>NW_019154085.1:94118576-94518698 GCF_002288905.1 Enhydra lutris kenyoni | reverse complement strand
AAAAAAAAAAAAAAAAAAAAAAAAAAAAGATCTTTACTCCAGTGGCTCCCAAATGGCCTGACTTCTCTCCTAATCACCCAGGTCATGTATTCAGCAGTCCACTGGGGCATCACCTCTTTGATGCCCCCCACATCCTTCACATTTACAATCGCCAAGATGTAACTCTTGATTCCTCTACTTCTGTTCTGAAACTACCTCTCTCCT
Source organism: Enhydra lutris kenyoni (assembly GCF_002288905.1). Classification (NCBI taxonomy): domain Eukaryota; kingdom Metazoa; phylum Chordata; class Mammalia; order Carnivora; family Mustelidae; genus Enhydra; species Enhydra lutris. The sequence goes on along the minus strand of NW_019154085.1, from coordinate 94,518,494 downwards.
GGACTTCCCCATCTGAGGAAATTCACCATCTTCCTTCAGGCTCAGACTCAAAAATGGGGAGTTATCCTCAATTCCTTCAACCTTCCCTCCCATTCAGGCAATAAGCAAGTGTGTTAGTGATACCTTCAAAACATATTCTGCATCTGACCACTTCTCACCATCTCCACCAATAAAGCCTTAAAAGCAGCCCTTTAACTGGAACCAGTGCAAACATTTCTTAAGCATTTCTTTTGCTCCCATTATTTATACTTTCCAGTTTATTCTGTATGCAGTGGCCAGAGTAATCTTTATTAAATGGAAATCATATATAATCATCACCCTATTGTCAGTTAGAATGAAATCCATCCTCTTTTCATGACCTGTATGTATACCAACATTATTTCAATCTTGGGACTTGTGGCTGGTTGTCGAATAAACCATTTCCCTTTTATTCTTGGTCACACACACATTTCCTTACCTCCTCACAGGTGGATGTCTGAGTTGTTGCCAGTAGAATGTGAGCAGAAATAATCCTTTCATATACTGGTCCAGAAAACTGTCTACACGCAAGCTTATGTTCTCTTTCTCTCTCTCTCCATCTACTGCTTGAAAACAGAGGAGGCTGAGGCCTTAATGATGGTGAATACACATTTTGGAAGAAGCCTGAATGTCTGAGTGACTTTTGTGGAACAGTGTGCCTCCTCAACCTTCACTTGAGGCCTTCATTGGACTGTGCTTTAGCCTAGGTGAGAAATACACTTATACTGTATTGGAGCTTTGATATTCGGGGGCTGTTAGTTACAACTCTTAGCATAACAGCATAATTTAAAAAATACAAAACTCTTGTGTTCCTTCTTCCTCTTTTAAAAATTCTCTTTCCCAAGATCTTTGTACGGCTTCCTCCCTCTGAAGACTTAAGGCTCAGACAAATGTTGCATCCTCCTCAGAAAGGCTTCCTCTGGTCCTTCTATTTAAACCAGTTCCCCAACTGTTACCCAATTCATTATGAATTGTCCCACTTGTGTTTTTCACAACACCAACCACTATCTGAAATTATATGTAAATGTGAATATGAATTTATTTGTCTGTTGTACAAACATTCATTTGTCTGTCTTCCTAGAAGAGTGTAAATTCCATCTGGCAGCAAGTCTTGCTTATCTTTTGCACCATGATATTCTCAGCTTCTGGAACAATATCTGGCACACAGTAGGCACTCAACAAACACCTTTTTGAATTAGTTAATGCCTTTTAAAAGATCCCAAATAGATTTCAGAGTGATAGTATGAATTCCCAATTTGATGTTATTTTTCTGTCTGGAGTAAAGACTTGCTTTTAATGTTTTGTCTTACAAATAAGAAGGGACTAAAATGGATAGTACTAGGAAAAGAAGTGTGTGGTATAATATAAAGTAGGGGATGGGCAAGATAGCTCCAGGATGGGGGCTGGTTATCAGAAAGGCCAACCATGTGATTAGAGGGTTGGAGCCTTCTGCTCCTACTCCCTTCCATGTCCAAAGAGGGGAGAAGGACCTGAGATTGAGTTCAGTCATGAATAACTAATGGTTTAATCAATCATGCCTATATAATAAAGCCACCATGAAGGCCCCTAAACAGTAGAGTTCAGGGAGCTTCCAAGTTGGCCGACGTATTTGCTTACTAGGAGGGTGGTACACCCTAACACCATGGGGACAACATCGAGACAGAAATTCCTTGCCTTGGGACATTTCTTGACCTTGAACTAAGTGCCTCTTTATCTGACTATTCATTTGTATTCTTTATGATAATGTATTCTTTAAGATACTTTACTATATTTTATAATACTTATAGTAGTTTATACTATGTGAGCTTTTCTACCAAATTTTGGAAACTGAAGGAGAGGTTGTGAGAATGCTTGAATTTCTAGCCAAGTTGGGCAGAAGAGCAGGTAGCCTGAGGATCTGGGACTTGTGACAGGCATCTGAAGAGGGGCAAATCTTATGGGACCGCATCAACTCTGGGTAGTTAGCGTCAGAACTGAATGGAATTCCAGGATACCCAGTGGGATTCAGAGGACTAGAGAATTGTTTGGTGTTGGAATGACATTTTTCATGTCAGACACCACACAAAGAGGGAATTCATTGTTTTAATGTGTTAAATAGTGGCTTCTTACTCCAGGCTCACTCTGGAAGAAGGGCACTTGAATTTTATTCGTCAAGAGGCAGCCAGAATAGTATTTATAGAAGGTCCTTATTCTACCCTTGAGTGCATTTTCTCTACACAGTGATACTGTTGTGGTGTTAGGGACATGGTTCAATAATACAGATGAACAGAAGGAAGCAAAGAGGAAAAACTCCATCTTTATGTCTACCCCAGTACAAGATACTCTCATTTCTTTTTCCAGACCACAGCATTTAGACTCCAAATGTTCTACTGTCCCTATTCTATGTTAAATGTCCCTCAACCCTAATTTTTCTCCACCCACAGCTTCTTTAAAGCCTAGATATGGTTAGGACAGTCAGCAATGACTTATTGTTCAATGTTCTGTGTTACCTACTCAAGTTCACCTCTCCAACTTTATGTCTTCTATGCTTCACCAGGACACTGAGCTCTGGCCACCTTTGTGTGATTATGTGGTTAATGTCTTTTCTTTTCACTAGAGTCCAGGAAGTTAAGGATTGTGTTCTTTGTTGCTTAGCATTTTATCTTCAAATCCCAATTACAGAGCCTAACAAATAGCAGACCTTCAATAAATCTGCGTTTGAATGAATGGATAAAAAGAGAATGAATGGAATTCAGGTCCTATCTCACTGATAATAAGGGAAAAGTTGAGTTTCTCAGAACTTAGTCAGTGAACTCTGTTGTATAAGTGGACTGGAGAGAAATTTCTGTTATCATGTCAGCTGTGGAGAGTTTACTGGGGTGGGAGGCAGTAACCTAGATATTCAGGTTTCTGATGAGAAGGTGCTCAACCTCTTGCTCACAAACTGCTTGGAGTCATTAGAGCCCACAGACAGTGTGATGTTTCAGGGTGAGGGAGACTTACTCACAGGCATTCCCTGGAACCCTTAATGATCAATCCTGGTCACTTGCATCACAGCCTGTGGTCACTATGGTATAGGTCAATTGGATGACCTCGACAGATTGACTAATTTTTTATTTTATTTTATTTTTATATTTTTTTAACATTCTGTTATTCACCATGCAGTACATCATTAGTTTTTGATGTAGTGTTCCATGATTCATTGTGTGTATGACTGATTTTTCAAAAATATTTTGTGTCAGTTTTTCAGACTATAGCCTCCTGCTTATCAAATTCACATCATTACATTTATGCTCTCTAGAACCTGTGGGAAAAACAGAACAAGAAATTCTTATATTAGGCATTTTACAAGAGATATCAACTAACAAACATGGCAGAAAATAGGTTGAAGATACCGATATATAAGGAGACCTTAGCCATTTATCAAAGAAGAATTCAAAATAACTAATAAACAGGGAGAAGATATTTGGAAACGACACTACAGATAAAAGGGCTAGAATCCAAGATCTATAAAGAACTTCTCAAACTCAACACCCAAGAAACAAATAATCAAATCAAAAAATGGCAGAAGACATGAACAGACACTTCTCCAAAGAAGACATACAAATGGCTAACAGACCCATGAAAAAATGTTCAACATCATTAGCCATCAGGGAAATTCAAATCAAAACCACATTGAGATACCACCTTACACCACTTAGAATGGCAAAAATCTATAAGGCAAGAAACAACAAATGTTGGCGATCTTTTGGAAAAAGGGAACCCTCTTACACTGTTGGGGGGAATGCAAGTTGGTACAGCCACTTTGGGAAACAGTGTGGAGGTTCCTCAAAAAGTTAAAAATAGAGCTACCCTACAACCCAGCAATTGCACTCCTGGGTATTCACCCCAAAGATACAGATGTAGTGAAAAGAAGGGCCATATGCACCCCAGTGTGCATAGGAGCAATGTCCACAATAGCCAAGCTGTGGAAGGAGCCCAGATGCCCTTCAGCAGATGAATGGATAAGGAAGATGTGGTCCATATATACAATGGAATATTACTCAGCCATCCGGAAGAATGAATACCTAACATTTGCATCAACATGGATGGGACTGGAGGAGATTATGCTAAGTGAAACAAGTCAAACAGGGAAAGACAATTATCATATGGCTTCACTTATTTGTGGAACATAAAGAATAGCATGGAGGACATTAGGAGAACAAAGGGAAAAATGAAAGAGGAAAATCAGAGGGGGAGATGAGCCATGAGAGACTATGGACTGTGGGAATCAAACTGAGAGGTTTTTTTTTTTGGTGGGGAGGATGGGTTAGCCCGGTGGTGGGTATTAAGGAAAGCACTTATTGCATAAAGTACTGGGTGTTTTATGAAACAATGAATCATGGAACACTACATCAAAAATTAATGATGTACTGTATGGTGACTAACATAACATAGTAAAAAAACTAATAAACATAAAAAAACTGTTCAATCTCTTTAAGAATCAAAGGTAATAGAAAATAAAGGATTTTTTTTTTTACTAGAATGTTTAAAGTTTTTTAAAAAATGATGTCAGCAGGATGGCATGCAGTGGACACTTTCATGCTTGTGAAGGTGACTTGTTTCAGCTTCTCTATAGCAAAGTGTATTGGTAATATATAGCAGGACTTTGGAAAATATTTCATACCTTTTGCAAATCATCATCCCCAAATCCATCCAAAAGATGTTTGACATGGTGTTACTTATATTAAAAAATAAAATCTCATGAAAACCCAGCCTTAATATCTAATAATAGAGGAGTAGTTAAAAAAATATGGCACAGCCATATGAAGAACTTCGATAGCAGGGATAATGCTCAGAAATTTATTTAGTAAACAGAGCATGGTACAAAGCTGTATGAAGCGTTAGATGTCAACTTATAAAAGAATATTTGCATACGATAAAAAAAGAAAATATAAAGTGTTTTTATGTCTAGGCATAAAGAGGGAAATAAAAACCAGCATAAGCTCACAATTCTCAGTACAAATATAAGACAACACAGTATGATTCTTTGTATTATAGATTTTCAGAATTTCTACATTAATCATATAAGTGTGGAATAACATGGCAAAAAGTCATTAAAAACACAGTCGTTTGAGGTTAGCTAAGCTTAGTCCATTACTTCTTATTGTGACCTTGAGCGAGATGGTCAGTATCTGTAGGTTTCAGTTTTCTCATCTGTACAGTGGATATAATAATGTACACAAGCTTGCTGTAAGGCCAAGTGAAATGTAATATGTAAAGTGCTTAGCAGAGTGCATGACATAGAGTGGGCTTTAATGAATATTAGTATTCTCATCTTAGAATCACAGAATTTGAGCATTTTAAATGCTAGAGGGTGTCTTATCCAACCTTCAAGGTACATGGGGAGGACAGCTGATGACGAGAGGACCCTGGCTCATTTCCATTGCATCATTCATAAGCATCCGAGCTATCTCTGAACCTCAGCCTCTGGATTTTGCAATCCTGTTCTGTTTTCTTTTTGCTAAGCCTCCTTGCTTCCTTGGAGAAAGAATTCATCCTTGAATTGCTTCTTTTTGGTTGGTTTGTTTGGATTTGATTTTTTTTTTTATGCTATTCATTCCTGCAAAGGAGAACAGATTTCCTAGAGCGATTATTGATGCTAAAGCCTAGTAAATTACATTCTGAGAGAAGAATTTAAATGACAAATATTGCTTACCATCAATTGAGAATCACTGAGTGCAGGAAAAGTGGCAGGTCAAATCAGGGGAAGTTGGGTTAACCTATGTGGAGATGTAAGTTCACCTTGTAGCAAAGGAAAAGGGACTTGAGAAGGAAGGTCTTAAATTCACCAGGAGGGAGCCTACAGACTGGCATGTCTCCTCTGGCCTCTCTTGCTTGTTCAGCTTCCATGCTATGGGCAAAATGAGCTCTATACAATTAACCTCTTGTTAAAAACCACTTCTGGCCTTTTATTGCCTGCAAGATAAAGCCTAGACATCCTAGTATGGCCCAAGCCCTTCATGATCTGCCAACTATTTGTGTTTTCTGCTCTATGCATTTTCTTGGATTGCAGTGCCTCATCCCTTTATCAGCCTATCAGAAAAGCTCTTCCTCACAAGACCCAGAGCAACTGTCCCCAGACTATAAGTTCCTCTACTAGACTGTGAGTCCATAATGTCAGGGAGAGGGTCTCATTCATCTTTGCACTCTCCAAGTTTGAATGTTTCAGCTGCAGGCAATAGGACACCAGACTAGTAGGTTAACAGTGCAGGCATCTATCATATCACTCAAAGTAAGCCTGGAGGTGGCAGTTCTAGGATTGACACTGTGGCTTGATAACTTGGTGTCTTCATTTTTTTCCTCTGCCAACCTCAGAGGGCTAGCAGTGTTTCCTTTTGTAATCATGTAATAGCTGCAGCAGCTACAATGGCCAGGTGAGGTTCTGTTAAAAAGGAAAACATGTACAGTGTTAGGTAGGGAGGACAGTAGGCAAGTGCAGAAAAGCAAAAGTGGTGGATCAAAGACTTTTTTTCCTGAACATTCTTCTTTTTTAATTAATTGTATAGAAATTTTCCCAGGAGCTGTCTAGCTATTTCTCTTATATTTCACTGGCTAGAAATGGGTGACATGATTACTCCTAAGCCAATCACAGACCGGGGGGAATGGGATGGCCATAACGAGTTGGTGCAAACTTGACCCCTCCCTTGATTTTATTTTTATTTATTTATTTTTATTATGTTTGGCTAGCCAACCTGTAGTACATCATCAGTTTTTGATATAGTGTTCAACGATTCATTAATTGCATATAACACCCAGTTCTCATCACATCAAGTGCCCTTCTTACTGCCCATCACCAAGTTACCCTATCCATCCCCCTACCTCCCTTTCCACAGCCCTCAGTTTGTTTCCTGGAGTCAAGAGTCTCATTTGGTTTGTCTCCCTCTCTGATTTCTTCCCATTCAGTTTTCCCTCTCTTCCCTTATGGTCCTCTGTGCTATTCCTCATATTCCACATATGAGTGAAATCATATGGTAATTGTGTTTTCCTGCTTGGTTTATTTCACTTAGCATAATACCTTCAGTTCCATCCATGTCCGTGCAAATGATAGGTATGCATCCTTTTTGATGGCTGAGTAATATTCCATTGTATATATGGACCACATCTCGGCACCTTCTATAGTTGGCTTTTGTGGACATTTCTGCTGTCAACATTGGGGTGCATGTACCCCTTCTTTTCACTACATCCATATCTTTGGGGTAAATACTTAGTAGTGCAATTGCTGCATTGTAGGGTAGCTCTATTTTTAAGGTCTTGAGGAACCTCCACACTGTTTTCCACTATGGCTGTATCGGTTGCATTCCCACCAACAGTGTAAGAGGCTTCCCCTCGCTACACAACCTCCCCAACATGTGTTGTCTCCTGTCTTGCTAATTTTAGCCATTTTAACTGGTGTAAGGTGGTATCACATGATGGTTTTGATTTGTATTTCCCTGATGGCTAGTGATGTGGAGCATTTTTCATCCATCTGTTAGCTGTTTATTTGTCTTCTTTAGAGAAGTGTCTGTTCAAGTTTTCTGCCCATTTCTTGACTTGATTATTTGTTTTTTGGGTATTGAGTTCAAGAAGTTCTTTATAGATCTTGGATACCGGCCCCTTACCTATAGTGTCATTTGCAAATATCTTCTCCCATTCCATGGGTTGCCTTTTAGTTCTGTTGACTGTTTCCTTTGCTGTGCAGAAGTTCTTTTTATTGATGAAATCCCAGTAGTTCATTTCTGCTTTTGTTTCGCTTGCCTTTAGAGACATTGATTCCTCCCCTTAGTCTTTAGCTGTCTTCTCAGAAATCTACATGATAACTGAACATCAGAAAGGTGTTCTTCAGAAGGAAAGATATAATGCTAGTAGCTGGGTCACCAACAGCTTTTACCAGGAGAACCTACTATCGCATTTGATGGAATGTTCTCTGTAAAACCATTCAATCCTTTTGTGAAGTTCTTCAATACTCTGTCCTCTGTCTCCACAGTCTATTGCTGTCACTGTATCATAATTTCTGTTTCTATTTTCCTGTTACTATATCTTAATTGCCCATCTGCTTGTCTCCTGCATGGAACTATGAGTCCCAAAAGAGCTTGACAGTGTCAAGCATTTAATGTATATTTTTTCTCAATAAATGTTTGTTGATTGATTTTCTGTGCAACTTCTATCAAATCTAATTTTTTATTTTTGATTTCTTTTAATATCTGTCTTCATCAAAGCCATTAGTAATGTTATTAGTGCTTGAATGTCACATACCTATGGTCATACTTAGAAATGCAGTGCTGGTATCCATAATGATGCCTGAGATGCTGCTTCAGATGGCAATAGCTACATGAAATAGACTTTGATTGAAAAATTTATTAATGATTCTCTTCTTTGGGAGATATAAGTCTGCATTTGACTTTAGCAAAGACAATATAAATTGAAAATTGAAAAGTTCAAATCTTTTGCGTGAAAAACGGGTTTCATGCAACCCCAAAAAAAACCAAACAAAAAAAGTTAATCCAGGTTTCTCGAAAATGACAGCTTTAGTCAAGCTTATTTATAGAGTTTCCAAGGGGCTTTTGTGGATCTCCCTTTTCCTCTCTCCATACAACCCACTTATATGTATGCTTAGAGAATGTAACTCTCTCCACTGGTATGAGTGAGGAGCTGTCTTTCTGGAAATGACCATGTCTCAGTACCTCTGAAAGAAATTCTATGACATCATTTGTGCAGTAGGCATCTGTGCATGTGTGAGAGAGATTGCTGTTACTTAATGTGGCATGTAATAATGCTATCTCACATCTTATTCTTCAACCAGAAAGATTTCCTGACCTTTGCATCTGGGTTAGGAAATCCCCCTTCCAATACCCTTAACATGCTCCTTACTCTAATTATCTACTATGCTTAGCACAGTGCATGTGCTAAAAATGTTGAATAGATAAGACTGTACATGGGAGATATATGCACATTTATATATCTGTTTATTTAGCAACACACATATATAGCACTTACTCTATGCAAGGCATGTTTCTAAATGCTTTACACATATTCATATAGAATTTTACAATTTACCAAAGCACTTTTGACACATTGGCTCATTGATTCCTCATTTTCACTTTAGTGAGCAGATGGATAGAAATTATCCCCCATCACAGCTAGGTGAGCAGACTCAGAGAGATTCATTTATTTACCCAATATTACATGGTTTACAAATAGCCGAGTTGGGATTTGTTCTGACCCTCAGCCCAGTGCTTTGCAAGGAGAGCCTTTTTGGAGCCCCTTTAACATTTGCTGTTGCCACATCTGTGATAGATGAAGACTGAAGGAGACGTTTGGCTATTTTGCAAAGCTGTTTAAGGAAACACATTTCTTTTTCATATGTTTAAAATGAATTTTAGTAGTGCCTTAGCAAATGCTACATTGTGCTGCCTAGCACTCCCTACATTCAGTGTCTGAAATAACCCTGCAGTTGGCTAGGATGTGGCTGACTTAGGCTGGGCTTGGCTGGTCAGTTCTGCATCAAGCAGTGGATTTGACAGGGCTCAGGTCCTCCAGGTAGCCTGGGTTCGGGGCTACTCCACACATATTCACTCCGGGATTTGAGCTGCTCCTTGCAACATGGTAATGGAGGAAATACAAGAATTCAAGACCAACAATGCAAACTCAATTCAAGGCTTTGCTTGTGTCGCATCTGCTAACATCCCATTGGCTAAAGCCAATTATACAGCAAATCAGGAGAGAAAGCACATTCTACCCACCATGAGCCAGAGCAAGTTACATGGCTAGAATCAATTTTGGTGGAAGGAGAATTTAAACTTCCACAGTGAAGATGAGGGAGAGGTTGGGTCTAAATATTTTTAAACAGTAATCTAATCTACTATAAGGGAAATTCTAAATAGGGTTGTCAAATATAGTCAATAAAAATACAGAGTGTTAAATGCAAACAATGAATCATGAAACACTACATCAAAAACTAATAGTATACTGTATGAGGACTAATATAACAGAGTAAAAAAAAATACAGGCTACCCAGTTAAACTTGAATTTCACAAAAACATAAAATATTTTTGGTGTATGTATACCCCGAATAAGGCATGGGACATTCTTATACTAAAACATTCATTGTTTATCCTAGATTTTAATTTGCCTGGGTATTCTGTATTTGACTATCCTAGTTTTAGAACAATCAGTTGCTTTTCACAGGGTTGGACTAATAATAAGAATATCTAATTGACCACATTATGCAAAAAGTGTACTAATGTTGATTTCTCCAGTAACTACCCTTCTGCCAAGATTGGTGTTGCTCCCAGAGAACAGGCTCAGGGTTCTCTGAAAATATCATTAATTATTTTAAAAGGTAATACAAATGGAGTCCTCAAGCCAGTTAGTCACTGGACTTCTTGTTAAACTTTCAATGAAGAAGGCAGTAAAATGTGCTGGAGATTTTATAATTTTAAACAATATTGGGGAACTAATCTGGGCAGCCTGTCCCTATAATCTCGCTCTGCAGCAGGATTCCAGGCTTCCTAATTACATGTTTTGAGAGTGTTTATCTTTATCATGGATTTTGCCTCCTCCATATTCACCTGAGTTGAAAAAATATGGGTGTCCTCATCATCAGATGAAGAATGGGGTGCTGACCATCCAGCCATAAAGGCCGAAGCAGATTCATTTTCATTTGGGGACACTGATGTTGAAGTGCTATGAAATCTTTATTTGGAATGACCCCCTCCCCTTCACCTCTCTTTTGTCCCTTACCCTCAAATAATTATTTATGGCCCACATACCTCCACTGTGGCTATCGAAATAGAAGGACAAATAGAAGGACACCTGTGAATTGCTCTAGTTACCCATTTGAAGGGATTTGTTGGAGCAGATTACTTTGTTTTGCGTTTGATTGCTGTAGTGCCAGTAGTTTTTTGAACCAGTACACAGGATCTTAAATTGTTGTGTGTGTGCTTGTTTGTAAAGGTAAGGAGGCAGAGTGAAGATAAATAGGATATGAGAAGTTTGGGATTCTTTTCTCTAAGCCTTGCTTCCCGTCCAGAAATATATATATATATATATATATATATATATATATTGAAATGGTAAGGCCTGGTTTTTGTAGATGAATGCCAACCCCATAAACTTAGGATGTTAATTTTCATTTCTGCAGGGATTGGAAATGATTCATGGCTTGCTGGAGTTAGAGACACCAAAGCTTTTCTATTAACACCTGGAGCTGACTGCAGAGGTGAAAGGTCTTGTAGAAAGAAAGATATTGTCCAGGGAAGAAAAATGTCACTTTTGTAGGCTTTTTCTTTCTTTTGTATGTGAAGATGAGAATTTTTTTCCTTGAAAAATAATGTGTCTTGTTGCAAAATGTCACTGCAAAAATCTGCTTGAAAAAATAGTGACTTGTCCTTCTGTTGATTCTTTTTTGCTGTGTTCATGAAAATATCACCTTAAGCATGTGGTGAAAATTAAGGGAAAATAAGCCATTTCACTTGGTTTTGTAAATGAGCACATTCTTTATATTCCTCAGTTCCATGAGAGTTCCAAAGGGAAATTTCCCCTGGCTAGCTGATTAAATAAACATTTATTTGTGGAAGCAGTCAGGAGGAGAATGGGCAGACAAGTGGCACAATAAACAGGCACTTAAGTAATCATTTCCCTGGGCAACAGCTGTGGCCTGGGTCAAGGAGAGGCTCCTGAGTCAAGAGAGCAGATTTTATTCTTACAGAGGCACAGATTTTTGTCATTTCTTGCGTCCAGCCCTTTAAATTGCTAACTTTAATCAGTTTTCAAGGAGTCTTGAGAATTATTAAGTAGATAATAACAAATGTATTGATGATGTAATGATATTAGTAATTATTGCTATTAATAAATAATCAACTATGGGAAAGATACTATGCTAAACACTTTTTATACTTTGTCCCATTTTTAATCTTCTAAAAATCCTAGCATGAAGATGATCTTATCATCACATTTCACAATCAAGGAAGGGACCATGGGAAAGTTGATAACTTGCCTGTGGTTCTGCAAGCATCATGTAGGCAAGCCATAATTTGAGCTCACATTTTCTGACTCCAGTGCCACAATATTTTAACTTGAAATTTTATCACAAGCTTTGGTATTGGTGTAATATAAAAGATAACCTAAGATCTAACCATGCCATGTCTCTCCTACTGGATTATGTCCCTGCTTGATGTGCTTTTTCTGGGTTATATCTTGAGCCTTGTTTTCTTGGCCTTGGCAAGTTGCATGGGATGTCAAGTAGGGAGTTAATGCTAAGAAACTTGCCAGAGCCAGGTATTGAGAAATCAGGTGGTCACAAAGAGCTAAGGAAAGCAGAGGGAAGAAGAGTGTTTTACGTTTAAGAGAGTATCAAGTGCCAAAACTGTGACAGTGTGGAAGACAAGAAAAGGTGGCAGGAAGTTCCACAGTGTTTGCTGAGAATAACTCCCCTTTGTTGTGTGTGTCAGGTGTGGTGGGCCTTGGGTCAGCACTGTGAAGATAGATCAGGTGAAGGTCAGGGTCAACAAACTACATCACCATCGTGGAAGGCTGTTGTTGACTTCTCCAATATCTACAGTCATTACTCTTTTTGCATATATGTATACGATGGGAGGTAGAGGTGGATGTAAGCATGAGAGGTGTTTCTGATGGGGGTCAGATACTTTCATATCAACAGTAGCTTTCCTCCTAGGGAAGTACTGGGCTAAGGTTTTGCATTGTTAGTATATTTTTGTTAACTTTAGCCATGATGGGGATAACATCCTTAGTCATTTTTATATTACTATAGATTACTTGGATGCATAAATTTTGATATAGGGAGGGTCAGGGCAGGAAAACATCAAGTCTGTTAACTTCTTGAATGGGAACAGGCCCAGGTTGGGCCCTACAGAGGTGAGAGCTAGGTCTGCATGGCAGTGGGCACTTAGTGGGTGGCGCTAAATAAGCTCTAGGAATTAAACTTTCTACGTCACAGTTACCCACAGCCCATCTCTACTAGGAGCAACACTGCATTCACCTGTCAGGTTTATGGATGGGTCAGGAGAAGTATGGAGCATCTGTAGGACCCCAAGTGGAAAATCATTCCAACCTCCAACAGAAGGTCTTGAAGGAACAGCATCATGGCCTCTTGGATGTTCCACTCTTAAATCCCTTGTGCTACCAGTGGCCTGTCTTCTGTGCTAGGTCGCTTAGGCTTGTTATAGGTATATAAAAGTCAGGTGTTCTTTCCGGAGGGGGCTGTGGCTCTGTAACATGGCTGGACTTGCTTCCTTTATTTTTTATTAGTTTCCAGTTTCCATTGTGCCAACTGGCGGGTGAGAAGGCAGCATTCTGTTGCTCAGAGTTGTGGTGACTACTCTACCCAAGGGCATCTGCTTTGTACCGCTAGAGGCCCTAAGAGCTTGGCTCCAAGCATGGTGCCACCATCAACATGGACCTGGACTCTTACTGGGATGGAAAACTTCAAGGGAGAAAAACTTCTAGATAGCTGGCTAATGGACACAGTCTTAGAGAACTGAAGACCACTCCCCTGTCCCCCAACCCCGGCTCATCTTCCTTGGCAATAAGAATATTGAATAACTGTGCTGTCCACTGGGACTTTCCGCAATGACGGGAAGATCCTATATCTGTGCTGTTGAACCACATAGTAGTCACTAGACTTATGTGGCTATTGAGCACTTGAGATGTGGTCTGAGCAACTATAGAATTAAACTTTTAATTTCATTTAATTTTATTTCCTGTAAATTTAAATAGCTACACGTAGCTAGTGGCTACTGAGTTGTATAAATGTACTTCGAGTAATTTTGTTATGGCTTGGAGATGGCTTGGCAAACAACACATGTACACGCATACACACACACTCTTAATGCTCTTGTCTTCCAAGTCTGTGCATATGCATTGCTTTATTATCACATCTATTATCTCCAACACCCTACGAGGGTGATGCTCTTATTTTGCACATTTTCTAGATGAGAAAACTGAATTACAGAGCAGTACCATGTTTTATCTAAGGTTATTTAGTAAGCAAGCAAGGAACCAGTGCTCCAGCCAGGCCTGTTCCTCAATCCTAAAGGCTGTAGGTGGTGATTATGAATCTCAGGAGAGACTTAGCCTCATAGCTCTCTTGTCAGGTACTGGCCACATGACTGGGACAGCACTAAGGTGGTTCACCTGGAAAGTAGAGCCTGGGACCATGGCTTGGTTCTTATATTTTATTTTGGGAAAAGATCCTAAAGGATCATTTCATTCATTCAGAATTGAGGGTCTGGGGAGTGAACTAGGAAAAGAGAAATAGCCTCTCTAAGGGTATATTACTAAGAGTAGGCAGCTGGGGCTCAGTCCTATGGGGAGCATCTAAGGAATTGTGCAGAATGCTCCTTAAAGTTGTCCAGCAGACAGAGTGAAGATGACAATATTTGTCTGCCAGCTCCTGTTTCCATTGGTCAAAGAGTTAACTCCTTGCATTTCAGGGATTTTTCATGTGCTGGCCTACTTGAGTGGGCATCCACAGGCTCCCGTGTGCTAGTGCAGAGCAACCTGGGGCAGAATGCAGGAGTCACCTGGTGTACCTGAGGTGAAGAGTGTTAGGTTCTACCTGCGGGTGTCTTGCCACTGCAAGAGCTGAAGCTAAAGCGGCTGAGCGTGTATGAGATGGGACGTAAAAGATATCCGTGGACAAGGGAAAGGAACTAAATAGAGCAGCTGGGCGACAGTCAGAAATGGGAATTAGGAGAGTCTATGAAGCTGATGATTCTGTGAATGATTTCTCCAATAAAAAAATTGAGAACAGATGGGCCTAATCTTGGATGCTGTCAGTGAGCTGTAGTCTACTTGGTTGCTAGCACAATGGTATTACTTTTGTGCAACATGCATGGCACTGTTTTAAAGTAAGGCTTGAATTCTCCACTGCCCCATCTCTTCCCAGCTGACTTCTTTATGCCACCTAGATGAAGTGAGCTCCATGAAACCAATAATTCAATGCATTCCAAATTTAAATTGTTATAATCTTGCTCGCTCATTTAAGGAAAGCATGACGTAGTGGTTAAGAGCATTGTCTCTGAAGCCAGATTGCTGGGTCCAAATCCTTGCTGTACCTTCATACTAGCTCTGGGGCCATGGGCAAATTACTTAACCCGTTTGAGCCTCAGTTTGTTCATCTGGAAATAGGGGTTAATAGTGCCTATTTTATAGAGTTAATGGTGAAGATTAACTGAGTTAATGTATACGGAGTCCTTTGCACATTCCCTGGCAGATAGAAAGCACAATGCACATGTTTGCTATTTGTTCATTTATTAATTGACACTGAATTGTTTGGTGTCTTGCACATACAAGGCACTGCTCTCCTTGATCAGTATGTGAGCCTGGGTCTGACAGTATGTTGCTCACTCCAGTGCTTTGAAATTATTTTGCTCTCTCTCAAACTACTACCCTCCCTCTTTTTCCTGTATTTTCAGTGATCAAACCTTATTATTTTCCTTTGCTGGTTTCTCTTCTCTCTCCAACCTTTAAATGTTGGAGCATTTCAGGGCTCGCTCAATCTTTGTCTATCTTCTTTTAATCACCACTTTCTCCTGAGGTAATCTTGCCTAGTCTCGTCATTTGAGATCCATATACTGATATCTCCCAAATCTGCCTTGCTAGCTTTGACCTCTGAGCTCCAGCCTCATCCTTTTAACTCCAAACTTGACATCTCCATTTTGGGATTTACTGGGCACCTCAAACTTAACATGACCAGAAGAGAACTATTGATTTCCTTTTACCCTCACCCCCCAGCCCACCACTGGTTCCCCTTTCTATCCTCCCTGTTTTGGTAAGTTAACTAATTGATCAGGCCTCAACCCAGCAATGATCTTGTCCTCCTATTCCACACACAGTCCAAAACTATATCCAAAATTATCTCGTCTCAATATAACAACTTCTCCATATAACCACTTCTTGGATCTCCCTCTATGGTTGTGCAGACTGTGCACTGCCCAGGGGAATTCCCACTAACATGACAGACATCATAGATTTCTATCTTTTTAAATAAAAATTTTCCATCAGATGATCTAAATGATTCCTCTTCTCAAAAAAAAAAAAAAAAAAACACCAAAACCAGAATATTAATCTAACAAATAGAATATCTTGAGGACGATGTGCCTCTTTTTAAATGAGATGGGGCGCATTCAGGGTGGTATGGCAATAGACTACGTGGCTCTCTTTAATTCTCAGAATGGTGTTACGAGAAATACCGGTGACCCAAATCTTTACCACAATTCTAGTTTAGGCCACCATTATTCTCTTGCTCAAATTCTGACAATAGCCTGATAATCAGTACCTCATAATTATCTTCCCTCTTTGCCTCCCCTGTGGGCCGTTTTCTGCAAGGCAGTCAGAGGAATCCTAGCATATAAATCAGATGGTACCACTCTTGTTCTTAAAGAGGCCTAGCTGGGAGGTTCTAGCTTAGGGTCTCTGATGGGGTTGCAGGTAAGATGCTGACCAGAGCTACAGTCATCCAAAGGCTTGATCTGGTGGATCCACTTACAACCTGGCTCACTCACATGGCCATAGCAGGAGGCTTGGTGCTTTGCCATGCGGGCCTCTCTGTAGAGCTGCTTCAGTGTTACTATGGCATGTCAGCTGACTTCCCTCCCCAGAGTGAGTGATCTGAGATATTTAAAATATTCCGGTCTGGCTTTATGTCCCCTTCTCAGAAAGCTCTACTCTCACCTAAGCTAAAGCTGAGATACTTCCCTGAGCTGACACCAGTTACTGTTTATCCCATAGTCATATTTTACTGCACTCATAGCATTTGTCATTATCTGAGGTTATTTATGTATGTGTTCACATATTTATTTCTGTCTCTTCCCAGGAGAATGAAAGCTCTATGAAGACAAGTACTTGTCCTGTATTCCCAGCCCCTTGGGTAGTGCTTGGAACATAGTGGCTGATCAATAATTATTTGTTGAATGAATGAATGAATGAATGTGCTCTTATTTTTAACAGTTACATATAAGGTTCTAGCAGACTGTGGAGATGAATTTATTAAATATATGGGAAAGAAGTGAGACAGGGAGCAGAGAAATAACATCCTTTTGAAGTAATGTCCTTTCATAGCAACATCAGAAGAGATCTCTGCTTATGTTTTAAGTTATCCTGTCGCACTGATCAATTTGCTATTCCAGATTTCCTTCTCTTTCCTTCCTGTATCCATCCTCCCTTGTTGCCTTAGCGTGCACATATAAGAAAGTTAAAAGGCACCATCTTTGGACATGGAAAAGGACAAGAGAATTGATCACCTGGCCTTGGCTTCATTAATCTAGTACTACAGCCATCGTCACTAACTAGCCGAGGACTCACGAAATTGAGTCCAGCTACATTAACTGCTTTGACTAAGGAGCTATTTTTACATAGGAGCAGAATGTACTGCAAACAAAGAATCAATCTTTTATGGGAATAATTAAAAGCCAAACTCTCTGTACCTCACTGCAATGTTAGTAGAGTCTGTCTGTGCAGTTCTGCCAGTCCCTTGGGTATTTTGAATTTATAGACACTCTTTATCCTGAGTTTACTTTTGGACTTGGCTGTCTCTGGAGCAGTGATTCATACAACTCCAGTACAAGAATCACCTTCAGATAGATCACAGCTGAATTCCTAAGCCCTCAAATCTTTACTCGATGTGACACTTTCAGACAGCTCCAAGGAGAGGAAGATGCCTGCATAGAATAAGTTGTCTATTAGGACAGGAGCTACTAAATGCGATGATGAATGCCTCAGTGGAAGGGGATTCCTGGGCAGAGACTACTGGTCAACTCTGTCTCACGATTATCCCTTTTAGACTCAAATCCTTCCCCTGGTGACTTCAGACCTCGAGATTTCAGTTAGAAGCTAGAACAAATGCCTGTGGATTTCCCATTTATTGGATGAGAACTCCTGGAACTAGACTACTCCATGGGAGGACTTGCAAGGGAAATCATTACTAGCGTTTAAAACCAGAGTCTGAAAACTCCTAGTTGCTGGGCATCGGTGTGTACCTGAGGTGACCCCCTTGCCATGCTGGGAAGCAGACTAGCTCTGCTTGAAACAACATAATAATAGCACTTGGCAAAAAGTGGAGGACAGCAGAAGTCAAGTTAGAGGATTCAAGCACATCAGCCAGACAGAAAGACAGAAGATCTCAATCTAGACATCCTGGGGAAACACAAGGGAATGGGGTCCGAAGTGCACACAAGCAGTTGTGCTAAAGACGGCAGCTGCCTCAAGCAGAAATTTTTATTATGGGACCAAAAGAGGGACTCAGTGGTACATTCATGTAGGTGAATGAGTCAATACAAGTTTCTTTCCAGATTCCTGAGTTATAGGCTCCAGGGAGGCTTTGAAGATGGAAAGGCATAAAATCAGTATATAAATTCCTGAGGTTTAGGAGGAAGGTGATATGAAAAGTGGGAGTCTAATGGGGTCTGGTCTCTTCTCTGTCACTAACTAGAAGCTGTCTCTGCTATTACGTAGTCATGTTGACAAATCCCTTAACCCTTCATGGTCTGTGGAGACCTTCGGTCTTTCTACTAGAAAAGCCTCATGGCCCAGAATTCCACAGGTCTTTCCTGGCAGAACTGTAGATATTGTCTTTGTTTTGTCGTCCTCTGGGACATTGCCTGGCAGGAACTGTGGTGGTAAATGAGAAAAAATGACACAGATATTTCCGGGGTGCTATATTTGTGAAGCTGCTGCTATCAAGACAGCAAGAAGCCACCAAATTCTGGTCACACAGTGTTCATCTTTCAGGCTTCAGTTTCTTGTCAGCAACTTGAGAGGATAGAGCTGGTTAACTTTCACGATTCCTTGCAGGTCAAATTTATGAGAATTTCCCAAATTAAGTGAAAGTTGAAATCATTAAACAGAGGATTTTGTCTACCTCATTTATTCAAAAATGTTTATGGCGCCCCATCTACCAGGATTATCATCTATCATCTATCAAGGACTATATTGGAATCTGGGAGTTTGGAGGTCAGTGTACATGGTCTCTCCCTCTGGGAACTTACCTTCACTTAGAGATAGTCAATGAAACATCCCATTATAGACCAGAAGGTGATGACTCTAAAGGAGAAACACAGTGGCAAGCATTTCATTCTAAAATACAAGTTTGAATGAGGGGTCTTGTTTTGTTTGTTTAGTCGTTACCAGATTCTACCTTTCAAATTAAAAAAGAAAAATATTCAAAACGTTTAAATGTTAACCTTCAAACCTTCTTACCCTGTTCCAGGAAAGGGAAAACATAAGCTAAGCAGGTGGCCACATGGGAAGAAGGGTCGCCAGGCAAAGGTCAGCACTTTGCATCAGCCAGCAGAAGGAGGCCCTCTCCTCAGCATGCAGTGCAGAGAAACTGCACATGTGGGCAGTGGAGGAAGTTGCCAGTGTCCCAGCTTCTTAATTAGGCTCCACAAATTGTGAATTTTTAGAGTTCTGGCTGCCATGCAAATACATGGGTCCAAATACTTTCCAACGCTAAGTAGAAACAGTCCTTAACTTCCCACCATTTTGGAGTCTGCATACCTACCTATCCTTGTCCTTTATCTGGGCACATAGACAGAAATTGAACATTCTGAAATCCCCAGTTGCATAATACCATAAAACCAAAAGGGAGTGTTAAATGAAGATTGGCTTTGTTCAGTAGTACAAGATTTCTCTATCTTCCATTTATTTTGTCTCTATTCCATCCATGAAGTTAACTGCCTATAGCTTCTCAACAAGCCCTTTAATTTTTCCCCCCTTATCTGGATCTCAGTGAGCCCAACTTGCCTTGCTCTGTTGCTGGCATTGGCACAGTAAATTATGGCACCTCTGAACTCTTTGCTGAAGAGTAACTCCCATCCTTCCAGATTCATTTGTGTCTTTCTGCACATCCTTGACTAAAATGATGGGAGTCAGTCTCACGGGCCTGAGCTCAGGGGAGGAAGCTAACAAATACGGCTGTTACAGCCTATAGGCTGATACAGATACAAAATAAAATTGAAAATATTCCTGGCAAAGAAAACTTAAAAAAAAAAAATCCAGTGGACTCACTATCCATGCTAATGGAGAGGGGCAGTAGTACAGATAATCCAAATGTCAGTTGTATTTAATTTCGCTCTGCCTACCATATTCTCTATGTAACTAAGGCATCGAGGGCAGGTAGAGGCCTCTGCAGGTGGCTCGGAGGCCTGAAGTTTTGTTTCTCTCTCTTTTTTTCTTTTGCTTGTCTGTTTTGTTTTTTAAACTCCACATGTAAGTGAAATTATAATATTTGTCTTTCTCTGACTGACTTACCTCAGTTATGTTATACTCTCTTGCTCTATCCATGTTGTTACTGCAAATGCAAGATTTCATCTTTTTTTTTTGCTGAATAATATTCCATTATATACATACTCTTTATCCATTCATCTGTTGATTGGATACTTGGATGCTTCCATAGTTTGGCTATTGTAAATAATATTGCAATAAACATAGGGGCGCATGTATCCCTTTGAATTAGTGTTTTTGTATTTAGTGTAATAGTGAAATTGCTAGATCATAGGGGGCCTCTATTTTTAACTTCCTGAGGAACCTCCATACTGTTTTCCAGAGTGGCTGCACCAGTCTGCATTCCCACCAACAGTGCATGAGGGTTTCTTTTTCTCCACATCCTCATCAACACTTACTGTTTCTTGTGTTACTAATTTTAGCCTTTCTGACAGGTATGAGGTGATATCTCATTGTAGTTTTGATTTGCATTTTCCTGATGATGAATGATGCTGAGCATTATTTCTCTTTTGGCCATGTGAATGTCTTCTTTGAAGAGATGTCTGTTTATGTCTTCTGCCCATTTTTAATTAGATTATTTGGTTTTTGGGTGTCGAGTTGTATTAAGTTCTTTTCATACTTTCAATACTAACCTTTTATCAGATATATCATTTGCAAATAGCTTCTCCCTTTCAATAGATTTTTAGTTTTGTTGATTGTTTCTTTAACTGTGCAGAAGTTTATTTTGATGTAGTTCCGATAGTTTATTTTTGCTTTTATTTCCCTTGCCTCAGGAGACATAGCTAGGAAAATGTTGCTATGGCTGATGTCAGAGAAATTACTGCCTCTGCTCTCTTCCAGGGTATTTATGGTTTCAGGTCTCAACATTTAGGCCTTTAATCTATTTTGAGAATTTTGTGTGTATGGTGTAAGAAAGTGGTCCAGTTTTGTTCTTTTGTTTGTAGCTGTCCAGTTATCCTGACACTATTGTGGAAGAGATTGTCTTTTTCCCATTGTATATTCATTTCTCCTTTGTTGAAGATCAACTGACCATATAATTGTGGGTTTATTTCTGGGTTTTCTCTTCTATTGATCTCTATGTCTATTTTTGTTCCAGTATCATACCATTTTGATTAGTTCAGCTCTGTAATATATATTATAGCTTCCTCTAGTTTTGTTTTTCTTTTTCAAGATGGCTTTAGCTATTTGAGGTCTTTCATGGTTCTATAAATTTTTGGATTGTTTGTTTTAGTTCTGCAAAAAATGCTGTTGGTATTTTGATAGACATTGCATTAAATCTATGGGTAATATGATAGTTTAGCAATATTTGTTCTTCCAATGCATGAGTACGGAATGTCTTTCCATTTCTTTGTGTCATCTTGAATTTCTTTCATCAGTGTTTTATCGTTTTTAGAGTACAGGTTTTTCAGATCTTTGGTTATATTTATTCTTAGGTATTTTATTGGTTTGGGTATAGTTGTAAATGGGATTGCTTCTTAATTTCACTTTTTGCTCCTTCATTATTTGTGTATAGGAACACAACAGATTTTGGCATACTGATTTTGTATTCTGTGACTACTGAATTTATTTACAGATCTAGTAATTTTTTGGTGGAGTCTTTAGGGTTTTCTATATCTAGTATCGTGTCACCTGCAAATAGTGAAAGTCTTACTTCTTCATTACCAATCTGGATGTCTTTTATTTCTTTTTCTTGTCTAATTTCTGTAGCTAGGACTGCAGTACTAAGTTGAATAAAAGTGGTAAGAGTGGACATCCTTGTCTTCTTTCTGGCCTTAGGGGAAAAGCTCTCAATTTTTCCCCGTTGAGGATTTTAGCTGTGGGTTTTTCATATATAGCTTCTATTATGTTGAGGTATGTTACCTCTAAGCCTACTTTGTGGAGGTTTTTGTCAAATGTTTTTTCTGAATCTATTGAAATGATCATATGATTTGAATCCTTTCTCTTATTGATGTGGCATATCATGTTGACTGTTTTCCCATTGCTTATAATATAAAGATTAAATTCCTTAATAACAGCTCAAGTTCCTGTGAAGTTTGATCTCTGCTGATCTTTCTAGCTTTCTTGTACCATGCATTCTTGCTCTTAGCATTCCACCTCTGCCTCCTATGGGTTGTTCCCTTGTACATGCTATGTCCCCTCCTAGCTGCAAGCCAAGGACCCTCTCCCTTTTCCACCAGGTCAAATCACTTTAATATAGACTCTCAAACCACTAATTACTTAAGTTTCATAGCATATATCACACTGTAGTTTTTGTATGATTGTGAAAGTCATTCAGTGGTCTGTTTGCTCTATAGACTCTAAAACCTAGGAATCACCCCCTTTAATCTCAAGCGTGGTGCCTAGCACATGTTACCATGATCAATAATTATTTGTTGGCTGAACAAATGAATGAATGATTGAATGAGAAGGGGTGGAGAATATTTGCCAGTGACATTCAGTTTGCAGCCTGACCATAGGAGCTCAGGATCTATTGAAGATGATTTACAGTGAGCCTGCTAGCTATCTGTGGGGTTTTGTGGTGCTAGCTCTGGCCTGCCTTGTATTTCCTGAGACATTAAATAGCAGAGCAGACTCAGGCCCATGATCGGAACAGGTTCCCTCCCTGTGTGACTGTTGTTCCTGTCTCTTTTTTGCCAGTTTTCCTGGAACTCAGTGTTCCCAAGAATGAACTCCATCATCTGAATGCTGAAGTCATTATACTTAGTCCTTTTCATGGCCCACTTCTCTCTTTTTTGGCCTCTTTGGTTACTCAGCCTAATGCTCTAGGTTTCTCAAAGGCAGACCTGACCCAAACTCTCTTCAAGTGGAGATTGGATGGTACATTCCAGCCCCTCTATGTAGGTGCCTCACTTGGAACCCCAGCTTGGTGGCAGGGACCACTCTGAGTGGACAGGTCACCTAGCCAATGACCATCAGCTAGTCAGTACTCTGAGCATTGCCTGTCACCTGGATTCTTTTTTCTTTTTTTATGTTATGTTAGTCACCATACAGTACATCATTAGTTTTTGATGTAGTGTTCCATGATTCATTGTTTGCATATAATACTCAGTGCTCCATGCAATACTTGCCCTCTTTAAAACCCATCACTGGGATAACCCATCCCCCACTCTCCTCCCCTCTAAAACCTTCAGTTTGTTTCTCAGAGTCCACAATCTCTCATGGTTCATCTCCTCCTCCGATTCCCCCCCGCTGCCGTTTTATTTTTCCCTTCCTTCTCCTAATGTCCTCCATGCTATTCCTTATGTTCCACAAATATGTGAAACCATATGACAATCGTCTTTCTCTGCTTGACTTATTTCACTTAGCATAATCTCCTCCAGTCCCATCCATGTTGATGCAAATGTTATGTATTCATCCTTTCTGATGGCTGAATAATATTCCACTGTGTACATGGACCACAACTTCTTTATCCATTCATTTGTTGAAGGGCATCTCAGTGCCTTCCACAGTTTGGCTATTGTGGACATTGCTGCTATGAACATTGAGATACATATCGCCCTTCTTTTTTTTTTTTTTTTTTTTTTTTTTTTTTTTTTTTTCAGAGAGAGAGGGAGAGAGAGCAAGCACAGGCAGACAGAATGGCAGGCAGAGGCAGAGGGAGAAGCAGGCTCCCCGATGAGCAAGGAGCCCGATGTGGGACTCGATCCCAGGACGCTGGGATCATGACCTGAGCCGAAGGCAGCTGCTTAACCAACTGAGCCACCCAGGCGTCCCCATATCGCCCTTCTTTTTACTACATCTGTATCTTTGGGGTAAATATCCAGGAGTGCAATTGCTGGATTATGCCATTTTTTGACTTGATTATTTGTTTTTTTGGGGGGAGTTGTGGAGTTTGAGAACTTCTTTATAGTTCTTTATAGCTCTTGGATATCAGCCCTTTATCTGCAGTGTCATTTGCAAATATCTCCTCTCATTCTGTGGGTTGCTTCTTTGTTTTGTTGACTGTTTCCTGTGCTGTGCAGAAGGTTTTTATCTTGATGATGTCCCAAAAGTTCATTTTTGCTTTTGTTTCCCTTGCGTTTGGAGACATGTCTTAAAAGAAGTTGTTGTGGCCGATGCCGAAGAGGTTACTGTCTATGTTCTCCTTTAAGATTTTGATGGATTCTCGTCTCACATTGAGGTCTTCCAACCATTCTGAGTTTATCTTTGTGTGTGATATAAGAGAATGGTTGAGTTTCATTGTTCTGTATATAGCTGTCCAATTTTCCCAGGACCACTTATTGAAGAGAGTCTCTTTTTTCCATTGGATATTTTTTCCTGCTTTGTCAAAGATTATTTGACCATAGAGTTGAGGGTCCATTTTTGGACTCTCTATGCTGTTCCATTGGTCTATGGCTCACCTGGGTTCTCTACCACCATTCCCTCTCCATCTGCTCAGTTATTCAGCAACAGTTTATGGGATGATGTCTGAAACTGTAGTATTTCCCAGGACCTTCTGCCTTGGGCAACACTCCTGAGCCTCAAAGCTGCCAACACTCTGCCTTGAGAACTCTGCTGCTAGAGTCAGCCTGATAGCAAGGTAGATTCCCCAGACTCCTATAACCTCCATGGTGAGAAGACCTTGGATAAGCTCAGTGTCATCTTTTCCCCATCACGCAAGCTCAAAGATACCATTAGGATGAGATCCAGAGGACTCAGGATCAGCAGCCAGGAGACAGCTTTAGTCTTAACTTTGTCATTATTGAGCTACATGACCTTAGACAGATCCCTTTATGTCTGTTAATCTCAGCTTCCTCATGAAGGAAGGAAGGAAGGAAATGATACAGAAACTAGAAAGAAGGAAAATAGAAGCTTTTTTCCTAGATCCAGGTTTCCCAAATAGTTGCAGCAGTAAAAGTGTTTGGTGGCGAAGTAAGTTTGAAGAACAGGTAGATTAAACAAAGTTTAACAGTTTTTCTTACAGCATGACTTCTCAGAGCCTTTAATGTGCTAATGTGCATTGTGACTCTCCATAACAGATGGATAGAATTAATAGTTTGCCACACTTATTAAACACTTGCAGAAATCAATATGGAAAATACCAGATTAGATTGTTTCTGGTTCTAAAAGTCTAGTCTCTTAATCTAGAATTTTGGCTTTCTTATCCATATTTTGAAGTGTGACACCTAATCGTGCCATGCTCTGAGTCTTTGAAGAAAGAACAATGCTATTATTGAAAGGATGCATCATTGAATGGAGGCATCACATTAGTTCAGGTCAGGACGTCCGGGTAAACGATATGGTTCTCCAAAAAAGAACAACTATTTTCCATCCAGTGCCTTCCCTACAGAGGCAGATTCCCTCGTCATCTGAATGCATCATGGAAGTTCATTAACCTAAGACCAAGCACTCATTTCAAAAGGTGAGAGTCCCAAAGACTTAGTGGCCCAGATAAGGATCCACTTTGGAGGGTGGCAATGGCTAGAGTTCGCTGACTCAATGCTAGCCTGTTAGCAGGTCTTCTCTAAGCCTGAGAGTGTTGGGCTCATGTGTCCAGAAGACATGAACTCTGAGATTCAATAGCAGAGTAATAAATCCAAATGGTTTAGAGACCAGAACATTTCAAGGTCTGCCCCTTGGCCAAGACAGGAGTATTTTACCTTCTGTCTAGAGCTCATGACCTCTGAGCTGAACCTTTCAGTTTTGCTGAGTTCCCACTAACTACCGGGCTTCTCCAGTCTTTTTGTCTCTGACTTCATATGGATTCGTGACTCCTGTTGTCCTATATAGCCAACTCAAATCTCTCAACTGTCCACTTCATTTTTTGACCGAGTTTTATGATTTGTTTTTCTCTTGTTAAAAACTTGCTCACTTGGCAATCCTTAAACCTCTCACCCATTCACTGCTGCTGAGGGCACTTCCTCAACCCATAGGTTTTTCCTAGTCCTTTCCCACATTTTCCAATTTTCAAAATTAGACCAGACTCCATCTGGTATAGCTCAAGAAAGTCATATCTGACAATCTTTTATTTCTAAATAAAAAGAGGGAGAGAGACAGCAGCACATATTAATGGGCCATGACAAACACAGGCTACTTCCTTATAACCTTTGGTATTTATCTTTATTTTTAGAATGTCCTCCTGCTGCTTTTACTATCACTCTCTATTTGTTTTTGACAAGGATCATAGAACAGGGGAGACAGGAAAGAGGCAGGAGAGAGTATAAAGAAAGTTCATTAAAAAATATAGAAGAAGGAAAAGAAAAAAAGACAAGCTGCTGCCACCACAAAAACCCAGCTGATGGGAGCCTGGTGATGCTCTTATTTTTTTGGTTAGTATCATGTATCACCTGTTGTGACCTTGGTTCTCATTCCTCTGTGCTGGTGTACTGAGTCTTGGTTGGATATGCAGTGGCTTCTTGAACTGACAAACAACATAGAAGTTCTGGTGTGGTTGGAACATTAGGAAAAGGAGAAGTGATGTTTACTACTGAGGTATTATAAAGGTTTTTGTTTTCTTCTCTTTTTCTGTCAATAACAAAAATGACTAAAGCTATTTGGATGTTTGGGAAAACCAAAGGAAGGTAAAAAATGGACTGCCCTTTGGAATAGGGACTTTGTTGCTGCTTCCCTGAAAGACTTTTCCTAAGTAATGATCCCCAGCTTTTGGTACTTCAACAAGAAACCAGCAACTATTTCATAGTGTCTTCTATAAACCATGCTAGAAACTATTGTAAATGAAATGTCCTAGTAGAGTTTATGATCTAGTTGTGGATATAAAACATATACAAAACATTAGAGAATGATGCTAGATGGTATAAATTGCAATTTGTCCTCCTTTATAGAACCATGTCAGAATACAAAGTTAAAGGATTGGATAAATTTTTCCTCCTTTATTACTTCTCCTTCCAGCATGTATCTCAAACTATCTTCCATCACATATAGGCAACCACCACCAACACACATATATTTGCCTCCCAGTAAGGTGAATATCACTCAACTCAAGCCAGCTCCTTTGTGATGCCTTTAGACTTCCACCCCTTGGTACTCCTTGCTCTATCCAGTACAGATGATTTCACCATAATGCCCCTGAGCCTTTCTTACACATATTTATCTGTAAGTCTGGTTTCCTCTAGTAGATTGTTGGGTCTAGAAGGCTGATGTCTTTCTTTTTCACTGTGAGTCCTGGAACTGACCTAACTGGATGTGTAACCTTAGGCGAATAACTTACCCTCTCTGAATCCTAGATTTCACATATACATATAGCAATTGGAAGTTGATATTGAACTTATGGCATTAGACTGTTGTTAAGGCTTAAATAAGACAATAAAACTAATGTAAGTAGCCCAGCGCCTGGCGTATAGTAAGTGCTCAAGAAGGGATACCTGAAGCATGAAAGAGGATGTCTGCTTTCTCAATGCCATTGCAGCTAGGGATCATACATAAACGACTCACAGTCATGGCTAATAAATAACCAAAGTAAGAATGACTGAAGCAAGAACTTCATACAAGGGAGACTTTCTGCAGTTGCATAGTTTCTAAATATTATTCTCGAGCTGAAGATAAAGAGTGATCTGTGATTTCTTTTCAATTAAACATAAATCTTCATACCTTTTTCTGATTCATTCTAGAAAAAGAAGTGCAAAATTTGCTTAAAATGGTGCTGGGGGGGAGGATTGGGAACACAACCATACTGAATAGTTCAGGAAGAATTGCTGAACAGGCAAAGAAAAGCACACATGTTGGTTAATCTAAAATTTTGGGCAATGCTCCACTGGACAGAGGTTCAAAGGTGATCTGGCCTTGCTCTAGCCAATCTCAGTCTGAATAGCACCTTGTTCCAGTCCCTTGAGGTACACATGGTAGTCACAGAAAACCCCTGGATCTTATTACTTGCTAGCTTTCTGACAGCACATCTGCTCCACATGAGAGGAAGTGAATTGGGGTCTGAGTCTTACGGTATACCAATAGTAAATGAGCAGTAAAATTCTGACCTATAACCAATCAATTTTGAGTGAATAGGAAATTAGAGAGGAGAGTATAAAGGTGAGATCAGTGAGAGGGAAAATGGGAAAGCAGGTAGGATGTGTTGGTTACTACCTTCTTATGCCCCCTCGTCCTTTTTGCCACTCTTTCTTTTTTGCCATTTACCCAGCATCTCTGGGTCTTACAAACCTGAAGCCTGGCTCTGCCATCTTCATCTTGCTGAGCTGAGGTTAGGGGTGCATGGTACCTACAGAAGAGTGCTTGTCCCCTGGTGCATGCTTTGTATGCACTTGGCTGTCTTTCTGTTCCAAGCTATTTGAACACTCACTGCCCCCTTCCTGACCCCTTGTGGTAAACGACGAGGGGACTTCTGTGGCTATGTTTCACCCCTTGAATCAGATCCTCATTGGTGTGAACACAACTCTAGTTCAATTCAAGTTCACCATTCTTCTTGGACAGTGTAATCTAAACTGCTAACTTCTCCTTATCTCCCAGAACACAGATCCACTGTTGTGTAATCTCCCCTTTCATATGCCACAGATGTGAGAACTCCTTTCCTTCTCTACTGTTTACCACTAAAGTCCCAGTATGCCTGTAATTAGTATCTGTTATGAACTAAATGGTTGTGTCTCCCTAAAATTCATATGTTTAAGTCCTAACCTTTAAGGTGATAGGGTCTTTGGGAGGTAATTAGGGTTAGATGAGGTTATGAGGGTTGGACCCTCATGGTGGGATTTGTGCATTTATTGGAAGAGACACTAGAGAGAGCTTGTCTCTCTGCCATGTGAGGACATGATGAGAAGGCTGCCTTCTGCAAGCCAGAAAGAGACCTCTCATCAAGAACCAAACAGGTTGGCACCTTGACCTCGGACTTCCCAGCCTCTAAAACTATGAGAAAGAAATGTCTAAAGTCACCCAGTCTATAGTATTTTGTATGGCAGCCCAGACTGACTAACACAACAACCCATTTCCCTGGATTTTGCATAATCTGCTCTTCATAGTCTGCTCTAGGAAGGGATAAACTAAATTTCACAAAAGAGAGAGAGACAGAGAGAGGTTTAACCCAAAGTGATGGTGAAATTTTTATGCTCTAATGACTGGTTACTGGAGGAACTGGCAGGAAGTAACATTGACCTTCCTAGCCTCCTTCAAATTTCCTTCCATGCAAGTTGTTGGCTGCACTGCTGCCAACCAGGACTGACCTGGTAAAAATCTATTTGGTGAATTAACATTTATAAATGCTTTGCTCTGGTTTTCCTCCCATATCACAGGGTTTCTGTTAATTTTAAATGACACTGCCTCTTCACTGGAGATTAACAAGATATGAAGCAATCCCAATATTTTAATTAGTATTTGGAGATGATTCCTGCTGAATAGCAGGAAATGTGGTTCTTCTGGAAACCCATTTTTCATTTGTTTTCTCATTTCCATCCCTAGTTTAAAGAAAATTGACTTTTTAAAAGTGAGTGATAATTAATCTTTGAAAATACTACAATTATTTGGTTTTAATGCTCCTTAAAAATACTCAGTGTATACCTAAGCCAAGTAGAACTCTGCTGTTGGGGTGGTATTGGAATGACAGGGTGAGGAGCAGCGATGGCAGCGTGCAGATTCATTGGCATTAGGCAGAGTGCCCATCCAGCTGGTGGGGAGGGGCTGGGAGGCATGAAGCCAGTTCTCCCCAGGCCCCTTAAGTGGTCTAAGAAATGCTTGTGCTCCTCTGAGGCACTTCACAGTTTTTCTGTAAGTGGAGAAATGGCCTGTTCAATTCAGATTAACTGCAAGGCCAGACTTATGGATGGTTCAGAAATGTATTGTAAAAATTAGATTATAAAGGAATAGATTTCATCTACAGCAATATGATACTAGATGGGCAGGTAAACCCCTTTAGATATAGAACAGATAAAATGCTGGATAAAATAGTTCAACATGTATTTGTAAAGCAAGATTGAGCTGGCATTAAATTAAGAAGAGCAATCAAAGACTATTAATGACAAGGCCTTGCTATTCTACAAGAATAAGTAAGCATTAGAGTTGGTGATTGTCCTGAGGGTGTGTACATCTAGAAATACCTGGTCAAAAGTATTATTCATGCAGACTACACCGGGATGTGCATATTAAATGAGAGCTCAGAGCTCTGATATCCTGGAGCCTGGGTTTTTAGGTACCATGAGGATACACAGTGTGTACATGATAAAGTTTGGGATCTGAGTAGGATAGGAGGTTGGACTAAAAACTCATACACAAAGCTTTGATCCTCAAAGATCAACACATTCAGTAGGTAAACTAGAACATAATCTTCCCTACCGAGGAGTTATCTGCCTCTGCCTTGGTCTTTGTGGAGTGAAAAGTAAAAGAAAGTCTATTAAGAACTCCTATCTCATATGCCCACACTTCATGTCTGAAGATTGAATTCATGCCATTTGTGCAGTTAATATGAAAAGTAAAACACAAACGCCCAAAAACATTTGATATATGTATCTTCAAGTTGACAGTGCCCAAAAGAGCCTGACAGATGCAAAAGAAAATCCTCCATGGAATTACACATTTAAAACTCAGATCCCAAAATTTCTCTAGATATAATTTTGGGGAATTGAAGCTTACAGTAAAAAAAAAAGGAAAAAAAAATATATATATATGGGGGAAAAAGCCACCATGAGTGAGAGTCAGTAGAAACAACAAACTATGAGTTTGCTATGAGAAACAACAAACTGTGAGTCAGACCACAAAGAATATAAATATTATAATAATCACAGAATATAATACATATGTTTCATGTGTTTAAAGAAAGACAAGAGAGGGATGAAAAAAATGACAGTATGTAAAACCAGGAAGATTTGGGAGAAAGTAATCAGAATACTTAGAAACCAAACTAAGAGTAATTCAAATTTTAAAACTTTATATGTAACCTAAATAGCAGATTGAATGTAAATGGAGAGCAAATGAACATTTCAGAAAATAGATCTGAAGAAATTACTCCAAATGTAGTATTAGAGACATGGGATGAAAACTATGAAACAGGTTAAAAGACATGGGACCATATGAAATAAAACCCTACATCTATCTAATTGAAGTTTTAGAAGAGAAAATTTAAGAATGGTGGAGAGGTGATGTTCAAAGTAATAGTAGATGAGAATTTTCTAGAAGTGGGTAGAAACACTGGACACCTTGAATCTGACACCAAACTAGGGCAGTACAAATAAGGAAAACTGCAGACTAGTCACACATGGACACATGCAAGAAAGTCCTCGTCAAAGGAACTCAAAAATAAATCTAGCAATGTATAAAGAAGATAATAGTACATTATGACTGGTCCTAGGCTATTTTTCTTTCTCGCCTAGTCACTTTATCACAGCCTACAAGATAGAAATATCATATTTATGCTAATGAATTCCACATTTATATCTCTAGCCTAGAACTTTTCTTCCAGTTTAGATTCAAGTATCTGACTACCTAAGTATCAGAGCCATCCCAGGCAAAATTAGTCCAAAATGGAGCCCTTGAGCTTTCTTCCCATGTCTGTTTCCCTGGTTCTCGTTTTCTTCCTCTCTCACCTCCACAGGTTTCTTTTGGCTCTTTCCATTCTCCTTCCATTCTTTTTATCTAATCTATTGCTACTTATCCTTCATACCTCAAGTTCTTCCACCGAGAACTTTTTCCTCATCTATCTTCTCCTCCCAAGCCCCGAAATCAGGGTTAGTTTTCCCTCCTGCAGTTTTTAGAGTAGCACTTACCATGTGGTATTGCAATGGTTGTGTACTTGCTTGTCTTTCTCAATAAAAGTGAGAAATAAAGTGAGAGGGGTACTCTTATTTATTGAGAGAACATTAACTGTGAGCACAGAATCTGGTCTGTAATTGTCAGTTGTTCCATAAATATTAGTCAGCTAACTGAATGAATAAGGTAGGATACATATTAGCGTTATATACAAGGCAATAAGTGAATTCACGTGAGAGACACAAAGGAATATCCCCACTTCAATCTGAGAGAGGTAACCCAAGAAATATTTGAACTGGCTTTGTTAATACGTAGTAGAATCTTGAGCCATCTTGAGAGGAAGGAGTAGAGTGTA
Organism: Enhydra lutris kenyoni; assembly: GCF_002288905.1. Taxonomy (NCBI): domain Eukaryota; kingdom Metazoa; phylum Chordata; class Mammalia; order Carnivora; family Mustelidae; genus Enhydra; species Enhydra lutris. The sequence goes on along the minus strand of NW_019154085.1, from coordinate 94,486,261 downwards.
GAGAAAAGCATTTGAGATAAAGCAGATGGCATGAGAAAATCCTCATTTAGGGAAATGTAAGCAAGTTACCTAGAGCTCTGAGTTTGTGTTTGGAAGGCACAAAAATGTTTCTGGAGAGGTTAGGTTCTCCAGAGCTTTGGAGGTCATGTCTCAAAGTTTGGCTATTCTCCTTGGAGTGAGGGAGCTGCAGCACGATTTTTAAGGGAAGACCCACATGGCCAGATTTATACCTCAGAAAGATCACTCTGGAAGCAGTGAGGCAAATGGCCCAGAGGGGTGTGGAATTGGAAGCAGCAAGACAAATTGCAGGGCTTGCAGCCATCCAGTTGATAAATGGTAAGGGCTGAACAAGGACAATGATGGTTTGTTAGCAAGGAGGGGAGCTGATTGTTCTGATCAGAGTACTGTGAGAACTTGCTAGTGGTAAACCTGAATATTCTGTTAGGACTGTCATTTGGGGGATTATCCAGCTGTCAGCACATTTACTGGCCTGGCTGGAGCTAAGCTGATTGTATTTGTGTCTCCCTGGAACCACTGCTGGAGTTGGTGGACACATCTCCCCCCTCCAGGAACCATCTGGAGAAGGTCAGTCTGACCTGAGGGATTTATTTTCATTAAAAAGTTCACAAAAGCACAAGTGGTTGTGCAGAAAGGGAGAGATTATATCAACTTTGATCCTTTGTGTTGTTCACAGCTTTCTCTTGGATTTATTATTGTTTTGGCACCATTCTTAATTTTGAAGCTGAAAACAAATAGTGGCTATGTGTCCAATATTAGTTAAATATGAAAAGATATGTTAATCCCCAGGAATCTAATTCTGATGTTAAAACCTATGCAGACTTTTTGTGTGTGTGTGTGTGGAAACTGATGACAAATTGTTAAAGAGAGGTTATGCTTTGTACATAGTTTATGCCACATTCCTTTTTATTTATTTTTTAAGATTTATTTATTTATTTATTTGACAGACAGAGATCACAAGTAGGCTAAGAGGCAGGCAGAGAGAGGGGAGGGGGGAAGCAGGCTCCCTGCAGAGTAGAGAGCCAGATGCGGGGCTTGATCCCAGGACCCTGGGATCATGACCCAAGCCGAAGGCAGAGGCTTTAACCCACTGAGCCACCCAGGCGTCCCACACATTCCTTTTTATAATTGTCCTTTTTTTACACTGTTTTAGAAAATACCAATTTATTAAGCAAATACAGTAATCTCCACAGGCTGTTATCTAAGTATTTAATTTGCATGCTGAATCATACATGCATCTGATAGGGTAGAAAAATGTGATTGAATTCATTAATATAGATGTTCCAAGATAAATGACTTTTCTGTTGCACTATGATGTTTTTCAACTCTGATTTATATTAAAGCCCACTGGCTTTTAATGCCACACATTACTATCTCCTCTGTCTTTAATGGATAATGTTGTCGATACCCCTAAACAAGCAAGCACTGGCTAAGGAGCTGTGTGTATGTCTGGATCTCAGGAGGCGGCCAACCGAGTGGCAGGGATTGAGGTAAGTGCATTCTAGCAGCCTCACCAGAGCCCCAGGCGTAGTTTTGTGTGCTTATCTGCCCCTAGATTGCCAAGTAGGGTTAGACAGCCCTCAAGGAATGCTGGGGGAATGGGCATAAGATTGACTCCAGAGAAAAATAATTCTTTGTCTAAATGAGTGGTAGGGAGCTTAGGAGGACACCAAGACTAAAGTATAGTGTTTTACACAAATGCCTTTGCTAGCTTTACTGAGAAGCATTATGACATAGAGATTAAGAGGATGGACTTTAGACTCAAATTTCCTGATTTCCAATCTATGTTTCAGTTTCCTCATTGGTAAATGAGGATCTTAGTATTTTCTTAAGGCTGCTCTGAGTATTCAATGAGTGAATGCATATAGGGACCTTAGAAATTGCCCTTCACAGCATACTCAGTCTTTCCCCTTTTTCCATTTGTGTCTGGCCCTCTAGCACAGGGTCTGCCCTAAATTCAACACACTGGCTTTCAGTGCACACTCCTGAACACCAAGTAGGTGTCAGACCCTGGGCCTGGCACTTGGAAGATAAGATAAATAAGACACGCTTTCTGCCTCCAAGAAACCATGATCTAGTAGAGGAAGGAGGCTTGCAAATGGTTGAATCCATTCTGTGTGATGAGAGGATTAATGGAAGGAGATATATAGTTCCAGAGTAGACGTAGGCTTCATTCTGATTTAGGAGGTTGACATAGGTTCCAACTACTCTACTGGGTTTTGAGGTGTGACTAGGAGTTAGACTGTCAGGTTGTGAGTGATGAAGAAGAGTAAAAGAGTTAAAGCAGGTATTAAGGGGCACCTGGGTGGCTCAGTTAATTAAGCATCTGCCTTTTCTGTTCAGGTCATGATCCCAGAGTCCTGGCTGGGATCAAGTCCAGGACTTGGGCTCCTTGCTCAGCAGCGAGACTGCTTCTCTCTCTGCCTGCTGCTCCCCCCTGCTTGTGCTCTCCCTCTCTCTGTGTCAAATAAATAAATAAAATCTTTTTTAAAAAGCAGGTATTGAATGAAGAATAAGGGAGGAAAATATGCCATGTCCTTCATCCTTTTTGTTTGTTTCTTTCTTTGATTTGTCCATGAGATTTATAGTTTTGGAGTATTACACATTCTTTATTTTTTATTTTTTATTAACATATAATATAGTATTATGCATTCTTGATCTAAATTTGGAAAGAGTTGCGTGCCTAATGGAAGCAGCAAATTGGAGAATTCCCTCTTACTCTAGGAACAGGCATGCTGTTGTCCAGCTGCATGTAAACGGCCATTTATAAATTGCTGGCTTCTCGCCAAAGTCAGAGTCTAGACTTGGTCCATTACTGCGCTTCTGAAATGATCTTCTGGCCAAACCAAATCAAGAACCTGCTTGTATATCAAGGCCAAATTCTTAGCTATTCAGAGCTGCATGCTTCATTCTTTTGGGAGAAATGAAATGGCAAAAATTTAAGGCAACTCTTGGATTTAAAAAATAACCATCCCCTTTGTGGGATGGAGGCTAGAGGATGGGAGTAACAATTCTCACAATCACCTCTGTTTCTCCTGCCCTTTGTCACTTGCCTGTCTTTCAGCATACCATCATAGTAAGAAATGGATTAAAAAATACCTCAGTTTCCAATTCATTAAAGTTGTATGTGTCATATCTTATAAGTGAAAATAAAATTTTCAGATGGAAAATGAAAACATTTTCCCTCCTATTTTGCTATTACTGTCCTCACAGGCTCACAGTTGGCAGTCTTTTTTTTTTTTTTTTAAAGATTTTATTTATTTATTTGACAGAGAGATCACAAGTAGTCTGAGAGGCAGGCAGAGAGAGGGGGGAAAGCAGGCTCTCTGCCAGGCAGAGAGCCCGATGCGGGGCTCGATCCCAGGACCCTGAGATCATGACCTGAGCCGAAGTCAGAGGCTTAACCCACTAAGCCACCCAGGCACCCCACAGTTGGCAGTCTTAACATTAAAAGGTGGTTTCACAAGATGGGCACAGAATTCATACTGGAAAAATTAACAGTTGGCATGGGGGGGGGTAGGTGTTCCTGAGGGAGCCAGGCTGTATGAAGTACCTCTGAGCTGACCATGAGAACTATACCCCTTTTCTGATGGTCTTGCCTCGTCGAAGAGTAGGTCATTTACTGAAGCTGAATCAACTGGTAGGTCATTTTCCCTATACTATTAAATATAAACTGATGTGTATTGTTTCTAGGCTGGTTTTATTCTTGTCCCAGCTCTATCTACTGGCAGGAGGAGAAAAATAGAACTATCCATTTTCTTCACTAAATGTCCTCCTCTTCTTAGATTCCTAGTCTTAATGATGTCACCATCTTCCCTTGTAAGAAATCTGGGAGTCAGCCCACACTTCTCATTGGTTTTAATCTCTCCACCTAATTGTTCACTGTTATTTCCATCTCATCCCCCTCTATTTCTCCCTTTTTTTTTACACTATGGTTGTAGGGTTAGATGGAGATTCTTAATCAAGAAGAGTCACCATTTTTACAGCATATTTCAAAACATCACTTATCTGGACTTCTGCAGTAGTGTATCATTGGATCTTCCTGCCTTTGGTCTCATATATTCATCTGAGATTAAAACTGATCATATCTTTTTTTTTTTTTAAGATTTTATTTATTTATTTGACAGACAGAGATCACAAGGAGGCAGAGAGGCAGGCGGAGAGAGAGGGGGAAGCAGGCTCTCCACTGAGCAGAGAGCCCAATGTGGGGCTCAATCCCAGGACCCTGAGATCACGACCCGAGCCGAAGGCAGAGGCCTGACCCACTGAGCCACCCAGGCGCCCCAAAAACTGATCATATCTTATGCTCTTGTGGCTCTAAGACCAATTCCAGACTTCCTCACATGGTGCTGAAGGCTGTCTCTAGCCCCGTCCTCCTCTCCAGTTGTCTTTCTTTCTGCTCTCTCACAAGTATCCTATGCATCTGTTATACATAACTATGAGTAATCCATTAAGTATGCCTTACTGTTTTTCTTCCTGCGTGTGTTCTTCCTGCAACTGGTTTTTCTTTTTTCCTCTAATCTCCCTGTCAAAGCCCTTCACCTCCTCTCTTTATGAATTCTCTCTTGAATCACCTGTTTCAGTCAACTTCTGACAGGAAATAGCTCATTCAAAGGGGTAACTTGAGGAGAGTTTAATAAAGAGAATATTTACAGAGATGTGGGCAGGATGTGGGAGAATCACACAGGACAGGGTAGTAAGTCCCCTGAGACTAAAACAGGAGGTTGTCATCTGCCTCCTCCTTGAGGAAGAGAAGTGTTACCAGAACCCAGAGACAAAGAGGGCTTTTTGAGAGATGCAGCCAACCCACAATGCTTCCTTTGCAAGAAGGAGCTAAGGGAACAAATGCCTTAATGCTACTCTCTTCCCTCCATTCAATCTCCTGCCAACATTCACCACTGGGTGAAACCAGTGGGAGCAGGACCAGAGAGGGTGAGGAAGCCTTTCATGCAGATCATACTGGTCAGATCATCCTGAGGTACAGAGCAGGATGGAGATGCAAGAGTAGGATGGAGATGCAAGAGTAGGGCAAACAGAAGATTCCTAGCACCCTATCCAAGCAGAAACGATCATTTGTGACTCAAAGCACTTGATTTGCACTTCTCCTACCGCCATTATAATGCCACTTTGCAATTACTCGTTTGTGTATTTCTCTCCCCCATGCTATAACCTTTTGGATAGCAAGAGGCATGTGGTTTTTGGTTTTTGGATTTTTTTGTTTTAAATCTTTGTATTCCTGTTGATTACCACAGTGCTTGGCGTACAGCAGAGCAAAGCCCTGGAGGGTTAGAGAACTGACTCTCCTTGGATATTGGAGGTTAGGGGACATGTCATATTACACTAACACCTCTTCCTGCTCACTGCTTTCTATGTCCAACATTTTCCCCTTCTGTCCTCACTTACTCCCTCTAGTTCCTTGGTCCACTTTTTTAAAGGATACAATGTCTAGAATCCTTAAATCTCAAATCATTATCCAGCTGCCTTGAGGTGCTAAAAAAAGGCCAGACCACTTCAGACAAGTAAGATCTCCTAACTTCCCCAGTTTCTATACCAAATCCTTGTTGAATTTCTGCTGTTTAGGGGATGCTGAACCACTTACGATCTTTGACTTTCCTCCTATTTGATCCTTCTCACTGAAAACCTAGACTAGAGTCATCCTTTTAAGAAGTTTCTTAGATGTTCCCTCTCTTGGGTCTGACCCCAGTCTCTACGTGGCCCTCTTAGGCTAAGGGCATACCAAGAAAAGATATCCCCAGCCTAAAATATATCGTCTGAAAATAAGTGAAGAGAAGATCTCCCCTCTTCCTATTTTAGTCCTCCAGCCAGAAGACCCATATCCAGTATGACCAATATGATGGCTGTCGTTTGTTTTCCCTGTGCCCCACATACTGCATTTCTGAACTGTACTTGGATTTAGATTGCAGAGGGAAAGGCTTAGGCTTTGATGAATAGTGAAAAGAGTATCCTAATGGGAAAAAGTCAAACAAATGCCCTTGTATGATGAAGCTCTGTAGCATGACTCTTGGAGTGTTTCCTCTTTGTGGTGGGGACTGTAGCTCACTGAGAATAACACTGGAATTTTCTTTGCTTTAGACCCGTCTTTTTTACCTTTACCATCATTAAAGTTAACAAGTTAGGCAATAGATAACTAAAAAATCTTCACTGCAGACTGTCTTTAACACACAGAAGGAGGCACGTGTTACAAGTGTCATTGGTGATGAACCTCAGTCTTGTGGAAGATGGAACAGGAGATGGATATAAAGGGGAAAGTGGTAATGAAGTTGAGGACAGAGAGAGGAAATGTACAATAAACCTCTGGTGTGGGTATGCTAGCCTGGGATGGGTGTTCTTGCTCTGGACTTTCTGTTCTTCTCCTTTAAGATCCCTTAATATTCTTTATTGTAATTGCCTCTTTTGTTTTTTTAAGATTTTACTTATTTATTTGACAGGCAGAGATCACAAGTAGGCAGAGAGGCAGAGAGAGAGAGAGAGAGAAGCAGGCTCCCTGCTGAGCAGAGAGCCCGATGCGGGGCTCAATCCCAGAACCCTGGGACCATGACCTGAGCCGAAAGCTCAGTGGGTTAAAGCCCACTGAGCCACCCAGGCACCCCTGTAATTGCCTCTTTAATGTCTGCCTCTTCCACTAGACTATATGTCCATTAGCGGAGGGAGTGTGTTCTAGTCATAACCCCAGTACTTAGTACGGTGTCTGAACCATAGCAGATACTCAGCAATTACTTTGGTAAAATAATGGATTCACACTGTTTAAAGAATGTCTTTGTGCCAATGGGAGGCCTTCTCTTTGTTCAGTAAGTTAGGTTAAATCTAGAAGGTGCCAGGTATATAGTGTGGCTATGGGAAAGAAGATTCGTTTGCTTCTTCTGACTTTCATGAAGAGATAATGTACAACTTATTTTCTTATACCTGTATAATAAGACCCAGGCAGAAGAGACGATTATGATATCACTTACTTACTCTGATTTGAAGGCTCTTGTATCCTCAGAGTATCACCCCCTTATTACTTGGGTTAGTCATTATCAGCCTCTATCAAAATGAAAATGTGTATCATGGAATAAAAGCATGATGATTCATCATAGGCCATAGATTGTTAATTCTGATCTAGTGATCAGCTGGAATAAAATGTAGGCCTGAGGCACAGGATGACTACATTTTGATAAAGTGAGAAAGAAAGGAAAAATTTTACATATTGGTCCTCAGTGTAGGGTGAGGATAAAGGAAGGCAGTTCCATAGAGGTTGGAGCCAGATTAGCTGCTTCTCTGACAGAAGTGAAGTGGGCTGTTATGGCAGAGCAGTTTTGGGTGAAATGACACAGCCAGACACCTACAGAGCCAGGAGAAAGTAGATGAAGGGAGGCGTCTATAAGTATTTCAAATCTTACCTGGCATTCTTCTGGGAAATTTATAAGATGTGCTAGGACACATGAATCTACCTTTGACGTTAATGGTTCTAGAAAGACACAGAAGCATAAACTCAGGTGAGAAACTGAGGCAAAAGCAAACCTGCTGGCCAAAATGGATTCAGTACAGTTCATAGTGATCGTGAGTACTTACTAAATTCAAGACACTGTTTTGGATGATTATGGGGTATACAGAAGACGTGTGAGACACCATCCCTTCCCCCAGGGATCTCACACTATAGTTTTGAAGACTTCATAACAGAATATCAAACCAACCACTTCTTTATCTTGTATTTAAAAACGTATCAATCTTTGCTCAATCAATAACATAAACCAGCTGCCTTCCAGACTCTTGTCAGAGAAAATAATCTCAAATTGTCAGCTCTCTAGTACTTATCAGAAGCCAGTCTGAAAAGATGAGATATTTAAGGAAGGTAGTGTCTCTGAGGAATGGTTTCAAACTTTTTTTTTTTTTTTTTTTTTGCAACAGGTCTTTCACTTCCAAAGATAATTTACCTGGAAACTTTGTGTGGCAAATGGGGAAAAGTGGAGGTACTCTGATTGAATAGGTCAAGAGGCCTCTGAAACACCTCAGCCCCTCTTTGGTAACTAAAGCATTTGCATGTGGTGCCACTGCCTTATGGAATGTAGTTTGGAAGCCACAGGCCTAAGGGAAAACCAAAATCTTTACTCCTCTACAAGTTCTGTCCTTCTAAACCTGCAGCAGAAAGCTACAACCAGGACTCATTTAACTTGGCATGTGTAAGACTGCATTCTCTGAGTTATGCCCCTTGTTTACCCTAAGGGCAAGAGCAAGAATGCTTTTGGTTTTTTTTCTCTTTATATATTTTTAAACTGATAATAAAAAAAAAGTTTAAAGAAATTGTGTTACTTTTTTTAGTTTGGAAAAAAAAGCAAAACAGAAAGGGATGATGAGATGAAAGTACCACCTTAAAAAGACAATCTGGTAGTAGACTTAGGTTGAACATATGGGAAATTGCAGGCAGAGACAAGAGGTTGAAAGCTCGTGTCATCAGCCAGGAGTGACTCCAGACACCTGCACTAGAGTGGTGGCAGGTACAAGATAGAAGTCACTGTTCATGAGACCCATTCAGTATGAGGGTAGATGGACAAGGGAATATAAGAGACTTGGGGAGGACAGAAGGACAAAAGGGCTGTTGCAAAAGTGGTCATTGGTGGAGAAATCTGGAAGGATACGATGAGAAGGGTTTATGCAAGAAGGGAGTCTCGCTGTCCTTAGAAGTCAGGATCAGAGAGAGCCATAATTGAATGTAAGAACATACTCCCTCATGTCCTGAAGGCCATTGAGCCTAAGGGGCTGAAAATGAACTGTATACTTAGAAGTGAAAATATCAAATACTCACCCGGGATTCTAGTTACTGACACAGATGTTTCCTGCCAAAACTCCTTTTGGATGAGAGAGTTGCCTACATTCTGAAGTTCTCTCTGAATAATACAGTAATAATAACTAGATCCTAGTGGTTCAATAAAAATAATAGTCATTTGCATTTGCATACATTGTTGATAATACATTTCCCCAAAGGGATTTCACATCCATTCTTTTGTTTAGCCTTTTGGACAACTGTGTGAGGAAAGTAAAGCTGACTGTGATTTAATTTTTGTGGCAAGAGATATGGACAGAAAGGTAAGTAGTACACTTGCAGGTAATGATAGAGCCAAGTCTGGGACCCAGGCATTTGACCTAGAGTCTCCACTAGGCTGTCCCACCACATAGGCTCACCTGGCAGGAACTGTAACCCTGCATATGGGTGTACAGCAAGTAGCAGATTCTTAAAGTCATTCTGAGTTTCTATTCCGTTTGGTAGTCTGCACGTCACCTTTCTAAACTTTTCCCAATTGGATATTGATGTCGGCCACTTGGCTTGAAGGGCTGTGTTTCATTTTCCCAATGTCTCAATTTTATTCATCGAGCTGGTATCTCGTCTCTCCTTATCCATATTTTATCTACATTAGCACCATCTCATGTGTCTGAGCTCTCATTTAATATGCACAGCAGGTGTGGTCTGCATGTAAATGCCTTTGAGGATGCCTTCCTTGAAGCTTCTTGTCTTCCCATTCTAGATATTTTTGCTGGTCCTGTGGTGGCCTGTCTCTGATTCTTGTCAATATGCTTACAGAGATGTCCTATATATTTTATGTAAGTGTGACCTTTGCAATGTTTTTAAATTGGCCTCTTTTACATGTACATGTTGTGCGTGTATATGTATTACCCATATAGTAGACAGATGTGTGGGTATATGTATATGTCTATTTATTCAGACACGCACACACTGTGAATATTACATACAGGACTAGATTCTAGGTCTGAGAACACTCCCAAGAACGACCTTGAATAGGAAGTGTCTGGGAGAACATGGTCATTTCGGTTTGTGCAGTCTCCTAAGTGGGTTATTTATACAAAAGGGAACTTTTACTTAGAAGCGCTAAATTTTGGACCTAGAAGGGGCCTTATAGGCCATCAAGTCCTAACTAGCATTTTGTGGCTCTTTGTGACGACAAATTATAGAATTAGCTTAATGTGCTTTCGGCTCACTCAGCTCACTACGATTCAGCTGGGATTGGAGTCGAGGAATTTTTTAAATCCCATTTTAATTTCTTACCTATATCCCTTTGCCTCTTCCTTGTATATGTCTTTGTTTTTAGGAAATACCATATTTTAGGAGAGTAATTAAAATTAGGGTTGAAAATCATCATACCATAACATTCTATTGTGGAGATTGCTCTGAATGACCATGTTTGACCCATAGAAAACAGAGCAGAGAATTAAGAGCCTCAGGATAAAAAGGAAAAGAAAGTTTTCAATGTGGTGAGCAGAAACAGGGCTTGGAGCTATCTCTAATCAGGGGCATCTCTTCCCTAAGCTGTGGTGAAGGAACAACATACTATCACCTTTTCCTCACATCTTTCTTTCCTCGTCCCCTCTCGCATATTAAAGCCAGCCAGCAGTTGTGTGTCTTTCTGCTTCACAAAGAGGGTATCACTGCCAAAGGGTCAACTGCTCCTACCACCTTGAAGCTGTCTTCTTGCAGTCATCCCAGGCCAAGGAAAGATATTGGCACTGGGTAGTTAGGTTTACCTGATGGTGATAGAACACTTGATTTATGTGGTCTGGTCAGTCACCTAGTAAAATCACTGAATAAAACCCACACTGGCTGAAACTATTAGTGTTTGAAACATCTGGCCATTTGAATCAGAACCCTCAGTCTGGCAGTATTGTACTAATATAATATCTGCAGAGCACCAAACCAAGACTTGTCCTCATATAGTTCTGATGCAGTAATAAAGAATGTGTACAATACCTTGTATAGAAATTTTGCAAGGGAATCCTTTCTAAATGAGTTTGCTGATGGGGATTTTCTACTCTAGAGAAAGGAAGTTGAGAGGGGAAACCTCTGGTGGGGTCGGGCCAGCATTTTGCTACTTATGTGCCTGGCTATGGCCTGAGGCAGGTGGTGTGTTCACATGGCCAGTGGTGATTCAGACCATTTAGACCTTTGGATCACATGGCCTAGTTACCAGCTCATAACTACTTAGTGATTGATCAGTTCAGCTAAGTGAGATGGACTGGTGGAACACATAGGCATAGCCAAGGACCCCTGTTTTCATGTTTTATGGACAGAGCAGGTCTGGACTTCATTCTTGGCTTGTGGTTTTGGAACCTAACACACCTAAACTAACTGAGTGGAATTATATAATTGTAGTCTAGTTGTCTCTATGATCAGGTAACCATAAGACCTCATGCTCTCTTTTTAATAATATTTGTTGTTAATTCATTTATTCATTCATTTTTAAGCTTTGAATTTGAAATAATTTTAGATTGACAGAAGAATTACATTTTCTTTCTCCCTCGTTCCTTCACATACTTCAGTACATATTTCTTAAAAATAAGGGCAATAAAAGATGGGATCGGGAGGGAGACAAACCATAAGAGACTCTTAATCTCACAAAACAAACTGAGGGTTGCTGGAGGGAGGGGATCGGGAGAGGGTGGTGGGTTTATGCACATTGGGGAGGGTATGGGCTATGGTGAGTGCTGTGAAGTGTATAAACCTGGCGATTCACAGACCTATACCCCTGGGGATAAAAATACTTTATATGTTTATAAAAAATTTAAAAATTAAAAATAAGGGCAATGTCATTTGTGACGACGTGGATAGAACTAGAGGGTATTATGCTTAGCGAAATAAGTCAATCAGAGAAAGACAATTATCATATGATCTCCCTGATATCATGGGGGACTTGGGGGGCAGGAAAAGAATAAATGAAACAAGATGGGATTGGGAGGGAGACAAACCATAAGAGACCCTTAATCTCACAAAACAAACTGAGGGTTGGGGGGTGGAGAGGGTGGGGGGGTTATGGACATTGGGGAAGGTATGTGCTATGGTGAGTGCTGTGAAGTATGTAAACCTGGCGATTCACAGACCTATACTCCTGGGGCTAATAATATATTATATGTCAATTAAAAATTAAAAAAAAATAAGGGCAATGTATAACGTAACATAACAATCACAGTACACCACATATATATTCTGTTTGTCATCAGACTGTTACTCATTAATTTTAGCATCCATCGATGATTGTGGATTTATTTCTGAATGACCAATTTAGTGAATATCTATTATGTTTCAAGTATTGGACTGAACAGATGTAGTTATTCATTGACTCTAGTGTGGAATAGAAGCTTCTGTATCATCTTCAGAGAGGCAGGTACAAAGAAGGAGAGATCAGTTAAGTGGTTCAGTGGCCTCAAAAGGAAATGCCAAAGGACTGAAAGCCAGAGTGGCAGTGGGGATGAAGGTTCTATCTTCTGAGCATCCTCCTTGATCCTAGTCACCTGACTGTAAATTCCATGAAGGGAAGGACTTGTTTTTTCTTTTTTCTCAATTTTTAGCACCTACACAATTACCTGGCATATGTAGCAAGCAATCAATGAAAACTTCACCAATATTGGTAGAATTTCATCATATCATCCAAACAAACAATAAATAATATGGAAAACATATCCAGAATAAGCTTTTGGCCTAAATCAAAGATTTTTAATCTTAGATTCTCATTAAAAACACTCAGGAGTTGTCCCCAAGATACATTAGCCCATTCCTCTCAGGTCCTCCCCGTTACAACTAGAAAGCATAAGTCTCTGAAAGATGGAAGAATGAGAAAACAGTGAATTCCCTTGGTTTCTTTGTTGACTCCCAAGTGACCTGAACTGCCAACAGGCATAGTCTAAAACAAAACTCCAAGAAAAGCCAGTTCTCCTGGCTAAAGAACTGATGAAACGGTGGCCTAACAACAGAAAACCTTTCTGGCAACATCACCTACTCCAACCGAATGCCAACATCACAGCTGCACCTCCCCACCCACTCTCCATAACTTCACCTGATCCAGCAAGAAGCTGATCCTCCATGCCTACCAATGAAAGCATAGGTGTGTTTAATTGCCCCACTGAGTGGTGACCCCAGGGAACAGAGAACTAATTTTCTTTCTTCACCTGACAGAAATAGGCAGTGCTCTGATGCCCATGCCAGGTTGGTGCTAGCAGGATATAGTGGCAAGCTGAGCCTCCACCTCCACTCAGCAATAGAGAATCAGAAAGAAGTGGTAAGAAGTGGGGTGATTGGCAGTCTGCTTTACCCCCATCCCTGTGTAAAGGGAACCAATAAGGAGCTAGGCCTCTACCTCTTCCCTGCAGCAGTAAAGCTATAGTAAGTCAGGCCTCTGCGTCTTACATTCCTGGTGCTACCAGGACCAGTTGAGGAGATCACAAGGTGACTTGACTCTATGCCTCACTTTTGCTAGAATGGTCAGAAGCTGAACAATAGACACCCACCCAGTCCTTAAGCTATACCCAACATTGAGCCATCTCCTAAAAAAAGAAGATTAAATAGGACCCAAAGTCTCTTAGTATCTAAAATTTTCAGAATATGACTGAAAATCACATACTATGGGAAGAACTGGGAAAATTACAACAGGAATGGGAAAAGACAACAGATGGCAATACAGAGATTAATCAGATGTTGGAATTCTCTGAAAATTATTTTGTTTTGTTTTTTAAATTATTTATTTCCAAATGTTTTATTTTTTATTGTTATGAAAAGGATTTTAAAGCAGCCATCATAAAAATATTTCAACAAAAATTATGAATTCTCTTGAAGCAAAATAACAGAAATCTCAACAAAGAAATAAAAATTATAAAAAGAATTAAATGGAAATTATACAATTGAAAAATATAATGAATGAAATAAAAACCTTACATGAGGGACTCAAAGGTAGAGTGGAGATGACAGAGGATAGAATCCATGAATTTAGGAAATATCAGTAGAATATACCAAATAAGAACAAAAGAGAGAAATTAGACTAAAGGAAAAAAGAACAGTCATAGGGACATGTGCGGCAATAGCAAAAGAGCTAATCTTTATATCATCAGAGTCCCAGGAGGGGAGGACAAAGACAGTGAGATTGAAAAAGTATTTGAAAAAATAATGACTCTTCAAATTTGGCAAACCTACAGATTGAAGAGGTCAAGGAAAGCCCAAGTAGGGTAAACCCAAGGAAATCCCTGGTCAGATACATCAAAATTAAACTTCTGAAAGCTAAAAAGGAAAAAACCTTGAAAGCAGTGAGAGAGAAGAAGTTCTCTGACCAAAGAAATTATAACAAAAGAAGACTTGAAAAGACATTATCATGAGTTTCTTAAGTTTATTTGATAAAATTATAACACCATCAGATGTAATGCTTACTATATGTAAAGGAAATACTTCTGACAATTACATTGGAAAGCTAGGAAGGGTAAGATTTTTACAAAGTGATAACATGTTGATACTGGTAGAATGTAACAATTTATTTATACATTATAGCCATAGCAACCCTTAAGAAAATTACATAAAACTAAATTCTAAAGAGATACTATAAATCAAAATTAAGTGTTTTTAAATGCTAAAAAAAAAAAAAGGAAGATATGGAAAGAGAAACAGGGGAACTACACCAGAGGAAAAAAACAGAAAACAAATGATAAAATGGCAGACTTAGTACTAATATATCAATATTAATTTAAATGTAAATGGTCTAAATATATTAATTCAAAAACTGGTAGAGCAGATTAAAAAAATATATCCCAACAATATGCTGTCTATAAGATATTTGCTTCAAATACAGCAGCATATTAGGTTGGAAATAAAAGGATGGAAAAAAGTATACCATGCAAACACTAATTTTTTTTAAAAAGTAGGAGTGGCCATGTTAATAACAAAGTAGACTTCACAGCAAGGAAAATTACTAGGGACCCGAAGTAACATTACATAATGATAAAACAAAATGCCACTAAGGAGATGTAACATTCTTAAATGTTTATGCACCAAACAGCAAATCCTCAATATGCATGAAAGAAAAGCTGATAGAGCTGAAAAGAGAAATGGTTGGGAGTTAAAAAACCCAAATCCCAAGTATTGATAGAACTACTAGACTGAAAATCAGTGAGAATACAGAAAAACTGAAAAACACAACCAAGGAATAAGTTCTGTTTGATATATCTAGGACATTCCGCCTAAAAAGAAAACAAATTTTTTCCAAGTTTCCATGTAACATTCACCAAATTAGATGATATTCTGGGCCATTAAAAAAAAAACAAGAACAAAGAATTGAAATCAGGGGTGCCTGGGTGGCTTAGTCAAGTGTCCAGCTCTTGATTTCAGTGAGGTAATGATCTCACAGGCAGCAGTACAGGGAGGAAATACTTTCCACCATTGCTACCACAGCAGGTGAAGTGGGTTATTGCCTGAAGATGGGCTGAAGGCTGGCCCAGCCACCAGGATGCCTACAGCAATCATAGCTCAGTCACAACAGGAGGACACAGGAAAACCATAGAGGAGACACCTCTGGAGCACCTGGTTCTGGTGACCAGGAAGCACAACACTATAGGGAACCACAGGATCCCTTCTACAAAAGGCCACTACTTTCAAGACCAGGAATTGACCTACCTAACACATAGAAAAACAAAAACAGAGAGTTAGAGAAAATGAAGAGAAAGAAAAATATGTCCCAAACAAACAAACAAACAAATAAACAATGCCAAAAAACAAGAGAAAACCACAGAAAAGAGCTAAATGAAATGGAAATAAGCAATATGCCTGACAAAAAGTTCAAAGTAATGTTTATAAAGATATTCACTGAACTCAAGAGAAAAGTGGGTGAACTCAGTGAAAACTTCAACTAAGAGAAAATACAAAATGTAACAATCAGCTGAAGAATACGATAACTAAAATGAAAAATACACTAGAAGGAATCAATATCAGATTTAAAAATACAGAGAGATAAGTGAGCTGAAATCAAAGTAATGGAAAGCAAGCTGAATGGCAAATAGAAAAAATAATAATAAAACATGAGGATAATTTAAGGGATTTCTGTAACATCATCAAGCATAATAACATTCACATTATAGAAGTCACAGAGGAGAAAGAAGGAGGCAGAAGAAATAATAACTGAAAAGTTCCCTAATGTGGTGAAGGAAATGGATATCCAGGTTTAAGAAGCAAAGAAAGCACCAAACAAGATGAACCTAAGGAGGCCTACACAAAAAACACATAGTAATTAAAGTAGTAAAAATTAAGAATAAATAATCTTCAAAGCAGCAAGGGAAAAGCAAATAGTTACATAGGAGAGGAAACCCTATAAGTCTATCAGGGGGATTTCAGCAGAAATTTTCAGGCCACAAGAAAGTAGTATGACCTGTTCAAAGGGGTGAAAGGAAAAAACCTACAATCAAGAATACTTTACCTGAAATTGCTCATTTAGAATTAAAAGAGAAATAGAGTTTCTGAAACAAATAAAAGTTAAAGGAATTCATTACCACTAAACCAGCCTTACAAGAAATGTTAAAGGGAATTCTTAAAGTGGAAAGAAGAGGCCCCTAATTAGAGGTAAATTAAGAAAGGAAAAAATTTCATTGATAAAAGCAAACATATAGTAAAAGAAATAGATTAACCACTTACAAATTCAGTATAGAGGATAAAACATAAAGGTAGTAAAATCAGTTAAATGTACAAATGGTAGCCAAGGGATACACAAAATAAAAAGATGTAAAGTATGACCTCATATGCATGAAATGTGGGAGGGGGAATAAAATATTAGTACTTTTATTATGTGTTCAAACTTCAGTGATTATCAACTTAAGTGCTATTCACATAGGATTTGATATATGGACCCATGGTAAACATAAACCAAAGACCTATAATACACAAAAAATGAAGAGAAAGGAATCTAAGAATAACTCTTTAAAAAAAAGGCATCAAATAACAAGGGAAAAGAGCAAGAAAGAGAAGAAAGGAACAGAGAAGTACTATCAAAGCAACCGAAAACAACTAAATAGTAGTAAGTACTTGCCTATCAACAATTACTTTAAATAGAATAAATGCTGCAATCAAGACATAGGGAGTTTGACTAGGTATTTATCCAAAGAATACAAATATAGTGATTTAAAGGGGCATAGACACCCCAGCATTTATAGCCACAATGTCCACGATAGCCAAAAGAGGGATAGAGCCCAGATGTCCATTGACAGATGAATGGATAAAAAAAGATGTGGGGTGTGTGTGTGTGTGTGTGTGTGTGTGTGTGTGTATGTATGTATATGTATATATATATATATATACATATATATATGTACGTATATGTATATGTATATATATATATAATGGAATATTACTCAAACATCAAAAAGAATGAAATCTTGCCATTTACAATGGCATGGATGGAACTAGAGAGTATTATGCTAAGTAAAATAGGTTAGAGTAATAATTATATATTAATTGTATTAATAATATATAATAATATTTAATAATAATAAATATATATTAATAATTTCACTCATATGTGGAATTTAAGAAACAAAACAAATGAACAAAGAAGAAAAGGAGACAACAAATAGACTCTTAACTATAGAGAGCAAACTGATGGTTACCAGAGGGAAGGTGGGTGGTACAGTAGGTGAAACAAGTGAAGGGGATTAAGAGTATGCTTAACATGATGAGCACCTAAGTAATATAAAAAATTATTGAATCACTGTATTGTATACCTGAAAGTATTATAATACTGTATGCTAACTATACTGGAATTAAAATTAAAAAATAACAAAACTGATTAACTTTAGGCAAACTAATCAAGAAAAACAAGGACTCAAATATAATCAAAAAGGAAAAAAAGTCAGAATGAAACCACACAAATACAAAGGATTGTAAGAGATTGCTTTTGAAAATTATATGCCAATAACTGGACAACCTAAAAGAAATGGATAAATTCCTAGAGATATGCAATCTTCCAAGACCAAATTAGGAGGAAAGGGAAAATCTCAACAGACCAATTACTAGTAACAAAATTAAATTGAATAACAAAAACCTTCCAAGAAACAAAAGATAGCTTCACAGGTAAACCCCGCCAAACATTTAAAGAGTTCATATGTATTCCTTTAAAAATTATTTTTAAAAAATAGAAAAGGAAGGAATGCTTCTATATGTATTCTGCAAGACCAACATTACTCTGCTACTAAAAGCAGACAAAGAGGAAATTAGAGACCAATAACCACAATGAATAGATAGATACAAAACTCCTCAAGAAAATCCTAGCAAATCAAATTTAAAAATGCACTGAAAGGATCATTTACCATGGTCAAGTGGGATTTATTCCAGAGATGCAAGGATGGTTCAATATACACAAATCGATCAATATGATACTCCACTTTAACAAAATGAAAGATAAAAATCATATCATCATCTCAATAGATGCCAAAAAAGCATTTGACAAAATTCAATATCTATTCATGATTAAAAACTCTCAATAAAGTGCGGTTAGAGGGAACATTCTTCAGCATAATAAAGGCCATATTTAACAAACTTACAGCTAACACCATACTTAATGGTGAAAACCTGTGAAAGCAGGAACAGGACAAGGATGTCCACTTTCATCAATTTTATTCAATGTACTACTGGAAGTCCTAGCCATAACAGTCAGGCAAGAAAAAGAAAGAAAGAAGGCATTCATATTGGTAAGGAAGAAGTAAAACTGCTGCAATTTGCAGGTGACATGATACTATATATAGACAACCCTAAAGACTCCACCAAAAAATATTAGAACTAATAAATGAATTCAATACAGTTGCAGGATACAAAAATCAACATGCAGGAATCAGTTGCATTTCTATGTACTAATAAAATAGTAGAAAAGGAAATTAAGAAAACGATCCCATTTTCAATTCCATCACAAAGAATGAAATACCTCAGAATAAATTTAACTAAAGAGCTGAAAGACCTATACTCTGAAAACTATAAGGCATTGATAAAAGAAATCAAAGATGACCCAAATAAATGGAAAAATATACCATGCTCATAGACTGAAAGATTAATATTGTAAAAATGTCCATACTACCCAGAGCAATCTACAGATTCAGTGCCATCCACACCAAAATACCAATATTTTTCACAGAAATAGAACAAATAATCCTAGAATCTGTATGGAACCACAGAAGACCCCAAATAGCCAAGGCAATCTGGAGAAAAAAGAACAAAGCTAGAGATATCACAATCCCAGATTTCAAACTTTATTACAAAATTACAATAATCAAAACAGTATGGGGTAGTGGCTCAAAAACAGATATATGGATCAATTTTCAAAGGTGAAAATCCAGAAATAAACCCATACCTATAGGATCAAGTAATCTATGTCAAAGGAGGCAAGACTAGACAATGGGCAAAGGCAGTCTTTTCAAAATTGTGTTAGGAAACCAGCTATCTGTAAGAGAATAAAATTGGACAAATTATCTTACCCGATTGGTAGAAGGTGGTGGAGGATCGTTAATATATCATCCAGACTGAGAAGGTGCTTAATACTGAAAAACAAAGCAAGCCACTCCCTACCATTTACACAGGGTTTTTCGGGGTAACTTACTGATGGGGCAATTAGGCAGCCAGACTGAAAGACAATGCAAGAAACGATGTAGCTATTCTCCCCTCACCATTCTCTGCCCATTTTCTGCAGCTAGTCTCCCCCCATTCTCTGCCCCTTAATCCCTGACTTTTTGGAGTGAGGGACATGGAGGTGAGGTCACAGGGTATTTATCTAAACTGGTGCCATCTGTGCACCCAAGGGGAAAACAAGATGGAGGACCAAAGATGAAGTCAGTGTTGTCAGCATTCTGATAACCATATGAAAAAATAACTCAAAATAGACAGAAGAGCTAAATGTAAGAACTAAAGCCATAAAACTCCTAAAAGAAAGCATAGGCAGTAATCTCTTGGATATCAATCCTGGCAATATTTTCCTGAATCTCTCTTCAGGTAAAGGCAGCAAAGCAAAAATAAACATTCGGGAGTGTAGAAGACTAAAAATCTTTTATACAGTGAAGGAAACCATCAACAAAACAAAAAGGTAACCTACTTAATGGGAGAAGATATTTGCAAATCATATATCTGATAGGAGATTAATATCCAAAACATATAAAGGAGTCATACAACTCAACACACACAAAAAATCCCAAATAATCCAATTTAAAAATGGACAAAGGATATGAACAGACATTTTTCTGAAGATGTACAAATGGCCAGAAACACATGAAAAGATGCTCAACATTATTAATAATCAGGGAAAGCAAATCAAAATCACAATGAAATATCACCTCACACCAATCAAATGGTTTGTATCAAAAAAAAAAAAAAAGACATAACAAGTGGTGAGGATTTGTAGAGAAGGGAATGCTCATGCATTGCTGGTGGTAATGTAAACTGGTACGCGCACTGTGGAAAACAATATGGAATTTCCTAAAAATTTAGAAATAGAATTACCACAAGATCCAGTTATCCCACTACTGGGTATTTACTAAAAGAATATGAAAACACTAATTCAAAAAGATATATACACCCCTATGTTTCGTGCAGCATTATTTACAGTATCCAAGATGTGGAAGGAATGCAAGTGTCCATTGGTAGATGAATGGATAAAGAAGAAATGATAGGGGCGCCTGGTTGGCTCAGTGGGTTAAAGCCTATGCCTTTGGCTCAGGTCATGGTCCCAGGGTCCTGGGATTGAGCCCCGCATCAGGCTCTCTGCTCAGTGGGGAGCCTGCTTCCCTTCCTCTCTCTCTGGCTGCCTCTCTGCCTACCTGTGATCTCTGTCTGTCAAATAAATAAATAAAATTAAAAAAAAAAAAAAAGAAGAAGAAGAAGAAGAAATGATATATATACACTATGGAATGTTACTCAGCCATAAAAAATGATGAAATCTTGCCATTTGCAACAACATGGTTGGATTTAGAGAGTGTAAGTGAAAAAAGTCAGTGAATGATAAATATCATGTGATTTCACTCATATATGGACTTCAAGAAATAAAATAAATGAACAAACAGGAAAAGAAACAAACAGAAAAACCAGACTCTTAACTGTAGAGAACAAACTGGTGGTTACCAGAGGGGAGGCTGGGTAGTGTGGTGGGCAAAATAGGTGAAGGAAATAAAAAGTACATTTATTGAGATGAGCACTAAGTAATGTACAGAATTGTTGAATCATTATATTGTACCTGCAACTAATATAACAATATTATATACTTGAAAAAGCAGTTATAGTATTGTTGCATCATGAAAAAAAGAATGAAATCTTGCCATTTGTGGCAATATGGATGGGCCTAGAGTGTATTAGGCTGAATGAAATGTAAGCCAGAAAGATAAATATCATATGATTTCATTTATATGTGGAATCTAAACAAACAACAACAAAAGAGGGAAACAAAGTTTGTGTAGAGAACAAACTAGTGGTTGCCATAGGAGAGGGATGTGGGGGGATAGGCGAAATAGGTAAAAATAGGTAAAAGGGATTAAAAGGTACAAAATCCCAGTTGCAAAAAGTCATAAGGATGAAAACTTCAGCATATGGAAGGTAGTCAATTATATTGTAATAACTTTGTGTAATGACAGATAGTAACTACACTTACTGTGGTATTTCATAATGTGCATAATTGTCAAATCACAAATGTTGAACAGCTGAATATGTCAACTGTACTTCAATTAAATAATGAAATTTAAGCTTTTATTTAAAAAACTAGAAAAAGAAGAGCAAGTAGAAGAAATAATAAAGACAAACAGAAATTTAAAAAATCAAAATAAGAAAACAGGAAAGTCAATGAAACAAAAAACTTCTTTAAAAAAACAATAAAATTGACAAACCTCTAACAAGACTGACAAAGATAAAAATAGAGAAGACACAAATCATCAATATCATAAATTAAAAAGAGGATATCACTGTAGATTCTACAGCCATTAAAAAGACGATGAGGAACATTATATAACCAATTTTATACTCATAAATTTGACAGTTTAGAAGAAATCAATTTCTCAAAAACTGTAAACTATCAAAACTCAACCAAGATACAAAGAGTTCTATAACCATCAAAACATTTAATTTGTAATATAATACCCCTGAAAAAGAAATCTGTAAGGCCCATATAGCTTCACTGGAGAATTGTACCAAATGTTTAAAGAAGAATAAGCATAAATGTTATATGATTTCTTCCAGAAAACATAAGAGGAAGGAAAATTTCCCAACTCATTTTATGAAACTAGTATTGTTTGGATACTCAAACCAGACAAAATAAGTAAATAGACCAATATCAAGTATGAACTTAGACACAAAAATACTTAACAAAAT
Source organism: Enhydra lutris kenyoni (assembly GCF_002288905.1). NCBI lineage: Eukaryota > Metazoa > Chordata > Mammalia > Carnivora > Mustelidae > Enhydra > Enhydra lutris. Next base: position 94,464,102 of record NW_019154085.1, on the reverse strand, counting down.
AATAGCAAATTGAATCCAAAAAATGTATAAAAAGTATTTTTCGCTATGACCAAGTGGGAGTTATTCCAGGTACATAAGGCTGACTCAACATTCAAAAATCAATCAATAGAATCTACAATATTAACTGGGCTAAAGAAGAAAAATCAATGGATATAATCCTATCAATTGGCACAGAAAAAGCACTGTATAAAAGCAAATATTCATGCATAATAAAAACTCTCAAAAATAGAGGGAACATTTCTCAAGTAAAAAAAGAGCATCTACTAAAATCTTCTGCAAACTCATACTTAATGCTGAGAAACTGAAGGATTTTTCTCTAAGATTGGGAATGAAACAAATATATCCATTCTTACCACTCTTGCTTAACATGATACTGGAAGCATGACCTATACAGGGAAAAATGGACAAACTGGAATTCATCGAAATTAAAAATTTTACCTCTGAAAAACTCAGTTCAGATGAAAAAATAATGTACAAACAGGAAAAAATAAATTTGTGAACCACATATACAAAAATGGTAGTCATGAGAATGTATTATAAAAAAAACTCTCCAAATTCAACATTTAAAAGTTAACAATCCAATTAGAAAATGGGCAAAAGACTGAAGAAACTATGTAGATGGCACATAAACACATGAAAATGTGTATGACATCATCAGTAATCAGATAAATGTTAATTTTGACCATAGTGAGATATTACACACACAATGGCTTACATAAAAAAAATAATGACAACAGATTCTGGGAAGAATGCAGAGAAGCTGATTCCCTCATGCACTGCTGGTGTGAATGTAAAATGATACAGCCACTCTGGAAAACATTTTTTTAGCAGTTTCCTATAAAATTAAATATGCAACTACTGTATGACCCAGCAAATGCACTCTCAGGTATTTTTTCCAGAGGCATAAATTTTTTTCACACAGAAGTCTATATGCAAATGTTCATGGGTACTTTATGCATAATAACCTAAAACATGAAAACCCAGATGTCCTTCAACAGGTGAATGGTTAAATAAACTGTGGGTACATCCGTACTGTGGTACACTACTCCTCAATGAAAAAGGAACAAAATATTGATAAGCATAACAATGTAGATGAATTTCAAGGGAATTATGCTGAGTGAAAAAAGGCAATCCCAAATGTATGTTTTCATTTGTGCAACATTCTCAAAATGACAGCACTGTAAAAGTGGAGAATTGTAGTTCCCATGGGTTGAGGATGGAGTAGCGGTGGGAGAGAAGTGGCTGTGGCTATGAAGGAGTGGCAGGAGGGATCCTGGTGGTGCCAGAACTGTCTGTGTCTTCACTGGATCAATATAAGTATCCTGATAGTGATAGTGTAGTATAGTTTTACAAGATACTATCATCAGTGGAAACAGTGAAGGATGTGAAATCTCTTTGTATTATTTCTTACAATTGCATGTGAATCTAGAGTTGTCTCAAAATAGAATTTTGATAATTAAAAAAAGGCAGAGGAAGCTTTATTTTTTTAAGGTTTTATTTATTTGAGAAAGATATAGAGCAGAGCAAGAGAGCACGAGTAGGGGCAGGGGCAGAGGGAGAGAGAGAAGCAGGCTCCCCACTAGAGCCCCAGCAGCAGGGCTTGATCTCAGGACCCTGGTATCATGACCTGAGCTGAGGGCAGACACTTAATCGATGGAGCCACCCAGAAAGCTTTAAAAAAAATACTAATGCTTGGATCCCCCAATACATCTTCCCTCCTTTCCAGTTTCTGATACAGATGACTTTGAATAGGAACTTTGCAACTGTATTTTTTGAAGTTTCCCATGAGATTTTAATGTGTGGCCTGAATATGAATTGGTTCAGTTGACACAGTTGGGGAGGTAACCTCACGTAGCCACAAGTTCCTGGCCTTTCTTCCTCCAGCTATGTCACGTGACCCTGATAGGCTTTCCAAGTTCAAGGACTCTGTCTGTGAATCACTAGTCCAGCATCTAGCGCTATCAGAGAGGCATTTATTTTGCTGCTGAGGATGACCGAGGTGTTGCTGCTGGTTGTAGGTAAGGTGGTAACAATGAAATCGTGATCTAATTGAATTTCTATAGCCTGTTCAGGCACACTGAAAGAATGAAATTGTAAAATTTCCATGACTATTTTCATATTGGATCTTCAGGAAATCTGAACATGGAGAAAGGATAAACAGCCACACTGCCTTCTCCTCTTGCATAAATCGTAACTACTGGCTTATGCATTCTGAACATAAGTTTGGTAACAGTTATGAGTTGAGCATATGTTGTTTTAGGAGATTATTTAAATCTTACTCTAAATCCAAAGGAATCTTGTCTGAATATAAAGAGGCTGACGAAGCCTCTGAGCCACAAGAGGTGATGTCATGAATTCTAGCCTCTTTTTTCCCCAGTCGCATTGAACCATGTGCCGGTTTTCTGAATGTAAGCTTGGTCATCTTCCTTCTAGGGCTCTGATGAGAAGCTATTTTACTGAAATAGATGGCTATTACTTTTAATTCTTAGTAATTTGTTTTTAATTAGGATATTAGTTTAATTATAAATCAAAATTTATAGCTGTTAAGAATAGATAAAGATTAGTGGAGCGGTAATCACTGGGCCTGGGACTCACACAGCAAGCATTTGTTGAGAGCCTGTCGTTGGGCCAGGTGCTCTGCTAGGCACAGGGCTCCAAAGATAAATGGCTATCAGGCTCCTGACATGCCATGCAGTTGTAATAATTTGGGGACAAACATAATGTTTATTAAAACTAATATCATCCCTGGTTGTAACGCATTTTTCTGGCATGTCAGGTTGACAGGTTTTAACTTCTCCTTAAGAGTTATAGCATTTTCAAGACGAAATCAGAGAGGCAGATAAACCGTAAGAGATTCTTAATCATAGGAAACAAAACAAACAACACTGAGGTTTGCTGGAGGGGAGAGGGGTGGAGGGATGGGGTAACTAGGTGATGAGCATTTAGGAGGGTACGTGAGGTAATGAGCACTGGGTGTTATAGAAGCCTGATGAATCACGGAACTCCACTTCTGAAACTAATAAGACACTGAATGTTAATTAATTGAATTTAAATTTTAAAAAGTTATAGCATCATCATTTTTCTTTTCATGTTACCCCTTGCCAAAAGTATTCCATGCTGGCTTCAGCTTCAAAGCCCCTACCAGGGCTTTCCATACTTGATTCAGACATCTTCACTTTCCTTCCCAAGCCCTCCCTCTCAACTTCAGGCTTCATCTCTCTCTGTGCACTTCCTTCCCACCATGAGAAGTGAAAGAAGTCTCTCACAGCCTGTCCACAGCTCATTTTGTCAAGTAAATCTATTCTGTCCTGTTCCCTCTTCTCTGTGACTTTGCTTTATTACTTTTTGCCCCTTTTCTCTTATTAATTCACCCTTTCCTGACTTCTGCAGGAAAATGTACTCAACTTTCTCCTCTTTTTTTAACTTTATTTTTTTTTAGCGTTCCAAGATTTATTGTTTATGCACCACACTCAGTGCTCCATGCAATACATGCCCTCCTTAATACCCACCACCAGGCTCACCCAACCCCCCATCCCCCTCCCCTCCAAAACCCTCAGTTTGTTTCTCAGAGTCCACAGTCTCTCATGGTTTGTCTTCCCCTCTGATTTCCCCCAACTCACTTCTCCACTCCATCTCCCAATGTCCTCCGTGTTATTCCTTATGTTCCACAAGTAAGTGAAACCATATGATAATTGACTCTCTCTGCTTTACTTACTTCACTTAGCATAATCTCCTCCAGTCCCGTCCATGTTGATACAAAAGTTGGGTATTCATCCTTTCTGATGGAGGTGTAATACTCCATTGTATACATGGACCACATCTTCTTTATCCATTCTTCTGTTGAAGGGCGTCTTGGCTCTTTCCACAGTTTGGCGACTGTGGCCATTGCTGCTATGAACATTAAGGTACAGATGGCCCTTCTTTTCACTACATCTGTATCTTTGGGGTAAATACCCAGTAGTACAATGGCAGGGTCATAGGGAAGCTCTATTTTTAATTTCTTAAGGAATCTCCACACTGTTTTCCAAAGTGGCTGCACCAACTGAATTCCCACCAACAGTGTTTTCTCCACATCCTCTCCAGCACTTCTTGTTTACTGTCTTGTTGATTTTGGCCATTCTAACTGGTGTAAGGTGGTTATCTCAGTGTGGTTTTGATTTGAATCTCCCTGATGGCTAATGATGATGAACATTTTTTCATGTGTCTGTTGGCCATTTGTATGTCCTCTTTGGAGAAGTGTCTGTTCACATCTTCTGCCCATTTTTTGACGTGATTATCTGTTTTTTGAACTCTCTGCTTTTCTAAATGGAATTTGGGGTCCTCTTTAATGCTCCCTTTAGCTGTTGATCCATTTCTCTTCTCTCCTTTTGATCCACGTTTCCTGAAGGAGTTGTCTTAAACTCACTGTCCTTTCTAATGCCCATTCACTTCTCAATTCACTATACAAATTGGCTTCTTCCTGACTCTGCTGCAGTTGATTTCAGGCCACTAAAGCTTCTGCCTGTGGTGCATTTTCCCCAAGATCCTTCACTTTGAAGCTTTCTCTCAACCTGCTGACTTGGTTGGTATCTCTCTTCTGACCTCCCTGTGCACACTGCTCTCAAGGAGCTTACTATTCCTTAGTTCATTCATGGAACTCTAAGACTGTTGAAGGCATATTTGTATCTCGAGGCCGTGGTCTAGCAGCTAATAAAGTAGACACTCAGTAAATGTTTGTTTAATGAATGGATTAATAAATGAATGTGTGCAAATTCCCAAATCTGTATCTATAGCCCCGCTATTTTCCATGTGTTCCTGAAACATAGAGCCAGCCAGGTACCAAATGTCTGAATGTTCTATCAGACTTCCAAAATAATTGTATCCAATACTAAATTTATCTTCTCCTGAAAATTGACTTAAATTCTGGATCTTTGTGAATAACACCATCATCAGTTTCATTAGACAGAAATAAGATCAGTGTTTTCATAGACTTCTTTCCTCCTATCCACTTACTTGAGTCAGGTACTAAGACACACCAATTTATCCTTCCATGTATATTTCAAAATCATACCCTCTTCTATTCTCAGTGCTATTGCTTTAGCTTAAAAGTACATCATCTCACACCTCAACAATTTTAATAGCCTCCTAACAGGTCGCTCAGCAGCCATTATCTTCCCTTCAAGTTCATTTTCTGCACTTTTTCAGCAATGCTCATTTTAGAACTCAAATCTAATTCATTTATTCAATAAATATTTATTGAGTACCTACTAAATTCCAGATGCTATTTGAGGCACTAAGGATATAGTATGAAAAAAACAGATAAACTCTTTGCTTTCATGGACTTAACATGCTACTGAGATACGATTATATTGCTTCTCTAATTATAACCTTTCACCAGTTCCCAGTAGTCTTTGTGATAAAATAAAGGAATCTTAAAAGGATACACAGGGTCCCTTTGCCATCCACCTTGGTGGCTTTCAACCTGTTGTGTGCATTTGAATTGCCTGAGTTCTTGTTAAAAATTGTCTTTGTGGGCATTAGTAGATTCTGATTCTGCAGGTCTGGGGTGGAATCCCCAAAGCTGCATTTAAAAAATGTTATTTTAATTCCAGCATAATTAACATACAGTGTTGTATTAATTTCAGATGTACAATATAGTGATCCAGCAATTCTATACATTACCCAGTGCTCATCACAATAAATGTACTCTTTAATCCTCTTCACCTATTTCACCCATCTCCCCACCTACCTCCCTTCTGGTAACCACCAGTTTGTTCTCTGTGTTTAAGAGTCTGGTTTTTTTTTGTTTGTTTGCTTGTTTCTTAAATTCCACATATGAGTGAAATCCTATGGTATTTCTCTTTCTCTGTCTGATTTATTTCACCTAGCATTATACTCTCTAGATCTATCCATGTTGCTGCAAATGGCAAGATTTCATCATTTTTATGACTGAATAATATTCCATTCTGTGTGTGTGTGTTTATGTGTGTGTGTGTGTGTGTGTGAGAGAGAGAGAGAGAGATAATATATATATAAAACATCTTTATCCATTCATCTATCAAAGGACACTTGCAATGCCTCTGTATCTTGGCTATTGCAAATAATGGTGCACTAAACATAGGGGTGCATATATCTTTTGGAATTAGTGTTCTCATATTCTTTGGGTAAATACCCAGGAGTGGAATTCCTGGATCATACGGTAATTCTATTTTCAGTTTTTTGAGGAACCTCCATACTGTTTTCCACAGTGGCTGCACTGGTTTGCATTCCCACCAATGAAAACAATTCTGATTCTGTCTAGGTCTGGGGTGGAATCCCCGAAACGACATTTTTAATTAGACTCCCAAGTGATTTGAAAGAGGAAATTCATGGCTACACTTTGAGAAACACTTACATATTCTTTGTCTACCCCTCTGGCCTCACCTTCTGTCATATCTCCCCATTCATCTTATGTTGTACAGTATAAACTGTTTTATTTCCTTAAATACAATCTGGTATTTCTTACCTCCTTTCACTTGGCTTTGCTGGCTGTATTATTTAGGCTGCTAATTAACACTAGCAGCTGTGACAACAACAAAATCATGTTGACTTAATAGAATATAGTTTATTTCTCTTTTATTCAAAGACCAATGTAGCTGTTCCTGAATAGGCACCTTTTTTAGATGGCCCTCTTTTAAGTGGTTACTCAGGCTCCTTCAAGTGTATCTAGGCTCCTCCTGTCTGAGATTCTGCCAATATGTGACCTCTAAGACATCCACATAAAGGGAAAAGAATATGGGGAAAATATACTGAATATGTAACTACTATGGGCGGAATGGATTCATGTAATTTTTTCTCATATTCCATTAGCCGGAAATAGTCACGTGGACCCACTTAGATGCAAGTGGGGTTTGGGAAATGTAGTTCTGCCTTTGTAGCTAAACTCCACTTAAAATTTTTGGTCATCAGTAAAATGCCTCTGCTACCCTTGTTCTTTTAGTCACTAAATACCTGTATGCCTCTATAGTCTCACACACAACGCACATTCACTTTTCTTCCTACAAGGGCTTATCAGAAGTAGTACGCAGTCACTGTATCTAGCTTATGGCCCATGATTTCTGAGTGATATACTGTCCTTCCCATCGGATTCAGATAAGACTCCTCCTGGCCCAGCAACCAGTGAACTCATAGGGCAAGTTGTCTTTCCTACTCCCACCCCAAACATCCAATATGCCGTGGTGGAGCAAGCACAGAGTAACCCCAGGATAGACTACCATCTGGGAAAAGGAAGCATACAAAACGTAGCAAAGCCATTGGCCCTTAGCATTTATGGCCCCACAAGTGTTTCTGAAGGGTCTCTACCCTGATGGTGGGGAATTTTCTTATTGCACTCCTGGTATCATTCTTTGGTGACAGCTGTCTTATGCATTGTTTTCCTTTGCTCCTGGGCCTGCCTTATGGGCTGTGTTTTTCTTCTTTCTTTTGCATGTCTTCCATGGCCACATCTGAAGGAGGTGTTGAGGGCATGCCCCCCTTGGGGATTGCATAGCTTTTTTTTTTTTTTTTTTTGCATAGTTTTTATACCTTTCTTCCTGCTCATGCAAATTAGAGGACCCCAAATTTATTGTACCCCTGGAATAGTCAAAGACTTCTGTTTAGCAGTGATGTCTGTTTCTTTAAAACTTGGTCATCTTCTGATCTCTTTGCTTCTGGTCAATTCCAGGTACCTAAAGCATGCTCAAGGATTACTAGATATAACATTTGGTACAGATTTATTTCATTGCTTCCTCTCCTCCATTACCCTGTCTGTTTCAGCCTAAAAACAACCACCTTAAACTATGCATGGGACAGAAAAATAGAACCTTAATAGGATCTTTACACTGAGCCACTTTAATCAAATGGGGTTTTAAGTGTTTGTGATTCTGGACTGTTTTTGTTTGTTAAATTTCCGTTTCTTAGTGTTTGGTGTCTTGAAGCCTCAGCTTTTCAACCACACAAAGCCTTACATATTTACTCTCTATCCTCTCTCATTTCTGCTTACGAGTCAGCCAGTTCTTTCCAAACCAGCATGTATTACCAACACTGCTTTTTAGCCTCTTTTCTTTGAGCTGTAGGCTGAGTGGGCCTATCTGCCTCCATACTCACCATATGAAAAATTTTGACAGGTGTTTTGCTTCCCTATAACATGAACTGCCATCTTTCTAACCTCTGATATCAGTTTTCTTGCCACCTGAGAGCCAAGCCAATGTCACATTGCTCTTTTTCATTCTTCAGTAAATATACTACTTCAGTTGCCTCAGCACTCAGCAGCCTATAGGTACCAGCAGCATCCCATTAATGGTATTATCACTAATGTCACTAGATTATGTTCACAGTTTTGCAGAAAGACCCTGAAAGGTCTTACTCAAACATATGGGAATCATAATGGATTTCCATACAGATTGGCTTGCATTAGACTGATTCTCCTCTTCTGCAAATATTCTCTGGTCACTGCATGTTGGTCTAGCTTCTCTTATTTCCTGCTAGTTACATGCTGGTCACTTCCATGTTCAGCGGGCATCTGCCATCTCCTGCCGAGCAGCTCAGTTTCTGCTAGTGTTCTTCCGACTTGCCCTTCCATTATTAACTAAATTTCTCAGTCCCAAAGAAGTGCTATAATTTGTACTGATTTGTCTCCTATACTTGATTTACTCTTTGTTCCCATTCATAATGCCCATGCACCATATTTCAAATTTTCCTTGTGTACTTTTGCTCCTACACCCTATTTCTGTGACACTCGTATTCATAGAACTCAGACCATGCCATCAAGCCTGTCCTTAGTCCAGATGGCACCCTCTTACACATACTTGCTTTCTCATCTCTATCTCTAGGCGTGGTCACAAAACTTTCTCTGTCCTGGTCCTCTTCTCCTAGATAAATCAACTGTTCAACTGATCCCTAAGGATCCTTGGGTTCACACTCTTAGTCATTTTAAAATCTAAGATTAGAGTGTCCTATGACCCCTCCTACAAAAGGAACATTTATCCTAACATGAACATTGTGTCATATTAGTGGATAAATGTTCTTTCTTCCTAGATTGTACTTCTTACTGTGTTTAGCCAGAGAGCTCCTGGTCAGTCATCAAAACCTTAGTTCAAGTATGACCTTCTTGGTGAACTATCCCATCCATCTCTACCCCTTACCAGAGAATCTTACTTCTTTCTCTTACATAGTTTATAGCTTATTAGACTGATTGGTAAATATTAGCTTGCCTGTCTGTTTTCTCTGTTAGAGTGAGATCCTTAAGTATTTTCTGTGTCTGCCATGTAGAATGTATTTGGTCAACATTAGTTGAATTTAATTTCCCTAAATTCCATTTCTTAAGCACATGTCATCTTCACAGTTGGTGAAGCCCTTTTCAATCTATTCTCCTTCTGTCATAGACATATGGATTAACTGGCTGCTTCCAGCCAGCTCGTGTGGAGGGCTGGGTAGTGAATGAGGCACTGTGTGATTCTGAGAATAATGTCACACATAAAGATGTACCCCCCTACACACCACTTGTTACCCAAGTATTTGACTACCCTTGATGTGTCAGGTATTTATCTGTTTCTGGTATTTCAGAAGTTCTGAGATGACAAGCTTACAGAGCTGCATGTAGCAAGGAACATTTTGTCTTACAACATTACTCGAGTTATGACACAGAACTCCTTGACCTAATTCATGAGAAAACATGATACCATTTTGATCTGAAACCTGCGATAGAAAGTAATTGTCCTTTGAAACACATCTCAGACAATGCGGATACAAACTTAATTTTTCTCCTTCACTACTTGTTATTTATGAGACAAAGGCTAGGGGAAGAGAGATGTTTTCAGATGAAAGGTGAAATATTCTATTGTAGAGTATGTTTTATGAGGAAAAGAAAGAGATATGTAATTTCTGACTCTGGGTTTGCATAGACTCTCGGTATCTTTTCAGTTACCATCTCAGCACATTATTTAAGGCTCTGTTCTCTGGGATCTTGAAGACCTGTTTTATTTTTTGATATAAAGGCATGTCATTCACAGGGTAAATGCTCCCCTAACAATCACAAAGCCAAGGCAGATTTTTTTTTCCCTTCTATCTTCAAGGTTAAAGGGTTCTATTTACTCATACTGTATTTGATGAATATAGCTTATCACAAAATATGATTTTAATGATATTTGGCATATAATACGTTATTTTTCACTGATTTCTTTAACACTGGTGCCTTTCTATGCTGTGGTTTGGATTCTGGAGTAAGAACCATGAGTAAAATGGGGGATTAAAAAAAAACAACAACAACTAAGGCCCTGTGTGGGGAAGCATTTTCAGGCAATTCTCCCAGTAAACCTGGTTCTAACCCTGAATGGTCATAGACTCTGGCTCCAAGCTCTGTCCCAAACTCCACCATTGCAAAAGTGAGGTGATAGCTTTAGGAGTGGTGTCATATGCAGGGTTGTTCAGGCATTTGAGAAATTCTGTGGCTGAGGAAGGTCCTTTTCTTGCTGCCTCTATTCTTAAATGAGATGGCACCTGACTGTCCCTGAAAGGAACCGAGGGTGTGGGTTGACACAAGCTGAGAAAGATGGCTGATGGAGCACGAAGGCAGAGGATAAGCCAGTGAGAGTTTTAAACAGGCTGGTAAGCACAGAAGAGAAAGAACTAGGGCATGAGGGAAAGGAAAGGGAGGAATTGGGGGTGACAGAAATGTCGTAAGAGGGCTTTAAATTTCGACACCAGATGTCAGACAGGGTCTTAAGATCCCAGGAAAGGTCCTATAAGAGACAGTGTCTGACCCTATTCCCAAGGCCACATAGATGCATAGCCTTAAAGCCTCCTCTTACCTCCAAAGCTCAGACCCCAAAGCAAAAGTTGATATCACCTGAAGCAAGAAGAAGTCAGTGGCCTTTTCAGTATCCAGAATGCCAATTGCCAGCAGGATTATGAAAACTTTCGCTGCTGACCAGATTTTCTCAACTTGGCACTATTGCTATTTGGGGCTAGGTAATTCTTTGTTCGAAAGGGAGCTGCCCTGTGCATTGTAGAATGTTTAGCAGCATTCCTGGCCTCTGCCTACAACATGCCACTAAGCAAAACATTTCTACTCAGTTGTGAAGACCAAAACTGTCTTTGGACATTTCCAAATATTCCCTGGGGAGCAAAAGTGCCCCAGTTGAGAACCAATGCTGTGGGACAATGGCAATATGAAGACAAAAATCACATAGCCCTTGTTTCACTCAGAACATTCTAGAATATGACCCTGGTATCTTGACCTGTTCTCCTAGATCTCAGTCTTCATCTCTCCAAACAACATTCCTTAAACCTGAAATGATGACCCTCATCATTCATGAAGATATTATAACTCCTATTTATAGGATTATTTTTTTCTGTAAATGGAGGTCTATTAGTGAACCATGCACAGAGCAGGAAAGTATGGGGCATTTGAAAAGAGTTAATATGAGGATTTTCCAACAGACCTGACTTTGGTTTATCTTTCCGCCATGTAATAGCTGTGTTACTTTGAACAATTTACTTAATCTCTGTGGTCTTGTTTTCTCATTGGTAAATCATGATTTTAAAAAAATAAACCTTACCACATCCCAAATAGGCATTTTGAGGAGAGTTATTGTATGTAGAGTGATTTATACATAGAAGATTCCCAATGAATAAACAGCAATGATTAGTATGCTCATATCACTGAGTCAGTAGATTTGGGGTAGTACACAAGACTGATATGAACACAGGCAGACCTAAGACATGAACCAGAGAAGAGGGAATAATAGCTGGATTCCTGCTTCAGTTTATCATAAATTTTTTTTGTTAGGCCAGCTTCTTATCAGTAATATGTACAAGGGTTAGGATCTAAAGAAATGCAAGCCCAGGCAGTGCTTTTTGGTAGCATCTGAAATCAAGTGTCTGTACCAAACCCACAAGACAGGTATTATTTACCTGGGGTCTCAGAAAAAGTGGGATTTGAGCTACGCCTTTGAGTTTATTGGTTAAGTATGGAAGAGTAGAGAAATGCAGTCAAGGTTCTGAGAAGGAAGATCTCAGGTGTTTTTTGGGAAGGCGAAACCAGCGAGCAGTTCTGTGTGCCTGGGCAAGAGGACAAGCAGCGCAGGAAGTCCAGGTTCTACTGCTGTGAGGGCGGGACTCATAGAAACTGTAGTTCAGAGTGCATTTTGAGGGAGTGGGGCATAAGACTCAGGGAGGGTCAGTCAGAGAAGAAAAGCTTGGGGCCAGACAGGACCCAGGAGCTGTGGAGTCCAGTAGGGGCATGATGACAGAAAGGTGTCTATCCATATATAATCACTGTTCAAATTATAAAGGTTTAAAAATGCAGTTTTATCTGATGACTAAATATTAATACAGTACTAGTGGTTTGAATTGCTAAAACATTACTGAATTTTTAAACTACTTGCCCTTTTCTCATTTCACCTTAGCCAATATTTTCTTCGATGATATTCATTTTCTTTTTAATCACAATGCAGGCCTATTGAGAATATACCATCTTCAGATCTTTTCATTTTATAGTGTAGAAAATGCAACCCCATTTCTTTCATAATATATTTTTAAAGAGCAATAATGAATCTCTTGGAATTTTTAACTAGCTATTTAATGGTAGACTTAGCTTGAGCTCTAAACTCTTCTAGACAATCAATAATTGTTCTATAAAAATGCAGGAATATTTGTTATTGCTGATACTAACTCTCATTCTCCCAGCTGCATGATCCAATTTGTTTAAAGCATTACTCGTCTTACACATGAGGCTGGGAATAAATAGGACAAGGAAGTGCTAAATTAATGATCACCTCATTTCAAGACAGGCAGACTCTTCTATTTCCCTGAATGTGTTTTTAAGATTGAATAAGAGCACTGATTCCTGTGTGATTGGTAGGAGCTGAGACGTGAGGAGAGAGATTTTGGAAACTCATAGGAAAGCTTGCCTTGCAGAGTTAGGAGATGCTGTTTGTGTGTGTGAAAGAGAGACAGGCAGACAGACAGATAGCCACCCGTGGAAAAGAGGAGGGGCCAGCGGCCAGTGGTCACATTTGGATCAGAAGCAAGCTATGGAGTTATCATTGCCATTGACAGAAAGGAAAATGTCCTTCCTCAGGTCTGATAAAGATCAAGGTCATGTCTTGATCTCTGGAATCAACCTCAGGGAGTCAGATTTTCAAGAAGTCACTCAAGAAGTATTTTGAGTATTTATTACGTGTCAGCTACTATTCTGAGTGCTAAGAGTATGGCAATCAATGAAACAGCCAAGGTTCTGTCCTCTGAAAGCTTGTATTCAAATGGAGAACAGGTTTTGTACACCAACAAACACATACAAGGTGATTCTAGAGGGTGCTAGGTGCCATGAAGGAAATGAAGTAGGATAGTGTGATACAGAGTGGACAGGCCTTGGGTTCTCGGGGTGATGACTGAAGGCAAGTCTCCTCATGTTTCTGGCAGGGAAAGGGGAAAAGTAACCATTTTAGAATATATTCAGAATGTTCTATTGTCCTTAACAAAAGTCTGCTTTCAAAGAAAACATCTTTATCGGAGTTCAATGGGAAATGGTTCTACCAGAGTCTAACCACCACTGGGTAAGGCAAATATGCAGCACCAGCCTCCTTCAGCCTTCCCACCTTACCTCCCAGGGAAAAGCTGAGAAGCGCTTGTGAAGATCACAGTTCAGGGGCACAGACCCACTAGAAAACAGACCCACACCTTATGCTCCTCTTCTCCCCACACCTTACTGCCACCTCACCAGTGCTCCTGTGTTACAGTATTAGATTACAATGGAAAGAACTGCAAAGCTCAGACTCTATTTAAGAAAGTCTCTCTAGAGAAATCCAAAGATCACATAGGAAACAGAGACAAGGACACTGAAGAATATCTTAGCTTCTTACTCCTATAGCGACAACAAACTGTAAGCATAGCCCCACTCCTAGCCAGATAAATGTAAAATCTCACACTAAAGACCTGTTCACCATAGTTCGTTTTCCTTAGTAATCATGTCTGGCTTTCAACAAAAAATTAAAAGACATGTGTGATACAATAAGAAAAATGTATTTGGTCTTTATTCCTGGTTCCTAGCACCGAGCTCCTAAAACCTTTGTAATCACTGTAGCGGTGAGTGTCTTTTGTATGAGATTACTGGTGACTGGGGCCTCTAGATGGCTTCAGGCTGGGGGCTGATCATCAGAAAGATCAAGGCATGATACCGAGTTGGGACTTTCATCCCCACCCTCCAACTCCTGGAGAGGGGAGAGAGGCTGGAGATGGAGTTACTCACCAGTGGCCAGTGATTTAATTAATCATGCCTATGTGATAGAATCTTTATAGAAGTTCTAAATAATAGGATACAGACACCTTCTGGGTCAACCGACAGACACATCAAAGTGCTGTAGGGTGACAAGACCCGAGAGGGTGTGAAAATCTGTGTGCCCCTTTCCCTACACTTTGACCTATGCATCTCCTCCATTTGGCTGTTCCTTGATAATAAACTGGTAAATGTAAATAAAGTACTTTCTTGACTTCTGTGAGCCATTCTAGCAAGTTATATTACCTGAGGAGGGGGGTTGTGGGAGCCCCTGATTTACAGCTGGCCAACCAGAAGTAAAGGAGGCTTCAGACTTGAGAAGCATCTGGAGTTAGCAGGGGTGGGGGCTGCGGGTAGGGGGAAGCTGGGTGGCAGTTCTGTGAGACGGGACTCTTAACCTGCTGGGTATATACTAACACTGAGTACTTAGAACTGAATTATCTGTAGGACACCTAGTTGGTGCCTGGAGAGTTAGAAGATTGGGTGATGTGGGGTTAAAAAGACCCACACATTTGATGTCAGATGCGTTGTGAGAGGAAATGGCTCATAGCACGATAGAAGGCAATGAGGCTCCAGTAAATCGGCGGCCCCTGAGCTGAAGCCTTCAAGATGAGAGAGCCGTTCACGGTCAGAGGAAAACTAAACCAGACGCCCACAAGCAAAGGCAAGGCACCAAGGTGGGATTGAACTTCGCTTAAAAGGAAATAGAAAGGGTGGCTGGTGGGAGGGAGCAAAGTGGAAACTGGCATGAAACAAAGTCAGAAAGGTGGGTGGGGACCATGTCACCGTCACATATGATCTTGTCAAATGCGGTTAGAAGTTAGGATTTTACTGGACTTCAACCCAGGTATCACCTACTCTTCCCTTCCTGTGAATGGCTTCTCAGGAAAGACATGGATGGCGTAGGCTCCTATATGGTGAAGTCCCCCTGACCCAGCAGACCCAGACTCTCTCCTCTTTCCCTCTCCCTTTCCACAACAGCCAGGCTCCTTTAGGGCAAATATATTCTCCCTGTGGGAAGGGCTGCCCAGTAAACCCTGCTCAGTCCCATTACAAGCCCTCCTCTGCAGCGGACTTCCACTGGCTATCCTGACCCAGCATCCTGCTGCCCCCTTAGCCTCTGATGTCCCTGTCTGTGGCCTGAGGAACACGCACTTGCCTGTTCTGTCCTGGAGACACATTTGGCTCCCAGTATAGGGGTCCCTCGTCGTGCTTTTCCTCCTTCAACTAAAGAAAACCCCAGCCTGGCCCCTTAATCCTCATTATTTTTGTTTTGATCTATTTCTTAATAAGGAAGGTCCAGATGTACAGTGGAGGCACTGGTCCCGCTCTTAGCTTTGCCCTTTGCCCACCGCCACCTCCTGTGGCCACCTGGGACAGGAGGAAGGAGAATTTCTTCAGTCCTGCACCTCTTGGATTGACCTTCAACCACCTACACGTGCCCCCCCATGCAGGGCAAAGGCCCTCCCGGCTCGTCCTTCCACCTCCAAACCTGGGCTCCCCTGCAGTCAGATAAAGCCCCTGGAGCCTACCTTCAAGGTGTGGCTGTGACACACAGCAGAGAGACAAATAGATAAACAGATCAAATAAAATAATCATCAGGCTGCTGTCACTTCTGGATTCTTTATTTTATTGATTGATTTCCATAGAATAAGGCTATTCTTTAATACAGTGCATTTATCTGAATATCCCAGCTGACAGAGATAATCATGGGCCCCATAAACCAAGAGGAGGCACATTCATGCTCATAAGTATAGCAGATATTTAGCTCTTTGTTCTGGTTTACATTTGTTCTTTATGAGCTATTTTTTCCCTTTTGTGGTAAGTTAAAGATCGCTCTCAAATATTTATCAGGGTCTCCCCTATCCTTTCTAGCTATTATTATTTATAATGGCTGGATCATAACAGCCACCATTCATTGAGCTTTTTTATATGCCAGGATTAAAACATGACACCCTTCACACTCACCCCAGTGTGCCACACACACTCACTCTCTCAATCTCTCTCTCCTTACAGCAGGGCTCTAATGCAGACTTTCATTTCCATTTTCAGAGCAGGAAACTGATGTTTCTAGATGTTACGCAGTTTGCTCAAAGTTGCCTCAGGAAAGTAGCAGATTTGAAACCTTGGCTTTTTAGAGTAAAAAACATTGATGTTCTCTTAGGTGTTCTCAGCCTAAAGCTCTTGAGACTCTCCCCAGAGATTCAGGCAGCTGTGGGAGTTTTCAGGGTTGTATAGCATGAATGGTTGCAACATTTAGGTGAAAAATACTTTTTGTGTGTTTGTCCACAGCATGGCAAAATGAATAATTTTGCAGCAAATAAACTTATTGGTGGGCTTAACAAGTTGTATAAGAGCGTATCATGTCATATTCCTGCCCTATGCCACTTTTCATGTTGTATTTTGTTTTCTATTTGGAGTCTGAATATTCATGCCTCACCCATCCCTAATGAGTAAGAGGGTTGGTGCAGGGGTGTCTGGGTAGCTCTGTCCTTAACTGTCTGCCTTCGGCTCGGGTCATGATCCCAGGGTCCTGGGATCCACATTAGGCTTCTTGCTCTACGGGAAGTCTCTTCCCCCTCTCCCACTCCCCCTGCTTGTGTTCCTGCTCTTGCTGTCTCTCTCTCTTTGTCAAATAAATAAATAAAATCTTTTAAAAAAAAAAGATCGTTGGTGCTGAGTCAGCCTTCTGGTGAACAAAAGACTCATCTACCCTCTTATTCAGTGGCTCTTCCTCCACTCTCCATCAACCCTGGTTCCAACCCCCTGCTCAGGCCCCACCCACCCCAGGACCCGCTCTCTCCTCATCTTCGTAGTTAGAGAATTTTACACCACTGTACTTTGAAGCCACCTGGCATCATTTGATTTTTTTTTTAATTTTATGTTGATAATATTGATTTATGTTTTAATGGGTAATCACACACATAGTAAAAAGGCTCAGAAGTTTCTGTGTGTATATGTGTGTCCGGATGTGTGTGTGATTTAACTGTATTTATAATGACACACATACAGTTTAAATGACATCTTCAGAGAATTGCATGCGTAGTATGCTATGAAATATGTGAAAAATATTTTATTTAGACTGTTTCTGATGCCAAAGTGCCTGGTATATTTGCTAAAAATTACTTGGTATAAAAAAAATTACTTGTTATTATTTGATACAGCACCATAAAACTAACCATATAATCTCTACTCTGGCTGGACCAGATTCAAAACCTTGTGCAAGGATTTGCTGAATGGCTTCCTGGTGATCCCAGTAGACCTTTGCAGATTCCAAATGTGCCTTCCTGGGGTAAACCCAGGCAAGAATACTCAGTGATGTTGCCCAGACAAAGAAATGTAAATGGCCTCAGGCCCCAATTTTGGCTTTCCTAATGCCCTTGCTATCTGAAGAGCTATTGAACCACTTCGCAAGACACAGAAAAGCAATGGCAGAATGGTCAACTCCTTTAGCAAGTGCCAGCCTTGCTGCAAGGTATAACTTTCATAAATGAGAGAATAATAAAGAAAAATAGAAAGAGAGAAGTTTTATTTAAGAAGTCCAATTGAAAGCTTTTTACTTTATTTACTTATTTTAAAGAAACTCCTGTTTCTCACGTTTTACCTGGGCCTAAAATGAGGGCCTAAATTAGGAAAGTGTTTCCGAAATAGTTTGTTCTTATATGATGACAAGTGCAAAACATTTTGTTTTTGTCATCCTGGGGACGAGGTTCATTAGGAGAATCAAATAAAAGGAAATTCAGACTACAGAAAAAAGATAAAAGGTTCATTTTTCCTTCTTTTTGTCAGACTATCTGACTTCATAAAGGGTTTCTCTGAACACTCTCCTCAAAGTGTCTCTAAGTGTGAGCCTGCTTTTGGTGAAAGAGCGGTGCCTTGCTCAGCTTCTGATCCTGATTCTGAGGGGAGCTGTCTTTCAAAAACAAATTCTTCAGGTTGTTGTTTCATAGCTAGCCACTATTGAATAACTACATAAAATTAAACATTGGTGGATTATTACGCTATCCAAAGAGCATGCCTCCTGAAAGGGAGTAGGAAATAACCATGAAAACTCTACTCGGACTCTCATGTCTAACAAGAATCAAATGTGTGTTAGGTACCACCCTATTGTAAGCATTTCACATAAATTATCTCATTAAATCCTTCCAACAACTCAGTGAGGAAGCACTGCGATCCTTAGTTTACAGATGAGAAAATTGAGTTTTAGAGATATTAACTCACCCAAACCAACATAAAAAATTATTTGTGGGTCTTGGATATGAAGACACCTCAGTCTGTTTCCAAAGATTATGATTTTAACCACCAGGCTATTTGCCTCCCCTATGAGTTACCTAAAATTGTGTAGTTCCCTAAAATGGTTTAGAAAAGAAGCACTAATAACATATTCTCAGATTGGAGAATGTTTAACATTCTTAATTCATTGCACTTAACAAGTATGTGGCTTAAGGTGAAAATATAAATCTTGTGCTATTTCCTGCTGTGTCTAAGAGAAGGGGAAGAAGTGAGAGAATTCTGTTCTTTCTTAAGGAGAGAGAAGGGGAACTATTATTTATTGAATGAAACCTATGGGTAGACACAGATTTGTGAACTAGATATGCTGAATTCCTTCTATTTTTTGGTGAATAGGGGTAAGTGAGTCCACTTCTATAATTTTTTGGATCTCCAAGTTCACCAATGAACATAAAATAATGTAAGCGCTAGATCCTTGGTTCTCAAGGAATTTAGAAGTATGTTGAGGTATCAATTTGTAATTCTTTAAACCTATGGATTATGTAATTAGAATCATTATAATGTGTATATTTATTGCCTATATGTATATATATTAATTATATTGTAGGTTATTATAATATTTTAAATTTGTAACTCTATAAACTTGTAGAGGAAAAGAAGGGAATGAAATAATGTAGTAAAATGCATAAAGCAGAACTAAACATGCACTTAAAGTTCACACAAGGGAAAGAACCACAGGGACCATAGTAAAAAGGGAAGACTCTTAAAAAGGTGATGAAGCCAGGCCAGTTCTGTAGACCC
The DNA here is from genome assembly GCF_002288905.1 of Enhydra lutris kenyoni. Classification (NCBI taxonomy): domain Eukaryota; kingdom Metazoa; phylum Chordata; class Mammalia; order Carnivora; family Mustelidae; genus Enhydra; species Enhydra lutris. Next base: position 94,444,799 of record NW_019154085.1, on the reverse strand, counting down.
ATAGAGGGGGGTCCCTCAGGACCAGCCAAGAGGGTCCTTGGCTTCGCACAGAATAGAAATCAAATGTGAGCCCAGAGGAAGTGAGAGCATAGTTTACTGAAGATATACAGAGAGTGAAGATACAGAGAGAGCATCTAGGAGGCTTGGAAAGGAAAAGAAGAGTGAGTTTCATCTTTGCTTGTGGCCTGGAATTTTTTTTGAGGATCATGGTCTGCTGTACATGTCTTCTCAAGCATCTAGGAACCAGTTAGAACAAGGAAAAATGTCCAGGTGTCCTCCATAAGTCACTTATTTTTTGGAGCCAGGAGCCCTTGGCATGGAGATTCTAGCACCGGTGGTCTGGAATGTGCATGCATGATGGCTTCCTTTGGTCATTCTTCCCTGGTCCTTCCTTAGATGTTATCTCTTATGCTGAAAGGCTCTAATGAAATCTTTAATTCCTTGTCCCTTACAAGGAGGACATACATGAGTATGAGTCATGAGTAAGATGGGGGTGCAGGTTCTCACAAGAATAAAAGGAGGAAAAGGAACAAAAAGATTTTTATGGAGTCCCTTCACCTTTCCTATCTGAGAGGTAGGACTTGAGCTTAATTTCTGTTGGGTAGAAACTAGCTCATTGGGCTCTGGCAGACCAGTTTGTATCTGATCAACCATCCTATCAATACCACTAGAAAAATTGGGTTTAAAAACTATTGTTTAAAGGGATTAGAAAGCTTCTAAAACAGCAGATTTTAGGGTCTCAGAGAAAAGGAAAGCTCAGAGGTGCACGGGTAACATTTGACACTGCCTTATGCCCCAGGATTTTTGAAAATGCTAAAGTAGCAGCTGAGAGTAGTTTTCATACTCTCATGGGGCTGAGGGAACAGTGAAATTAAGCATCTATCAAGGGAGAAAAGCCTTCATAAGCACTTGGAACTTTTAGCTGGGAACCCCAGAGGGCTACATTCTATGAGTAAGAACAAACTGGAAATAGACTGAACCTCACAGCAACTGAAACTCTATTTAAATCACCTCGATCTCAGATTAGGTGATCTGCTCCTACTCTAATTGCCTGCCCAAATGAAGGCAAAAACCTCTCTCAAAGAATATAACATAGTCAGAGCCTCAAGGTAATGATGGAAATAGGAACAAAAATCAGGTATGCAAAAATGCAAGAATTAACCAAAAAACAAACCAAAAAAAAAAAATCAAGAGGACAAAAAAGTCACATAATCCAGTTAGCAAATTCAAATAACTGTTATTACTGTGTTCAAGAAATTAACAAAATGGAGAATTTCAACAGAATAGTAAACATTATAAAACAGGATCAAGTGGAAATTCTAAAGTTGAAAAATATAACAACTGAATTTAAGAACTTAGTATTTGGGCTTAACAGTAGATTGGGCACAATTTAAAGTTAAAAAAAGACAAACATAAGAAGAAAAAATAATATGCAAAAGAGCATTAAAGATTTATGGCAGGTGGTGGAAATGTCTAATGTTTACATCATTGGAATCCAAAAGGAGAGACAGGGTAGGTGAAAAGCAATATCTGAAGAGCCTTTGCTAAGATTTTCCAAAACATACAAGACTTCAAGCCAAAAGATCTAAGAATTGCTTCAAATGCCAAGTAGGATAAATACAAGATACCCGTGTTTAAGCACATCATAGTAAAACTATTGAAAGCTAAAATACAAAAGGTCTTAAAAGCAGTCAATAGAAAAAGTTCTATTACCTTTAAAGAAATAAGAATGTCATATAATAACAGTGGAAGACAGAAGACTATGATTGACAGCTTTAACATGCTGGTGAGGAAATCACTGCTTTCTTAGAAATCTATACCCAGTGAAAATACTCTCAAGGAAAAAAAAAAAAAAAAAGGTAAAGAAAAGATAACTTCAGACTAGCAAAAACAGAATTTATTACCAGTAGACCCACAATGAAAGAAATAAGGGCACATCTTCAAGTAGAAGGAAAATGGTCCCAGATAGAAGCATGAAAATACAGAAAGGAATAAAAAAAAAAAGAGTAAATATGTGGATAAATCTAAATGAGTACTCTCTGTATAAGACAAATATAATAATATATCATTGGGTTTAAATAATGTATTAAATATGGCAGTAAAAGTTCAAAAAGAGGAAGGAGTTAAAATATCCTAAGGTCATCGAGTTTTCTGAGATGAACTAATTTATATTAAACTTTAGTAAGTTAATGATGAATCTTATCATCTCTAGGGAAATCACTTAAAGAGTAGTGAAGAGAAGAGAAACTTACATGTTGAGTTCACCCTGAAACAGTTTCTGTAACAAGGGTTTAAATAAATGTGAATGGCTTATTGGGAGATGACCCCCAATGAAAGTAGGATCGACAGGGAGGCAGACAGGGATGGGAAAGGAGGCAGCAAAGTGTACATTATCAGGTAACTTACCTGTGGGAGGAGCTGGGGCTTTATACTGGAAAACATTGGGAACCAGGATGAAATAGGCATTTTAGGATTATCTCATCCAAGGGGCGATCCCATAATTACTTATCTCAACGTTCATATTTCCCCAGCACTTCTGGCTTTCTTAGTGTAAAGGCAGAGAGGACTCTTATAGCCAGAGAGACCCTTCAAGTAACAAATCTCAAGTGTAGGCAGTTGGGTTAGAGTGCCAAGAAATGATAAACTCCAGAGGTTGTGGATGGGGTACCAGCAGATGCTACAACACTCAGAACAGGGTGTACATGTATGTACCAAAGACACATGGGACAATATAAATAGTAGCATTATTGTAATGGCCTCAAGCTAGAAACAACCCAAATTTCCCAACAGTAGAATGAATAAATGTTAATATATTCATACAATGCCATATACAGCCATGAAAGCAAACTACAGTTATAAACAAGAACATGGTTGTGTCTCAGACACATAATGGTGAGAAAAGAAGCCAGATGCTGCAGAAGGCATACTAAAGATTCCATTTATATAAGGTTCAAAAATCTGCAAAACTCATCTGTGGTGTGAGAGTAACAGATACCTTTAGGGATGAAAGGATTTAAATGCGTGGGAGATAAGAGAGGGGCTTTCTGGGATGTTGATGATGTTCTGTTTCTTGATCTCAGGGTGGGGGGTTACACAACCTTGTTCTCTTTGTGCTAATTCACAAACTGTGCATTTTTAATATGTGTACTTTTCGGTATGCCTCTGAAACTTCAACTTAGAAAGTTTATTAAAATGAAAAAGAGGGGTGCCTGGGTGGCTCAGTGTGTTAAGCATCTGCTTTTGTCTCAGGTCACGATCCCAGAGCCCTGGGATCGAGCCCCGCATCGGGTTCCCTGCTCAGTGGAGAACCTGCTTCTCCCTCTGCCGTTGCTCCTGCTCTTTCTCTCTGTCTCTCTCTCATGTACAAACACTCTCTCTAATAATAAATAAATAAAAATCTTTTTTTAAAAATGAAAAAGAAATTAGCTGGGTGAAGGGGCAGTTGAAGTGCAACTGCCCACACCAGTGACCCTATATTTGAAGGGTCTTTCTGGCCGCAAGAGAAATGGAAAGAAACAGTCAATCACAGGACGGTAAGAATGAGCAAGACGTGGGAGCAATTGTGAAGAAGCTTATCTGTGGGAACTGGAAAATCCATGTTAGATACCATTGGGAATATCAGGCTCATTTAGTGAGTTAAGACAAATCGTGCGAGAGTGGGGAATTTGTCCTTGGCATCACCGGTGATATAAATTCGTTGTTGCCTGTGACACTCCAGGATCTGTTCCAATCCCTCTCTCACTCCTCACAAATAACCCCATACTTGAGACAGTAGAGGTCGCTTCTACTTTGCTAAGTTGGTAAAATGCATAACGCAGGTAGACACTTAATGGATAGTGATGAAATTAAAACCAGCAATGGTGCGGAACTTCAGTTTACTTAAAACAAAATGTGGACAACATTGTATACCTTATATGATGGTTGTGAAAATATGCATTTGGAGATTTCAACCTTCTCTCTTGAAGGCACCAAAACGGACACCAGGAACACAATGATGGTTCAGTTATGTAAACCTGTCTGGCCCATATCATGAGTGATGGAATTCACTATCTGTGGCTGACTAAAAGAGAGAGTGTGTAGCAAGTCTAGCTCAAAGTAACTGAGTCTACTTTATGGAGGGAAGTGTTTTGAATACATGTATGAACAGATTTAATGAGATTATATGATTGGGGCCAACGCAATGTATATTTAAGGACGTATCGTGATGGTGACAGAGCTTTCTTATGAAGGAAGTATATTCTGATCTGTCTGCTACTTTGTCTTTTTTCCCCTTTAACACAAAAAGCAAGTGAAAGTTAAAATGGAAACTTCTGGAGGGGGCAAGTAATGAATATTCTAGTTATTAAAGACGCCTTTCAAACCTTCAGATAGCACATGGAGTTGAAACTGTCTCTCTTCAAATTCCATTAAAAGCAGAACAGCTATGCCTGAGACTGTCATGATGCTGCTTCCTGCCAAGCCTTTTCTGTCAGCCCCAATCCAAGGAAAGGAGAAAGTGAAGTTCTTTTCTGCTTAGAATGCAATTCACTTTGGAAATTAAGTTCCTTACTGTTAGGGGGTTTTAACAGATGCCCCTGTAGCAATGAACATTTGCCTCTGAGGCTTTGTCTACCAACTGAAGATCTATAGGCAACCTTCTTTCTTTAGATGGAGGATAGGGCAGATGATATAATTCAGGCAAACATTCTGGAGGTGGGGATATAAGAGATTTCTCCAGTTTCCAAATATGGAAAGGGTAGTACATTGGAGAAATTATTATTTTTTCATAATAGTAGAAATCCATATAAATTTAATGGTGATTGCTTGTTTATTGACTGTTCTTGTTGTAACAATAGGTCACCTCCTTGTGAACAAAATAGTCCTTTCAAATTGTGATCACTTCAGCTAACCCTGAAAGGACTAGAAAGGACTAGACTTTAACTGTCACAACTAGCTCCATGTCTCAGAGTATTGCTTTAAAATCTAAGGCTGCATCTGCACAGTATCTGTTTTGCAAGAGCTAGTATCTATAGGTGGTCACAGTCAGAAACTGGAGGGGAGAGGGCCATGGACCTCCATTGCCCAGAATCCTAGGTTTCCTTACCCTTCTGTCTAGATTCCACCTTCAGTCCTCAGGCTTCTGACAATTTCTGGGCTAACATGCAGAGTAGACAAGCTCTTTCAGAGAGCACAATACAATCATACTGGCAGCACTGGGAAGCTGCCTGCTAAGTGTGACAAAGGAGCTCGCAACACAGCAATGGCATATGGAAAACAGGCATGAAATTATCCCATGCTTGGGCTTAAGAACTGTGCAGGCTTTTTCTGTTGAGCTCAAAGTGCTGGGTGGTTACAAGCTCCACTTTGCTCCAGTTGTGAAAAAGCTGGCTAGGTTGTCTTTGGTAGAACATTACTAATGTTGAACAAAGTTTTCCGTCTCACTCTACTATTTTTCTTTGGTCCTTAAGTGGTAACTTGCTTTCTGGATTCACAGGCAAAATATGTGTATAGTGTGTGCATGCATGCACGCACACATAATAAACATGCACGCATGCACACACACAAATAAATTAATAAACTCAAAAAACGTCTCCTTGAACTTTTCTGAATTGGTGAATTGCTTTGCTCTCCTTAAGAGAGAGAGAGGTCTTCCATGGAAGCCCTTGTTCCAGGAGGAAACCCTAATTCAAGGAGATGTACTTTATCTTCAGAGAACTGTGAGGATCTTTTATGCTTTAAAGAAATTCTGCTGACAACACTCTGCCCAGATGCCAATCCCCACTAGATGTGAGAATCAACAGCCACATTCTACCCTCAGGGACTGTGGAGGGTCCACACATTGAGTAACTATATGGGGAGGTTGAAGAAACAAGGGTGAGTGGGGAGAGTGGGTGGGGGGGCACGTGGAGGGGCTTAAGTGATAGGAATAAGAATCTAATATTCTTTAATCTTAATTTGCAAGTCACCAGTAGGATCAAAATAAAACATTCCTGTCATTTATTTAATATTTTAATCCAAGAGTTGCCCCCAGATGGCAGAAATGGTGGTTGATACTCCCACTTAAATAGATAATGGGTGCGACAGTTTTCACTGGGTATGGTTTGGATGGCAGCAGCTAACCATATATCCATACAGGAATAAAGAAGCAAGTCAACTCATGCTCCCTCCTTTTGGCAGCTTGCCTTTCCAAGGGTTCAAGGTGACGGCCAGTCAGGACCTGGTGAAGAATAATAGCTTGTCCTATGTAAGCTTTTTCACCTGAATCACCCAATTAGCTCTGGAGGGTGAAAAGCACAGTGTCATGAAAAACTCTGGGCTTACTTTTTAGGGGCAGGATTTGGAGGCAGTTTAGACACAGTGTGTAGGTGCCTGTACCCCCGGTGATGCTCAGAGCCATTGACGGCTATGGGAGGATCCTATTTTGTGGCTTCACTTTCTCTTTTGAAGCAGACAAGTCATGATAGAGGGAAATGAATTCTTCTTTCTCAGTCTCATTTGAGCCTTTATTGTATTGCAGTTGTAGAACCCGGATAAGCCAATAAAAGCTAGGTCAGAACTTCCAGATTTTTGGTTTCCATAGTTTTATAACTCAACTACAAATACTTGTGGGAAGAAATGAAACACACAATATCTAGCAGGAGAAGATGGTTTTCCTTTAGAAAGATCTCTTTGAAGAAGAAAGAGTTGTGTTATTCCCTAGTGTCCTCTGAGCTTTTCCAATAATGACAATGATGATGATAATGATGAGCCCTTCTCTTCCTGAAAGTTTAAGGTAGAACATTCCTTCTTGAATCCATGATGTTAATATAAATAAATTCAAGTTTAAGTCTTTGAAGACATTATTTTTCTTTTCCAATGTGTGGCCCAGATGAGAAGAAACCCCAATAAACATTCAACATATTGAAACTGAAAACTTATGCTCTGATTTCTCTTATCCAATCATTTGTCTACCCAGTTACCTAATGTTGATTCAGCATCTTCTTACTTTGCTCAACATGGAAGACCAGCATGGGTAAGGCAAAACCCTTGCCCTTAAGGAAAACAGATAACCACAACACACAGTGGTTCAAACAATAATAGAAGTCATCACTGAGTAACATGGTGTTATGGAGAACAGAGTCTTAGACTAGAATGGTAGATAGATTGGTTTCAGAGAAGAACTTCTGTGGAAATGACCACTGAGTTAAATTTTAAAGACTAGAACTTAGCCACGTAGAGTGATGTCAAGCATTCCAGATAGAGAGAACAACATAATCAAAGGCGGGGAGGAATTGTAAACAGGTTAGTAGTGCTAGGGAGGCAGGGATAGGAGAGAGGTCAATCTAAAGGTCCTGAATGACCTTAACTAGACTAAAGACCAGACTACCATTGGGAAGCTATTACCAACAGCCATGCTAAAATGATGAAATTTGAGCTAGGGTAGTGTTAGAGTGTAAGAAAAAGTAAGAAAAGTAAGAGAAGACAAGTAAGAAAAATGGGAATTTAAAACCTATTCAAGAGATAAACCCAACAGAATTTAGTAGGGCATAAGGAAATGAGAAAAGTCTAGAATGACCCCCAGGTTTCTAGCCTGTCTACCTGGCTGGATATCGGTTTGTGTGTAAGTTGTAAGATGCCAGTGTAGGTAGTTTGACGTTGGCTGGAGTCGAGGTGCAGTTGGATATCCAAGTCGGCATGTCCCCCACAGAGTTTAATTGAGTTTGAGGCTTAGGAGAGAAGGTCTGATCTGGAGATAAACTATTGGAAGTCATCAACATCTAAATCGTGGTTAAAACCAGGCATGTAAACAGGTTGGATTATCCAGGGGAGAGGGACAAGAGTGAGACAGTATACTGAATACAGAACCATGAGGAAGACCTTCTTTTAAAGGTAGGATGGAAGGAAAAGAGTGCACAAAGATGAGACAGAAGAAATGCTCAAATATTAAAAAAATAAAAAACAAAAACAAAAACGAAGTAAGCACATGGTCGTGGAAGCTAAGAGCAGATTACAAATAATGAGGGAGCTACAGAGAGGTTTCAGATAAAATGTAAAACACATCCCGTGGATTTAATCCATTTTAGTATTCAAAGTCCCAACATCTCCTTTTCCTGACACCAGTTTATCTTTGCCAAAAATGTTAATAAGAAAGAAACAGTGAAAAACAGCAAGCCACTATGTTAACTCTTGTTTTGTTTGTTTTATGCTCTGGCTTGCCCCAGAGACCAGGTTCCCTACAAGGCTGCTGCTATAGCCTGTGTCTTTGCACGGTTCCCCACCACACTAGTGTTTGCTATGCTCTAAGCATGTGGTATAGCAAGTCCAGGTATCCAGATGAAAAATACACCATATTTAAAGCTTCCAGGTAGGTTTCTTTTATGGATACATAAAGATTATTCACACTCAGCCATAATGATTCAGGGTCATTGCCATCAAACAATTGCTGTGGCATGTAATGAGATCTAATTCTGTATCAGACGGCTCCATACCACTGTCACTTTTAAATAGGTAAGCTTGCTTTCTTGTTTTAAATTGTAGTTTTGTGGTTTCCCATCATTGGTATGGTGAAGCTTTCCTCCACCTGACTCTAACAGCTTTTAACCTGCTCCTGACTTAACGGCCCCACATATGCAGTGGGCATGAATGACATGGCAGAAGTATCCCTTTTAAGTGGTTACCGCCTCAGTTCTGGAAGATGTGGCTACCTTATCTTTGGAATGACCTGCCAAGACAGGGATGACCTGAAAAAAGCATGTAGTTTCCTAAAAGGGGATTTGCTTGTATATGCAGTGTTTGGGAAATCTTCCTAGATTCCTTCATTTTGAGACTATACTGTAAAGACAGCTCATTTGTGTGTTACCACTTGCCTGTCCCAAGTTGCCACTTCTCCACCTGGTTTCCATCGTGGAGATGGGCAAGGCATCCTACATTGGTTACTGTGCTCCAGTTCAGTCTCAGAATCATTATCCATAGAGAACACCTGGTAGGCACTGGGAATTAATAAAAGCTCTTTCCTGGTTGTGGCCTGCTGTATTCTAGTGCTGAATCAGGAACTACGGATATTGTGAAAAATCAAGCACCTTTATTTCCCAGGTTGTTATAATTAAACTGAAGGAACAAAATCTTTCTGAGTAATTGAAAGACTGTATTCAACTCTGCTCACTGCAGGGGAAGGAGAACCAGAGCCACTGTATTTGATTTTTTAATATTCAAGTATTGGCTAGAGGGTTGGCATAGATGTCACTGAAGGCTTTTGAAACCTGGGGAGCTACTGTTGCATCAGGGCCCCAGCAGCATGCACAGCACTGGCTCTCAATATTAATGTGTAAAATAGTCATGTGAATAAGTCATTTAAAGTGCAGATTTCCTGGATCCTACCCAAAGATTCCCATTCTGTATGTATGGATATAGGCCCAAGAGTCAAGATTTTCTTAAAAACCCTACTGATTCTGGGACACCTGAGTGGCTCAGTTGGTTAAGCATCTGCCCTCAGCTCAGGTCGTGATCCCCAATTCTTAAGACTGAGCTCTGTTTAAGCCTCCCTGCTCAGTGGGAAGTCTGCTTCTCCCTCTGCCCCTCCCCCTTGCTTGTGCTCTCTTTCTCTCTGCCTCTCAAAAAAATAAAAATCTAAAAAAAAAAAACAAAAAACCCTGTTGATTCTGATATAGATGGTCTAAGGACCTCACTTTGAGAAACACTCCATTAGAGAAGCAGTGTCTAAAGTAGGGTTCACACCCCCACCCTGCTACAGGGGACAATCCTTTATAGTATTGAGAACAAAATTTTAGGACTTATGTTTATAAAGAAAGTTCTTAAACTTTGCTGCTGATTGGTACTGATGCCCTTATTGAACCTGACAATCAGCTGGTCATATCTTAGACCAAATGTTCAGAATGAGCAGAGTGGGAGTGGGAATGAAGTCAAGTTTTGCTTATTGTAGTACACTACGGTTTATATTGCCTTGGTAAGTGGATTTAAGGGTCAGTGATCTTGTTTAATTAACCTACCCCTCACAAAATGGGCGAGTGCCTTAAAACAGATTTCTACAAAGAACCCGTGAGTTGATGATAATGCTGAAGGAACAGCCATAAGAGAGCAAAAGAGAATGGCCACGATGGCAATTAGCCTGTTTGTTCAGAGCCCTGGTCAGCTACATCAAAGGATAAGAAACAGTGACAATCTAATTGGGTAGGACTACCAAGAAGACTATTTGAAATTTGGATTTACAGCCACTCTCATTAATAACAAACCTCTCCCAAGGTGCCCATCATGTCTTGAGAGATTAACTTATGCCATCTTGATCAGCAGGGTAGAAGAGCAATTAGGGAAGCATCAGAAGAATTAGAAGCCTATGGTGCAGAGGGTAGGTTCCAGATGCTAGGGTCAGACTCCTGGTTTGAATTCACATTCTGGTGCTTACCAGCTGTGTGATCCCTGGGTGACTCAGTTTCCCTCTCTGTAAAATGGGGAATAATAATACCTACCTTGGAGGGCTGTTACGAGGATTAAAGAAGTTACTATGTGTAACGTGCTTAGACAAATGTCTGGCAAATGGTGCAAGTAATGCAAGTGTTAGTTTAAACAATAAACATAGTTTATCCAAAAAAAATAAAAAATAAAAAAATAAACCTAGTTTATCCTATTTTGTGTTCTCATTTATAGATTTCTATTTTTTATATTATATATGAATGGGCTTTATTAAAATTTGTAAATAAATATAATACTGGGGGTACATGCTCAAATATTGTGGCTGATAAGGATGAGAGAGTAAAAGATCTATCATTCACTTTCCAGGAGATAGTGATACTCCTAAAATCTTCCCAGGCCTCCAGGAGTATCAGTAGTAACTGACATCAGCCTTTGCTGGGCCTGGGGGCAAGGCCTACACTGTTGGATGGTGTGGCCCGGGTAAAACAGCAAAAACATACCACTTTTTTACAATCCTTTCTCCACATCTGTACAATTAAACTGTCTGACCTAATTGTCACTTTATTCTAAGTTATGTCACTTTCATACCTTATTTTTCTGGTCCTCATGTCTGTTACCCCAATATATTACCTGAAAAAGTGTTTGGAAATGTGCTAGTTTAGAATAACGAACTTATGAGGAGCTCTCCTGCTCTTCTGCTCCCCTGTTCTCCTGCTCTTTATGTCCTCTCCCCTGGCACTCCACCCTCCCCCAAGGCCTCTGCTCATGAGCATCAGTGCTCCTAGGAACTAGATGCATCCACATGGACAAATGTGTGTACAAACACAATTCTTCCCTTTTCCACTCAGTACAGCTAGGTGAGACTGAATTTTTTTTTTCAAAAGTAGCATTACTGAGAAGAACATAAAAGGGAATAAGCACAATGCCAAATGATTGAAGTAAATGAGAATGTCCAGTATTTCTTTCCAGCATCATTTACTGAACATTCCTCCATCTCTTTTCTCAATCTCCTTGAGCAAATTCCTACCCAAGGTGGCATCAGGTTGGACCCTCTGTGCCTCCCCAGAGTCTGTTTTCCATTTGTAATTGCCTACAGATCAGAATCCAGATTTTGTAAACTTTCACTTAGTTTCTTCCATATTCTGACTCTACCATAGGTGTTCATGCACAGGATTGCCCTAGAAGATCTTAAATATCTCCTCCAACTTTCTCTCTCCCTCTCTCTCCCAATAGACTCTTCTCTACCATTTTCTAAACAGATCTGACTCATTTGCTCATGGCCTCTCCCTAGAGTCTTCTCCCAGTGCTCTCAGCTCGGACAAATCCTATTTGCCTTCTTAGGACCCCTCAAATTTTTCCTTCCTGGAAGACTCTTATAGACCAGAGTATCTCAAATCACACTCCAGAACTGGCTGTCTACTTTGTCTGTAGACCTGCATCATATGTCTTCATGCAGGGCTACTTGATTTGGAGCAGAGTTTTCAGGGGACATCTTTAAGACATCTTTATTTTTAGCACAGGTCCGCAATATCCAGATCCATTCAAAACTTGACCATGTCTCACACATCATGGAACCACTGAATCTCAGGTTTGCAAAAGAAACTACACCCTACCTCCACCCAATGTGTGCATCCTCTCTGAGCATTCCAGTTCACATGTCCATATGTTAGAATGTCCCCCATGGTGGTGACCTCACTACCTCTCTAGCCATCTCATTCCCCAAAGCAGAAGAGCTTTCATTTCTTTAGAATTGATGTCATAGAATACAGTCTGAATTTCAAGACAACATAGCAGAATTTGGAAAAAAAAAAAAAAAAAAGATTGAGCTGGTGATGAATTTAGGATGTGATCAGACTGTTTGGGTGCTCTGGAAACATACATTGAATAGAGCTAAATTATGGAAGTTTTACATTTGTTTAATATGCATGCTTGGCTAATTTCTCCTTAAGTGAATGTTGAAAGGTAATGTCCTTTGAAGCAGACAGGCTTATCCTGGAAAATATTAGCGTCCTAAAATTGTTAAAAGCTGGAGGGCAGAGAACTCTGGTCCTTTGAAATGTAGCCTTCTTTTCTAGGCCCTGGAAGACTTAATAAGACTAAGCTATTATAATTTATTGGTGTAGTATTGACAATAGGCTTGTTGCTGTGTAAAATACAAACATAGATTAGCTTTGCCTTTGGGACATACACTGTAGATGTGGAATGCCTATTGACAAAGTTGATTAGATTATTTTGAACATATGGATAGTCCTGCTTTACTGTTTTTCATTGCTTTGATATTGTTTTCATCTTTATAGCTTGTCTCCATCTCAGAGGAATCCTATTAATCAGGTGGTTCTTCAAAGGCCTGTATCAGCCACTTCTCCAGCTTCCCCTTGCCCGAGATCCTGATGTTAGGTTCCTCTGTTGGCCTGATCTATCAGCACTGACTCCTTTATTGATTTCTTTTTCTGTACAGTGGTTGATGGTATTGAGAACACAATCAAGGCCTTAACACATCCTTAGACATAAATATGCATCTGATTAAATACTTTAAGTGAGCTAAAAATGAAAGAAAAAAATAGAACAACCATGTTACATTTTGTTGTTGTCTTTCACTGGTCAAACAGTAACAACTAAAGGCAGGAAAAATTGTTGAGTCCCTTTGTGGTTGGCAGAACCATGCTCCCCTCCCCCCAAAAACCCCATGTCCTAACCCTCCAAACCTTTGACAAAATTAATTTACATTGAAGATGTAATTAAAAGTGCAGACCTTCAGATGGGAAGATTATCTCAGATTATCTAGATGGGCTCAACTTAATCACACAAGTATTTATTGGAGAACATTTCCCAGCTGTGGTCAGAGGGCAATGTTACTGTGCCATAAGAGAGAGAGATTCAGCTTGCTGGCTTTGAATTTGGAGAAAGGGGACCACAGGTCAAGGAATTTATATAGCCTCTAGAAGTTAGAAAAGGCAAGGAAACATATTTTTCCTTAGAACTTCCAGAAAGGAGTTAACAAAACAAAGAGGCAACCCATGGAATGGGAGAAGATATTGGCAAATGACACTACAGATAAAGGTCTGGTATCCAAGATCCATAAGGAACTTCTCGAACTCAACACCCAAAAAACAAATAATCAAGTCAAAAATGGGCAGAAGAAATGACCAGACACTTCTCCAAAGAAGACATACAATTGGCTAACAGACCCATGAAAAAATGTTTAGCGTCATTAGCCATCAGGGAAATTCAATCAAAACCACACTGAGATACCACCTTACACCAGTTAGAATGACACAAATTGGCAAGACAGGAAACAACAAATGTTGGAGAGGTTGTGAAGAAAGGGGAACCCTCTTACACAGTTGGCGGGAATGCAAGTTGGTGCAGCCACTTTGGAAAACAGTGTGGAGGTTTCTCAAAAATTTAAAAACAGAGCTACCCTATGACCCAGCAATTGCACTACTGGGTACTTACCCCAAAGATACAGATGCAGTGAAAAGAAGAGCCATATGTACCCCAATGCTCATAGCAGCAATGTTGAATGAAAGGATGTGCCATATTCATTATTGTCTGTGAAAGCCCTGCAGCCTAGATTAGGAATCCAGAATTTGGCTCATGTATTTGGAAGGTACACTGATTCCTTCTTAACACGTTAGAGGTGGCCAGAGATTCCTGATGCTTCTTATTTTCTCCCACAGTATATTTCCCCAAGTTTGAACAATGCAAAGAGGTATAGAAAAAAAAAAAAAAAAAAAGTAAAGTTTGGAGTAAGAATTTTTAATCTGGAGCACATAGGAATTCCATGAATAGGCTTCAAGGGGGCCTTGCAGACCACCTGAAATATGTATTTTTTATTTTATTATTTTATTTTATTGTTTATTTGTACCTGGGAAAAATCAAAGATTAGTTCATATTCTCAATCCAAAGTGGTCCCAGGAATTCTGTGGTAATAATGGGTGGTGTAGCCATGGAGAAACGTTCTCGAGCCTTCCTTTGACTTGAGGCTGCTCCCATTCAATTTCAGGTCTTTCTGTTTTGGAAGCTTTTGTAACCACATTTGCACCTAAAGGAAGAAGTTATTTCTGTTCTTCCTTAATAGGCAGTTTGAAGAGGAAACCTCCCTGGAATGGTGGTTCTGGCTGGTATTTCTTCCATATGGGCAGTAGGGGGTGTGAAATAAACAAGTGGGATATCAGGAGCTGGGGGGGCTTAACCACAGTCATTTACACAGGATTTCACATTCTTTTAGGACTGACAGGGGACTCCGAAGTGTCATTTAGCTTCACCACCTGCTTTAAAAGAAAATTTCTCATAAACTGTATGAATTGGATTACATTTTATCCCACTTCAAGTATGCTTCCCTTGTCCCTGGGAAGGTGGTTTCCTAATCCTGCCCAGCGCGCTCCACATGGAAAGGACCACTTGGAGAAAACCAGGGTTCAGTTGCTTGAGGAATATTCTGAGTCTTGCCTTTTCCATTAAAAGTGAAGAAGTGGAGAGAGACAAAATGTACCCATAGGTTAGATCCTTTGGTTAAATTGTGTGTGGTCTTCCAGAGCTGGGCACGCGATGTGTTCTCTAAACAGGCGGCATACCTGCCCATGGAAGCCTTTCTGCAAATAAACCACAAAGTCATGGACTTGGGCACAGCATTTGAATAAGAGCAGGGAGAGAAAAAAATACCCTTTCCTCAAGGTCACCATCTTTGTCTCTGTGAACTCATTTGGGGGGCCCGAAGAAACTAACTTGGTAATTGGGGAATTTTTCCTTGGAGAAGGAAGAATTTCTTACTGCTGCGTCCAAAATTCATCTAACATTGTCAAAAGTGTGAGACCAGGCCAGGGAGAAGCTGGCCGTCCTGCCGTTCCACCTCAGTTAATGGTCTGTCTGCACTGAATGCTGCTGTAGCGATGTGGGGGTGTATATGAACCACCGTGAAGGATTCAATATAGCTATCAGAATCCATTGCACTCATTCATTTATTGAAACATCAGTTATTCAGAGCATCTACTGTGAGGCAAGCATTATACTAGGTCCTGAGATTCTCCAAAATAGATTTGGCTACAGGGAGCTCAGTTATTTCAATAGAACAAGTCAAAGATTGGCTCTTAGCTTTGTCTTTTTTTTTTTTTTTTTCTGAATATTTGTTAATCCATCTGGTTCATTAGATTCATGTTACTCTTCTTCTACCCCTTGCACAGCTTTGAGAGAGATGTTGGCAGAGATACACCAACGGAGGTGAGGGGTTACCCATCCTCAAGCAGTTCCCTGTGTACTGTTTACTGTGCTTTAAGCCCTCTTTTGGAAAGAGCAAGTTATACACTCTAAATACAAGTGTTTTTTCCTTTCCCCTTCCTTCTGGAGGAACAGCTTCAGTGTAAGAGTTTTGTTTCTAGAGTTTGCTAAGGATTTACCTGTAAGGAGTTGGTGCTCTCTCGCACCAACTAAGGCTAGCTTTCAGGCTCACCAGAAGTCTTCAGACCTCATAAAATCACGGAATTAGCAAATAGAAAATAATCATAGGAAGTTATTTTCCCTCTTCTTTACTCTACATAGAAGATTATCTCAATTAGTCCATGCGACAGAATTTATTTCTTTATTCCATGCATTTCTTTTTATTTATTCATCTATTTTTTAGAGAGAGAGGGAAAGAAGACATGTATCAGCAGGGGGAATGGGCACAGAATGGGAATGGGAGAGGGAGAGAGAATCTTACGCAGGCTCCACACACAGAGCAGAGCCCGACATGGGGATTCATCTCACAACCCTGAGATCATGACCTGAGCCAAAATCAAGAGTCAGATGCTCAACTGACTGAGCTACCCAGGCACCCCATTATTCCATATATTTCTAAAGCCCACTTTCCTTCTACCCCCCAGCATCTTTTACCTTTTGATGTATAGATTAACACTGACTTTCCTGTATTTTCTTAAAGCTAGGATTTATCCCCTTCTCTGGAATCACAGTAAAGCCTACCAAATCTTGATGCTCCTACCCTGTGACAATCCTATGCAAAATTTGTGGGTTTTTTTTTTCCTGCCATTGACTGAGATTGGTTCTAACTTTATGTCAAACTATCTTTAACATGACTGGTGACTACCCTCTCTCTATCTCTGCTGTTAACATGTACATGATTGACTATGCATGAAGAGTTCTCCGTTTTCAGGTTCTTCCCTTTCCTCATTTTGTGTTATCTCTGTCCTTCAGTACACCCCTTTGAGGCAAAAAAAACAAATCACAACAATTGTTCATGGATATTTATCTGACTCCTGATGCTCATCATTAAACTGGCATTTGCTACTGATCTAGAAAATAAGGGATTTTAAGAGTATATAAGTAATGGTTTTTGATGTTGAGTTTGAGGCATTTTCCTTAGTTAAGAAAGGTCTTATTTAAAATTCTTTGTAACTTTATTAATAAGCCCAGAAAATGTGTGCAGTTCTTTTCAGTGATTTCTGTGCCATTTTTAAATGCTTATATGCTATGTATTTAGAAGAAAGTATCCACTGATTGGTTTGAAGGGTCTTCTTTTTTTTTTTTTTTTTTAGTGTTTTGGTGTAGTGTCCAATGATTCATTAGTTGCATATAACACCCAATGCTTATCATATCACATGCCTTCATTAATGCCCATCAATAGTCATTTCTATATATAATAGAGGAAAAAGATTAGTTAAAGAGGATAAAGGCTAATTAAATCCCTGATACCCTTCAGTGGCAGAAGTTTGATACTTCTAACTCCAGATGAGGAACAAGGTGGCCCTTTTCTGTGCCAGCAAAGCCTATAGTGTTTGTGTTTATTATAACATTTTATCACACTGCTTTATGATTGTTAGTGTTCCTGTTTGGTTAGCTATATGCTTCTTGAAGACAGTGAATATTTTTTTACTTTGTATCATTGCTTTGAATCTTGGAATATCTTTTGGCTGCAAAGAAGAGGAACCCAACTCAGACCATCTTAAGCATAAAAGGAAATTTATTGGCTCAAATATCAAAGAGGTCCAGGTTCCAGTCAGGTCTGGGTTCAGAGAAACAAATGATTTTTACCAGCAATCTCTCTTTGCCTCTCATGCAGATGGCATGCCAAATTTTCTCTCCTAGAAAACTCCCCCAAATAGCCACAGAAAATGGCATCATGCAGCTGTTGTATACTTAGAACATGTAGCTTGTGATGGGAAAATTAGTATTTTTTTATTTCTCGGACAGAATACTTCAGTTCTGGGTCGCATGCTTATTCCTTTTGGCAGATAGAATAGAGGACTTCATTGACCATATTTGAGCCATGTGTCTACTCCCAAGGCAGGTGGATGTGGTCAACCCCACTCAAACCACAGGAAATGGGAGACAGACGATTCCCAAAAGGACTGGTTATTGGGAAAACGTCACCGTGCTAACTAACATAATGTTTTGAATCTAGAAGATAATCCAATAAATGTTGAATAAAAAGATAGGGTGTTATACGCAACTAATAAATCATTGAACACTGTATCAAAAACTAATTATGTATCGTATGTTGGCTAATAGAACATTTTAAAAAAGAAATAAGTTACTAAATTTTTTAATAAATTAAAAAAAGAAATAACTAGTCATCAAAAAAAAAAAAAGATGAATACCTGTTTATCCATATGACTATTAAATCTTGTCTCCCTTCAGAGTCTAGTGTGAGTCCTTTTCCCAGAAACCCTAACAGTTCCTTGCAACCATGATCTGCTTTTATACCATTGGATTCATAGTTGATGTTGGCTGGGGCCGGGGGAAGCATTAATTTTAGAATGGGGCATTGTTTGAAGCTTTCCTATATTGTCTTGTCTTGATATCTGAACACTAGCATCCACAATTAGCTTTTGAGGTACGTAAGAAACAATCACTAAATACTTACAAATTTGATTCAATTTTATAGAAAGAAATGATATGCCATGACAACTTTTCATATGATCCTTTAATCTCAAGATTAAAGGTCTGGAGGCAAATGCACTCTTTGTGTGTAGACCCTCTTTTCCATGAAAAACAGAGGACTCGTGATACGAATTAAGCAAATGGATCTCCTTACTGAGTAGTGAGGAAATAATTCATCTTCTTTACCTTCTGTTTCTCCATGTATAAAATATGGACAACAGAATCTTCTATTCCAGGCTTTTGTGAAAATAAATGAAATTACATTTTATTTACTTGCCATAATTATTTTGACTATGTTTTGTCAATGATGAAAGGTGGCTGGTGTTCAGAGTACTGAAGAATGCCCTATTGTTATGGAAATAGGGAGTGTAGGTCTAGAATGGGGCTAGGGAATCTTAATTTCTAACAGGCACTCCAGGAAGGTCTAATATAAAACTAAATGGGTCATAAAATACAAGATTTTACCTATAAATAATAGATACATGAGACATATATATCTGTTATATACATAATAGATTTGTAGTAGAAAAGTGATCTTTGACACTTATTTGCCTCATACTACAGATAATTTCTATTATTTAATCACTCACTCATTTGTTCATTTCATACTTGTTTCTGAGGACGACAAGTAAGACCAGATTCCTGGCTTCCAGCTCTCCAGGAGTGGCTTGAAGATTACAGGCAATGATTTTGAAACATTTGTATGTATAAGATTCACGTGAGCTTGTTAAAATGCAAATTATCCGATCTCATTCCCGAGAGTCTGACTCAGTAGGTCTGGTGTGAGATCTCCTAAACCTCCATTTGCTCATACCCCAGGTGGCCTTTGGAACACACTTTCAAAGCCAATACCCTAATACATGTGAAAATTCTCTGAAGTGTAATCATTATTCTGAGGAGGTAATGAGGTTACTCTGTTTGATTTCACTACAGAAATGGATTAGCAGACTTAAAGGAGAAACTTGCCACCCAGCAATACCTAAGCCACTCCATGATGGGCTAGAAAAATGCCCAAATATGCCATGGAGGAGCCCAATGCCCTTGAAAACAGGTTCACAGACCAACGTTATAAGACTGGGCTGATATTAGCCGTTTTATTGCCAAGTGAAAGCAATAGTGAGGGAATCCCTGAATCATTTCTATTGAGTTTCCTAACATAGAATTCAGCCTTGTAAAACTTGCAGGTGAGTCAAACCTTTATCCCTCCAGTTGCTGGGAGATCAAAGGTCTAACAGGAGATTTTTCTGGCTCTAGATATCGATTCTGCCAAAACCCTGATTGGTCATCAGCTGCAGTCTGAGGGGCCTTTAATAAATGTGTTCCTCTCCAGTTTTCTTACAGGTTATTCCCAACATATGGCAGTCTTACAAGCTACATATTAGAAAGGAATTTATCCTAGATTTTAAATAGTCACTTCAGATGCCATAGCATCACCAAAATTCTGATCACACCAACCACTTTCCCAGATCAGCAGGCCTTTCTGTGCAGTCTCTGCATTGGAAGGATTCCTCTTGACGGTTGCTTGGCTTCTGAGTCCTGAAAGAATGCAGAATATTCTTCCTTCTGTCCATCTGAGGATAGGCCAAGTCCCTGGAATTATTCTTGGAATTATTCTGGAATTATTTTTTTGTTTTGTTTTGTTTTTCATTCTAGATGCACTTGCCTAAGGAAAAAAAAAACATTGAAATTAGGGTTGCATTTTTCTTTTCGTAGGACAATAGCCTCAGGTTGCATTGTAGTTGTAGACATAATTGAATAATGAATATTTTTGAAAAAAAGAATTCAAAACACAATAGAAGCACACCTCCCCCAGAAAACACTTTCTCTTAGGTAATCTGCATATCTATTGCTTATATCCACCAAACTCAGTAGTTAGTGGATCCCGCTAAGTGGATATGTAAATTTTTAACAATTTGTATGGCTTATTTAGCTGTCTATATCATTCTCTTTTCGCATGCCAACAGGTAATATAAAAGCACAAGAGCTGTAAATTAGATTCCAATTCCAAATGAAATATGATTTATCACCTTTATGGATAGTAAAAACACAATTTTTATGTAATCCCAGGCTCCAGTGTCATAATAGCCACCAATTAAACAAACCAATGTATTCACTGGGATTTTGCCTATAGAAGTACCGTTTAATAGCTTCTGTATTGCTAAAGACAACTGGATAATGGACAGTGTGTGTGTGTGTTTGTTTGTTTTTAATTAAAAGATACAGCATTATGGAATAGGTTTTCTTTTTAAAGAACCTGAATATAGGCATTGTGGAATGCATGAATTTGTTTTGAAGGATCTGAAATTCAGGGACAAACTTTGATTTTTAATAACCCTTTAAATCAGATCATGACTTCTTCTAATAACCTTTTAAATCAGATCATGTCTTCTTCTCTCAGCGGTCAGCGAGGGTCTGTCTCTCTCTGCTCTCCTGTGTATAGCTAAACAATCACCCAAATAAGGGTAGAGGCTATTTTCTCAGAGCTTGCTGTAGCAAGAAGTCAGTCACTATCCCTTTGTGTCTGGTAGAGAGAGACTCAAAGGCTTGCAGAATGGTGGGCTTCAGAAGTATCAGAATAGTATTCCTAAAGTATCAGAATGCTATTCCTAGAGTACATGAGGTTTTAGTATGAGGTAAACAAAATCAGGTATATGGCCACAAAAGAAGTAGTATTCTCTATTACCGGAATAATAATCCTGAAATCAGGAATGAAGGAGTTGTTCACAAGACAAGGTCAAAACCAAGACCTTACCTTAGTGGAGTTACGTATTTGGATCTTTATTAGTTTCTTATAGGTGACAATTATTTGACCTATCAACGTGAAGTTTGCTGAATTCAATTTTAGAATTACCTAGTGTCTGATCAATAGATTGTAGTAATTGGTTATTTTTTTCTGGGAGAGAGGGACACTAGCAAAGTCACCGATTGATTTGTTTTAAGGTCATTTGTCCATATAGGTGATGTGTAAATGACATCAGATATTATTTCCTATGGTCTCATTTGATGAGACTGGAATTTGCCAGAAGTTTTTACCACAGGGGTAGGCAGTTGATGACAAATACAAAAGTTAGTAAAATTGAAGACCAAGGCTACTAGTTGGGATAATGTAAGAATGACTTTAAAATGAATATGTTCTGACCTAACAGTTCTAACAAGGGAAGAAAAGAGCAAAAGGCCATTATAGGAATAACAACTAGATGTTTATAGAAAATGAGAGGAAAACTTTTATAAGTAAGCACCCAGTCTGTGTACTGCATGAAAGCTCTCTACTGTCTGAGGTTATTACCTTGTCTTGAAGGTCTTGGGTCAGTTGCATACTGCCAAAGACAGGCTGCTTCTGGTAGATATCTGAGAATCCTCAATTTGAAAGGCTGTATTGGAGCAGCCTTCCAGTTGGGTCAAATTTGAAATTGCTTCTTTAGTTGTGAAGTATGAGCCCGATGATGGATTACCTGGAGTTTCACTGCTGCATTTATTATTAACAGAACTTCATAACATCTTTTCCAATGAGATTAAAGAGCAATTTTTCTCTGATGTCTTTTCCAATACATAAAAATTTCTGGCCCAAGAACATGAAGATGGGTTTAAGAAGATGTGGTAAGGCAGCCTTAAACTGTTGGTGATAGGACTAAGTATAATATACTCAATATTTTATATTTTATTTTGATACTTTTAATTTTATTTTAATACTTATAATATTTTTCATGGTTGCACACAGTAAGGCAACCTAGTATCAGAGGTGAGATCCTAAAATGCCTGGCTCTTCCAATTACCACTTTATAGGATGATAATTAATGTGTCCTCAAGGGAATGGACTATATGGTTTCAAGACCATGTGGACTACTTTTGACCAGAGGAGTTTAACGGTTTCTGAAAATTTCAATGATTTTAATTTAAATATTATAGTGATTCTTTCAACTTTTCCGGAAGATTGTAGTGGTAAGGGCAGTGTAGTTTTTGAATAAGAGATAATGCCTTACAGAGTTTGTTGATAATGGTTCCCATAAATGTGTGCCTTAGTCACTTGGCATAAAAGTTGGTCTGCTCTGTGTTGGAAACACAAAATCGAACAGCTTTTTAGCAACTGTAAGGGCAGTAGCTTTTTGGCAAGGAAATGCTTCAACCCATCCTGAGAGTAGATCTACAATAGCTAAAATATATTCAAATCTCATGGAGAGTAGAGGTTGAGTAAAAACCATCGGTATTCAGAAGATCCTGAGATCACTCGTTTCTTGGTTATGTCCCACCTTTATAGTTTTTCCAGGATTTGCTGTTGACAGTTCACACATTACCTGAAAATAACTTCAATTCTCTTTTTAAAGTTTTCTCACCAGTCCTGATTTAAGAGAGTAACCAATTTGTCTACAGCAGGATGAATAGTTTCACGGAGAAATTTAGAAACTATCCATCCATTTGAAATCATCTGATGCCATCAAGTGGTTTTCTTGAGAGCACTGGAGATTGAATGAAAGGTGAAACCAGATTTTTCCCATTCTTTCTTTTTGAAGTTAGGGGCTAAATATTAATATTTTGTGAATTCTTTGAATCATTTCAGAGAGTTATCCTGAGGATTTGCGTAGACTCACAACTTTGGTTAAGGCTACTTGTCTGGCATACTGATTTTGTGAGCATTTTCTTTAGCTTCCATATGACCTCTTTTTGCATGGTCTACAATCACTGTGCCAGCCACCTCTGTAAAATAGAGTACATCTATCAGTTGCTTAATTTGTTCATTTTTGGTGGAGGTTCCAGCAGAAGAAATACTCTTTGTTTCCAGAGTGTCCCAAAATGAGGTATTATTCCAAGAGCATACCTGCTGTTGTTTATTTGTTTACTTTTGAGGTTTTGGCCATCTGGGCTGATTTCATCTCATGGAGGGTGATTATATTTTAAAGTAGAGCTTATATTAGTGATGTTATATCCTGCTTCATAATATCTGGCTTCATTTATCCATCGACAAATAATATTAGGTCAGGATTCTCAGTGGGAGTTTGTAACTGATATGAGTGAGGTACAGAAAAGTTCTCTGAGGTAAGGCAATCATGAGGTTCCCCTTCTGGTGGGGGCAAGTGAGTGGCAGAATTCAGGGTGTGGCTGCAGAGAACAGTAATGTGAAGAAGAGAATAACAATGTCATAAGAGATTATTTGGCTGGCTGAAAAATGTTGTATGTTCTCACAGTAGTAATAGTTCGGTGTTGCACAAGACACCATAAGGATCCATTGCCCTAAGACAAGGGTGGATAAGCATTTGCAACAGGGTCAACATTGAAGATATGGCAGATGATGGGTTTTTTGGTTTTGTTTTTGTTTTTAAAGATTTTATTTATTATTTGACAAAGAGAGACACAGTGAGAGAGGGAACACTGCAAGGGGAGTGGGGGAGGGAGAAGCAGTCTTCCTGCTGAGCAGGGAGCCGGATGTGGGGTTCGATCCCAGGACCCTGGGATCATGACCTGAGCTGAAGGCAGATGCTTAATGACTGAGCCACCCAGGCGCCCCAGATGATGGGTTTTTTTATGGTTCTCATGAACCTTAAAATCTCAAGGGCTTATCTAGATCACTCACATACAAATAGATCTTTTATAGTTAGGGATGTTTAGGGAAGGAAGCTGTGGAAGAGTCTTCTCCCAAATTATAGAAGGCCTGTTCATGTTTGATCTTCCAGAGGAGAGGGTTTCTTACTCAGGAAATTGTCATTTCATATGGAAGTGTCACAATCTCAGAAAAAATTCAGTACTCATTATTTGCAATATCCTGTTAAACCTAGAAATACTCTCAGTTGTCATTTCGTAAGATATCCAGGATAAGTTCAGATACTTTAAAATATATCATGAGAGAGTGTTTTTGCCTCTTGGGATAGATCATGCCCTAAATAATGGACTGTGTTTTAACAAAAATTTTATGTCCCTTTCTTGCTGTGAGCAAGAAAATGGAATCGTTACAGGATTCCTTGTTTACTGAACAAGGATTAACAAAGGCCATCTACATATTGAATTAATACTGAATCTCAAAGGGATTTTAGATAAGTTAAGTCTGATTGAGGAACTGGGAGATAAGAGGGGGCTTCAGTGAACTCCTGTGCATGCCTGTCCAGGTATATTTTTGTCCTCCCCAGGTGAAGGCAAACAGACAGTTACTGTCCTGGTCTAGAAGCACGGAACAATGCAGAGATCTCTACAGTGAAGCCGTTGAC
Source organism: Enhydra lutris kenyoni (assembly GCF_002288905.1). NCBI lineage: Eukaryota > Metazoa > Chordata > Mammalia > Carnivora > Mustelidae > Enhydra > Enhydra lutris. The sequence continues at coordinate 94,420,344 of NW_019154085.1, read as the reverse complement.
TTTCCTTGTTAAATTGCTGGGGTGGTATCAGAAGGCAGAAGGGATGTTTTTCAGTTAGGGATCCAATTGTTACAGTTAAGTCATTGGACATAGAGAAATCTGTAGGTATTTGAAATACCTAACACCTGTGTGATGTGATTATTCCAAAGAAGAAACTGAGAAACAGTGACTGCGTTTCATGTAAAAGGAGTAAACTTCATATCTACCAGGAATTGATGAAGTTGACCATCTGTGTTTATAATTAACTTATCTTCAGCATTTAAAGATGAGGAAAGATACTGGATACTTTTCCTTTCCTGGACCATGCTCACTGATGTGAATTTTCTGGTTTTTATTTTCATGTTGGTTTCTATTTTGCAAGACTGGACTATCTTTTTTCCAGAGTCCCTTCTGTTTCCAGTATCTATAATCATCCTCGTCAATAGGTGATCAGTTGGGAAGTGGGACATTTAGCTGTCTGCTCCACAGGGCCATAAACTTATTTTGGGTTCTTGTCTGGTTTTTGTTCTCAAGCTCTTTCAAAATGTTCTGTCAGGAAAAGGAGCTATTTGACATTCTAATTTCTGTTCTTTAATTAGGCCTCTAATGTCAGATTTAAACTCAATAACATGAAATAGCTGCTTTGACCTCCAAACCTACTTTAGCTTCTGAGTGCTGTTTGATGGTATTTCGTGATTTATCTTGAAAATACCCTATTTCATCATTTACCTGTTTATATGATTGAATTATGGTCCAACCAAATTTTATTGGAAAGGGTTAGTTGTGAGTTTTAGGAAAATTGGACTTACGTTCTGACCTTTTTTGTTTGTTTTCTTTTGTTTTGATCCTGAGGTTTTTGGAAAGAGAGTTTGGTAGGTCCCTTCCTGGGTCAGTTCAGTAAGCTTTTGCCATTCAAGACTTAGCCTCTGAAGTTCTGTCCAGTGTGTGTACAATTTAATATAGATCAGTAACTTTGGGTCCTATTCACCCCCCAAAATTCCAAGTTCTCCTATGAATAGTTTCTGGACTTCTCTGAATGTAGAGAAATCCTTAATTATAACTCTTAGTTTGGCATGGATACAGAGTTTAAGTTCTATAGTTGCCCACATATCTAGCTCCTAGGAAGATGGATCTTCAGAGGCGATGAGCATTTTGGAGTCTTAGGAGAATCATGGGAAAAAGTAAGGAGTCTGGAAAAGGGGAAGGAGGGAAGAGTTGACAGAGGTTTGGGGATGGAGAATAGAGGGCAGAAGGGAAGCTGGAGAGCTACATGAAGGGAGGCAACTGGAGGACAAGGAGGAGGAGGAAGTACTAGGGAAATGAGTCTAGTTCATGGCTGCTTAAGTTTGTCAAATTGCTCCTTATCTTGGCTCAAGATCTTTCAGCAAAGCAACGTTTGATCAGAATTCATTTGGAGGTCTCTGCCTCTAATCAAAAAATGCTGTCAACTGAAACGAAGTAATGTTCTCTTTCTTTCCTGACATCCCTCTCCTAGGAACAGTTTTGTCCATCCGAAGTGTTTCCTAGAGTGGCCACTGAAGGCCCAAACCATCCTTGGAGAAGTTACACCATCTAGAAAGACATAAGACAGAAGACATAAGAATTCAGTTTACAAATGAGAGTTTTTCCTGGAGGAGAACATTGAGACTTAGACACCCCCAAGAGGCATGCCAACAGTTAGTAGAAGAGTAATGCTTGTGCACATCATGTCTTGGGTACCCACCCTGATATTTGTCCTCCTCCAAAGGCAGACCCAACAATCCATACCCCCAGCAGGCCTAAAACAGGAAGAACACTCTCTCTCAAAGCCTGACTCTCAGGACACAAAAAAGTTTTATTGGCGACCCCTAGCAAAGTTTGTTCCAACTGACACCAGTCTGGTGAGAACCTCACCAGCCTAAGAAGCAGCTCACACAACAGGCTTATAGAGCTGGTGCCTGTATTTTACCCTGTTGCTTGTCCTTCTTATGAAAAGCAACATTTTGAGACAGCACGACACAAAATAAAAGCACAGAAAGGAGCAAAAGTGATGAAAATGAATGTCCTGATTCCATCAAGTGTACCAAACAAATGGAAACCAATAACAAAACCCAGGTACCAAAATGAGAATAAATAACTGAGGAACAATTTTTAAAGCACAATGCTAGGTCCCCTGCCCTATTTACACAAAGGGCTAAATACTGCACGTTCCCTATCCAGGGGTTATTTGTGAAATATGTACATTTTATTCTGGGTCATCAATTTTTCCTGCTCTACTGGGTTTTTCATATCAGCCAGTAAGTGCTAATATTTCTGTATTTTAATAAAGTCCTCCTTGACTGCATACTACACACACACACACACACACACACACACACACACACAAACAGCACCCTTCCATTCTGGTTTTCTCCGCAAGAAAATTCATCAAAAATTATAATCTATATCCAGGGGTGCCTGGGTGGCTCAGTCGGTTGTGTCTGCCTTCGGCTCAGGTCATGATCTCGGGGTCCTGGGATCAAGCCCCGCATCAGGCTCCTTGCTCAGCCAGTGGCCTGCTTCTCCCTTTCCCTCGGCCTGCCGCTCTGCCTACTTGTGCTCTCTCTCTCTCTCTGTCAGATAAATAAATAAAATCTTAAAAGAAAAAAATTATAGTCTATACCTAGCAACATTTTCCCCTCCTTAACTCCAGTCCTGTTCCTCCTCCATTATCTTTTGAACCTATCATGACCAAGCTTCCTTTGGCACCGCTCCAGCAAATACACTTTTGTCAGGGTCACCAATGACCTCCATGTTACCTGATCCAATCTTAAGTCCTCATCTTGCCCCATCTCTCAGCAGGATTTGACCCAGCTGATAACTTCTTCCTTCTTGAAACACTTTTTCTGATAAAACTTTTCCCTGGTCTTTTTTCTAGTTCTCCTACCTCCTTGTCCTTACTCTTTGCTTGCCTGTTTCTTAGCTGCCAGTCCTCTAAATAAAATATGGCTGCAGGGCTCAGCCTCTTTGCATCTGCTATTTAGCTACACTTACTCCCTAAATGATCCCATCTAGTCTTTTTCATTATTGTGTTAGGTTAGTCACCAGACAATAGATCATTACATTTGATGTAGTGTTCCAAGATTCATCGTTCATGTATAACACCCAGTGCTCCATGCAATCCCTGCCCTCCTTCATACCCACCCCTAGGCTCACCCATCCCCCCGCCCCCCTCCCCTCTAAAACCCTCAGTTTATTTCTTGGACTCCACAGTCTCTCATGGTTCATCTCTCCCTCTGATTCCCCACCTTCACTTTTCCTTTCCTTCTCTTAATGTCCTCCACATTATTCCTTATGTTCCACAGGTAAATGAAACTATGTGAACAAGTAAGTGAAACAATATGATAACTGACTTTCTCTGCTTGACTTATTTTACTCAGCATAATCTCCTCCAGTCCCAGCCATGTTGATGCAAAAGTTGGGTATTCATCCTTTCTGATGGCTAAGTAATATTCCCTTGTGTATATGGACCACATCTAGTCTTGATGGCTTAAAATGGCATTATAGGCTATTGACCCTCATATTTATATTTGTAGTCCAAATATGTAGTCCATATTTATATTCTGTAGTCCACAGAAACACAGTTGGATGCTTAACAACCTTTACATTTAGTCGGTACCTAAAATGAAACTTAAGCTCACTGGTGAGGTTTTTTTTTCCTTCATTCTATACCTCCCGTAGTCTTCTCCAGGTTAGCTAAAGGCAATCCTATTCTGCTAGTCACCCAGACCAAAACCTCAGCATCTTCCTTGACTCTCTTCCTGTCCTCCCGTTCCATATCTGATTTATAAATAAATCCTGGTGGCTCCAGTAATGTCCAGAACGCAGACATTTCTCACTACCTCCAGTTATTACCTGGACAACGATAGTAGTTTTCTAACTGCTCTCTCTACTTCCATTATTGTTTCCTTACATTTTTTTCTCCTTGCTTCCCTACATCCTAATTTTCATCCAACAGCCAGAATGATTATATGAAATCTAAATCAGCTTCTATCAGTCTCCTTCACAAAGCTCATTAATGGCTTCCCAGCTCACTCAGAATTAAAGCTGAAGTTCTTACAGTGGCCTGTAGTCTGAGCCCCCACGATATTTTGACCTCATCCTCTACACTCTGATTCGCTCTACTCCAGCCACTTCATAAGCCTTAATGTTCTGTAAATGTGTTAAGTATGACCCAGCCTCAGGGCCTTTGTACTTGCTTCTTCAACCTAGAATACTCTTCTCTCTGGTGTCTGCATGTTTCATATACTTGCTTCCTTCAGGTCTCTACCCAGCTATTACCTTATCAGTGATGACTTTCTTGTCTAAATCTGCTTCAAATAGTCATGACTTCCATCTCCACTGCTCTAGAGTACTCTTATATAAAGATATATGCTTCTCTGCTTAATTTCCCCTGTAGCATTTCCCACTATTTGCCCTACTAGTTATTTGCTTGTTTGTTTATGTATGTCTCCTACTATTAGAATATAAGCTTCACAAAGGCAATGACTTTGTCTTGTTTACTGCTGTATCTCTATGCTCAGAATGGTCCCTGGTGCAGAACAGGTATTTGACAATGACAATCTTTGTTGAATGCAGGAATGATTAAAACCATTATCTGAATAAAAATATATTTTTTTAAGATTTTATCTATTTATTTGACAGAGAGAGATCATAAGAAGGTAGAGAGGCCGGCGGGGAGTGGAGAGGGGGAAGCAGGCTCTCCACGGAGCAGAGAGCCAGATGCAGGGCTCAATCCCAGGACCCTGAGATCATGACCTGAGCCGAAGGCAGAGGTTTAACCCACTGAGCCACCCAGGCGTCCCTGAATAAAAATATTTTTAAGTGTCTATGACGTGACTCCGCTACTACGTTAAATACCCTGGCAGATCTAAAAGGAATAGAAGACAGTCTAAAATTGAGAAACAAGATTGTCAAAACATGAAATTAAAAAAAAAAAAATCTAGGGAATGACAGAGTGCTGGCTTGACTACAAATACTCTAGAAATTCAGAGGAAGGACAGATCTTGCAGCTTAGGCAAGGAGGACTTTTTATGGAGAGTGGGGAAAGTAGCCAGATAGGGATCTTGAAGTTAAAGAGAGAAGCCCAGCAGAGGAAAAAGTTATCAGTTGTATCCCATCCCTGCTTCAAACTGTGAAAACCATTAAGGCTCAAAATTGAATGGGCAGGGACTCAGCCGAGACATGGAGCCACATTTCTTTATACTCAAAAGTTCTGGCTTTATGGTTCTCAGGATAAATTGTAATGGCTTCTTCCCTGATGAGCCATTCTTTGTTCATGCATTCTTTCATTTTTTTCTCATTCTCTCATTTATTGAACATTTATTTTTATTCAGCGTTGTGCTAGAGCAGAGGGTGAGACCAAAATATGTGGTATGATCTTTGGAAGATTTTACAAACCAGTTGGAGAGAGAAAACATACACACAGAGCAGCAAGTAGAAGCACAAGGTGGCAGATGATGACATGCCTCATGACTGGCAGAGAGAAGGTTAATCTGTTTCTGGTAAATTTTACAATTCACTGTTTGACAAAGATTAACACTGCCTGTGTCACAGTACTTGTGTGCCTCACACAAGCATTCATATAAGAAAGCAGTTGGTAGGGGCGCCTGGGTGGCTCAGTGGGTTAAGCCTCTGCCTTCAGCTCAGGTCATGGTCTCAGGGTCCTGGGATAGAGCCCCGCATCACACTCTCTGCTCAGCAGGGAGCCTGCTTCCCACCCCACCCCCACGCCCCCCCCCTCTGCCTGCTGCTCTGCCTAATTGTGATCTCTCTCTGTGTGTCAAATAAATAAATAAAATCTTAAAAAAAAAAAAGAAAGAAAGCAGTTTGTATACTGTAAAATGCTACTGACACATTTGCCATTACTACCTGGTAGCCGGGCAAGGGTAGGTGACTCTACAGAATCCATCTGTGTTTCCGATGAGAACGTATCAAGCTTGAGAGCCCTTAATATGAAGATCTTTAGCAAAGGCAATAAACTTAACTTCCCCAACTTCCAACCCGAGTGAGAACATTGCAAACTCAGGAGCCAGTGAATATCTACCCCTTTCTTGAATTATTTTGGGAGGAAATGCATTCTTTATAGGACTTCCGTAAAATCAAACTCAGCAGGTTCCATTGTTTGTTTAAAACAAGACTGTTAAGGATAAGTGCAATTGGTACAGCACTTCCCAGTTATTTTCTCCCTTCTAGCATACAAGTGAGGGTAGTTGCTGGTGTGTCCTCCTGGCCCAGCTCAGGCCTCCCTGGGCTGCTAACTTTCAGAGGACACCTACTCCCAAAACGCATATATTTGTAAGAATTACCTCTTAGGAAATTGTCATTACCAGAGAAAAGCTGTTGGAGCTTCTCTTCTTTCTTTTACCAAACAAGTTAGAGTGAACAGTGGTTTTTGTTTTGGTGCTGTTTCTGGGGTTTTTTTGTTTGTCTGTTTTTTCCATTGTCAAGAATTGATGAAATACTAGGCCAGTGGGCAGGGGGGAGGAGAGCTTAGATTTCAGAAGGAAGAAATTGAAGGAAACTTTTTAGAGCTTGAGAAAGTTCAAAGTGGGAAAGGGGTGGGGGCATTTTGACACGTACTCTTTTAAGGTATTGATTTTTTTTTTCTAAATTGATCTGAAAGCATGACAAATGTTTAGTCTGACACCCAATACAGTATTAAAAAACCCAAATGTCAGGGTGAAAATCTGATGGGCTACAACCTTAGTGGAAAGAAGGATAAAATATCTTATGTGACCCAGAGTTCCTGAAATGTCTTATTTTTCTCTTTTTGCCATTCGAGTCTTTCTAATTTTTATGTGTTCCTCTCGGTGGCACTCACCTAGGGAAAAGGAGGGAGAAGCCATTTCTGCTACTGATGTTGCTAACAAAACTTTGCTACCCTCAAATGTACGGGATTTTTTTCCCCTTTTAAATAAAGTGGGAATGAATAAACTTGTTAATATTATATCATACTTATTCCTTTGGTAGTCGATGTTCAGTCATTAGACTCAGAGGTGATGAATCAGCACTCTGTGGATACAAGGGGCAGTCATGCCCTGCTAAGTGCTTTCCCTTGCAGACCTCACAAAGGTTCTTTGAGCTCCAGAATGTATTGATTTCATTAGATGTGCTAATTTAGCAATTCGCTGGTTTGGAGACCATAATTACAACATAATATACAACCTATGTATATGGGCCTATTACAAGGAGAAAAACTTCTACTTTCAGTTTATTAATAGCAAATGTACACATTTTTGTCCCTGCACATGTCAGTTGTAAATCTCCCTTATGTACTCACAAGGCTCTCTTACAATGAGTCTTTTATTAATAAACTGAACAATTTCATACAGTGTTAATGAGTTAGCACTTATCTCTTGCTATCTTTTATGGTTAAAATGTGCTGGAGAACTGGACAATTTATCTAAGCATGTGGGTGACTAAGGTACATGACAGTTTTAATAATTAGGTTCCATCTATCTCTATTTTCACTGATGAAAAAAATGTTACACTTGATTTTCTCATTTTCATAGCTATATCAGAGTTCAGAGAAAACAAACAGTAATATGATAATAGAGCTGAATTATAGAGCATTTTCATTATAAGTGGATTTTTACTGCATTCTATATATACTGTGTTTTTGCAACAATTACTAAGACATGAAGAATAAATTAGGTTGTTCTTTGTTATCTTTCAGAATACTAATTTAAGGCATGTCTCCTTGTTTGTAAATGCTTTCTCCCTTGCTACTTCATGTCTATTTTCTTCTGAGAATCAGTTGCATACCTACCATGGACTTGGTACTGTGTGAGCAACTTCCACTTTGTTCTGTCTACTTAGCTGGATTGATTGGGGGTGCAGGGGTGGTAGTAGAGGTGTGTGTGTATGTGTGCGTGTGCTGCCCTCTACTGGACTTGATTTCTAAACAAGTTATTCAGGAGGTTTTTGTTTTGTTTTTTGTTTTTTGTTCTGAGGGAAAAGAGAAAGAGAAAGAAATTTTAGGAAAGATTGTATTTATTTTTTCTGTTACTGAGAAATGCTTTGGGAGTAGGGACTGCGTTTTATATGGCCTAGCGGTCCCCAGTCTAACACCGTATCTTATGCATAGTAGGTGCTCAATAAATGCTTTTTAAATAAATAAGTTAAAAAGCTCACCAGATTATGATAGATGGAGTCTGTTGATAAAAGACATTGTCTCAACCTTGGAATCTATGATAGATTCAGAAGAAAAAAAGACACAGAGTTTATTAGAGACAGGGTGGTTCTCTACATGAGCCCACATTTGAGTGACAAGATTTCTTCACAAATTTCAGTATTAATCATTTGGTATTATATTGTTAGGGATCTAGAAGCAGAATGAAGAGTAGCCACAAAGATATCAGTTAAAAATTGTACCCAAGTGGGCAAGAACTTGAGACATGAATGTGGCTGAAAGGAAAGCAAGCATAATGAGATTACCCTTTCCTTAAATATTTTGTACTTCCACCATATAGCAGATTTCACCTATCTGAAACTCAGCCATAAAACAAGAGGGAAAGACTTTTACAGGTGTGCTTTAGAAGAGTGTGGGAGAGATGGCTGATTGCCTACTGTAGTCCATTTGTGTTATCACATGATAGAATTTTCACTGGAAATTGCTGCGCAACCAGGGACTGAATTTCCAACCCTCATGGCATCTAGATATGGCCTCTGGCTATACCAGTCACATCCTGATTCCCAGTGATGAGTGGCATTCCTATTCAAGACTTTTTTTTTTTAAAGATTTTATTTACTTATTTAGAGAGAAATAGCAAGAGGGACTAGGGGCAGCGGGAGAGGAAGAAATAATCTTAAGCAAAAGTCACGCTGAGCATGGAGCCTGATGCGGGGCTCAGTTCCACAAACCTGAGATCATGACCTAAGCTGAAATCAAGGATTGGATGCTTAACTGATGAGCCACCCAGGCACCCCTCCTATTCAAGACGTTTAAGAAGCTGTTATACCACTTCTGCCTTCTCTTTCCCTTTCCATGGACTGGAGCTGACAACAACATGGCACAGCATATATAGAGTCTGGGAACCTACCCACTGTAGTCATGAATTAGGTGGGATACTAGTGAAAAATAAACAGTTTTTATATTGAGCTTCCAGGATTTGTATTCTGGGATTTGTCACAGCAGCTAACTTTATTTGCCTCACTGACACAAAAATGTATATTCAGTATATTCTTCCAGATTATGCTACAATGCTATACTATGCTAACACTCTACTGTATTGTACTATACTACAATACTAATACTATACTATAATACTAATAATGTACTTTAATACTAATACTATACCATATTATAATACTAATGCTGTATATATTATATAGTATAATACTATATTATATAGTATAATACTATTATACTATAATACTAATACTGTATTATAATACTAAAGTTACACTGTATTTTACTAAACTGTATTATACCTTATATTAAGGCAGAAACACATTTTTAAGGAAGATGTCCAAATAAAATTATTAAAATTAAAACGATTACATCAGCAACAAAAATTTTGATTAGTTTTACAAAGGACACATGTCCTAGAGGTTTCCACTAGCCAGGATAGTCCTGGATCCGGCACTGGTCCTTAATTTGGTATGTGGCTCAAGCAGGGATGGCCACAAACAAAAAGGCAGAGGCTAACAGCACACGAAATAGATGATATTGGATACACCAGGGCTGTGTCCTGAATAACAGAGAGGCAGCAGTGTAAGTGCTCGTGGGACCCAGGCATGAGGGGGATGGGAAAACTAATGCTCTATTTTTATGCCAGTTCATCATGGAAAAGCCATTTCTACTATCACCGTATAGCTCACTCTGCACAAAATCAGCATCTTCGTTCTCAAAGGAGAACATAGCAGTAGCTTTAGGATGTCTTTAATTAATAAATTAGCTAATTAATTAAGTTCATTTGTTATCTTCCTTCATTTGTAGTGAATGAAGAGATTTGACTCTGTCTTTTCCTAAGTCTGATACTGTAAGAAAACCCAATGCTGTGCTTTGCTGGGTGCAGTTGAGATGTCTTAGACGAGATCTCTTGACCCATGCTGTATGCAGAAAGCATCTAATAATGAGCTAGAGTATAATGGAATTCTGACGCATGCACTTCGGGCCCCGTCATTATCATCCTATTTTCATAAATGATCTTTGCATTTTTTTAATGGAAAAAAATAGACATAAAAACTCACTTACTGGGTTAGAAGGTGCTCAAAGATATTATCCTTCTTTTCCTCTTCTTGTTCACATTTTTATTATACATTTGCCCAGGGGCTCTTGAACAAGACCATGTTTATTAATCCAATAAAGGAGTACATGTAATGATGATCATTTACTCCTGACCTATAAGAAATAGATATTTATTTTATTGGTGTAATGAAATTTTATAGTTTCAGGATTTCTTTGCTCTTTAATTTCTCTTCGAGTCCAGGGTTTGCAGTTTCAAAAAAATCAAATGAGCATGTGGATGCAAATCCATGCTCCCAGAATCTTTGGTCTTTTTGTAGCTTTTTGAAATTCTCTTCCCATTTAAGTTTTCATTTTCTGGCCCACTAAAATGTTTCTTGATAGAATTTTGTCTTATTGAACACTGTTTGAAATAAACTGGCCAGTTGTTGGATCAGAGGGATCTCTTTAATCATTTGGAGATTGGGATTATCTTGGGTTATAATAAGATTTGACCTGTGGACACAGACAGAAATGTGTTCATGATAGCTTTTTTGTAGTTCTGCCTGGAGGCAAGGTTATAAACTAGATAACCTCCTGAGGTTCACCATGACTCCATAATTCCACGATACTAATCTCCTTGAGTGAATCCAACATTTTTATTCCTCCTTTGAAGATACTACCAGCCTGTGCTTTGAAAATATGTTTCTCTTTGTTCTGGAGGCACCAGAGTATGTTGTCAAAGAACAAAGTGGAAATTTTCAGGAAATTTGTGAGCATGAGGTCCACTTCATTTTTCTGAAAGAAAGTGAAAAGATGGAACAGACCTGTAGTTTCCAAACTATTTCAGTTCAATTTAATTCAATAAACAAGTACTGACTGTCTATTTACTTGACAAGCATTGTAATCCAAAAATGAGGAAGTAGGTTATGTCTTATTTCATGTGTCTGTTGTAAAGATGAAATGAAATCACAAATGCACACAGAACTTGGCACATAGGAAGCCCTCAATAGATAGTAGTTTTTATTGTCTATATTGGGAAATGCCTGGACAATGTCAAAGCACTTTGAAATGTAATGTCTAGGTGCTGCCACGTTCTCACTATCTGCAGAATATTGTTCTGAATAGTATTGTGTGGAAGACAGTGTTGAGTCTCCAGGATATCGAGGTTTGAATCCTACTTACATCCTCACTGTGTTACTCACTGTTAATTTTCTTATTTAGGTTTTTCAGCTCTTTGAGTAAAGTAACTAGTTAATGATGAGCTATTGTTCACAGGAAACCATAGTTTGATCATGATGAGGCTCTATGTGTCTTAGATGGGGTCCTCCTAAAATGGTGCCTGAGTCAGAGCCTCAGGTATCGGTAGATGATTTGGGAAGTGAGTGTAGGCAATTGGAGCTATGGGCTGGGGAAAATGGAGGAGGGAAGGAGGAAAACTAATATCAGTGGCTGAGTGGGCCATTGCTACAGGTGACATAGTCACTCTTGTCAGGACTTTTTGGAGAGCTTTATGAAATGTGTTTCAAAATTGTCTAAAAAGGGAAGTGTGCTATCAGTCTTCTCCAGAGAAACAGAACCAATAGGTTATAAAAGGAGATTTAACATGAGGGATTGGCTCATATTCTTATGGAGGTTGAGAAGTCTCACAGTCAGCTGTCTCTAAGCTGGAGACTGAAGAAAGCCAATGGTATAATTTGGTATATATTTGAAGACCTGACGACCAGGGGATTGGTGATATAATTCCAAGTCTGAAGACAAGAGAAAATATGACATGACCCAGCTCAACACAGAGGCATGGAAAAAAGGGGTGAATCCCTCTTTCCTCTGCCTTTTGTTTTGTGCAGTCCTCAAGGGATTGGATGAAGACTGTCCCTCCCCCCCTCAACATTGTGGAGAGCTATCTACTTTACTGAGTCTGTGGGTTCAAATGCTAATCTCATCCAGAAACACCCTCACAGACACTCCCGAAAATAATGTTTAATCCGGCACTTCTTGGCCAGTCAAGTTGACTTTCATGTGGTTGACATCACCACCACGAGAAGTCTTTATTCAATGGCTCCCAGGCAGTAGGGGGCAGGAAGGGAGGAGCGTGGGGCTTGGGCTTAAGCTTGGAGGTTGCTGCATGGTCAGGTTGCACCCCAGTGAAGCTGATGGCTCAGAAAACCAGCTGTTACAGGCAAGGGGCAGGGTCAAGAGAGAATGCATTGGTGTGCAGAGGGCTGAGAGGCTGGAGGATGTCCAAGAGAACCACAGTCATACCGCAGGTCGAGCTGGGAAGAGACACACATCAGTAAAGTATAAAATGCATTTAAGAGACTTAAAAACCTGAATTTCATGTGAGAGTTCAAGGATATGTTGGTCATAGCCGGCATGTCTCATTTCTTCTTGCTGCACATCCTTTAAACCCTGTTCTCATATTACATCAGCTCTTGGGGTTTGGAGAAATAAAAAGGACACAGAAGGTTCCCCACCTTGAAATGTAATAAAAACTACTAGAGTAGATCATTTCTGTTGTTTCTTCCCACTTTTTAATATTGTGTAAACCATTCTCCTAAAGCAGAACTCCAAGAACAGAACTTCTTGGATTTAGGTTGGTCAGCAAATCTTTAACTAGAGGAGGAAAATGAAATATAGATATCTTGAATTGTAGCTCTATTCAGACAAGAGCCCTCTTTACACATTTTTTTGAACCAAAAGATTGTTTAATCTTTACCGACTGATGGAAAATGATTTTAAAAGGAGAGAGAGAGATGCCTTCCATTCTCCCACCTCCATAGCTATTAGAATTCACATTTATAGCAACTTTTGTCTTCTCCAGAAGAAAACCTTTACTCACCCGTAAGAATAGTCAATGTAATATTAGCCTTCGCAGGTTTCCTGGTAAGCTGCTATAAAGGACTTCTGTATTTCTATGAAGTCTGCAAGTGTGCTGCCAGGAGCTTTGGGCATTGGAAGCAACATTCACAATGAAGGAGACTTTGAGCGTTGCTGTGAATGTTGTGTGAAAAGAATAAAGATTCACTCTAATAAGATAGGCTCGTAATTTAGAAAAGAAAACAATCTTTGGAAACGTAAAATTATATTCCTCTGAGTAAGCAGCATATAGTCCCTAAACGATGAAAAAGCCATGATCTAATATTACTTAGTGAAAAATTATAAGGGGTTAGGCCTTTATTATTCCATGGGAGGAAGAGCTCAATATTGGCTGAAAATAACAGGTAAAAACTTTTATCTCCTTTTTTAATGCCATTTAAAGTTTTTTGTTATTGTTTTGATATAAGCTGTGCAAAAGGAACAGAAAATTTGATTTCAGGATTTCTAATTCTTGGGTTATTTTGTGTTATTGAACAGTGTATAAAAAACTAATAATGTACTACATATTGGCTAATTGAATTAAGAAAATGAACTGATCACTGTTAAAAAATAATAGTTTATTTAGAATTATGTTTTATTTTGAATTATATTTAATTTTACATTCCATTTAACATACAGTGTTGAGTTAGTTTTAGGTGCACAATATAGTGATTCAACAATTCTGTACAACACGCATTGCTCATCACTAATGGTCTATCCTCATAGAATTATGTTTTTATCATAATATCATTTTTGGGCTCCTGGGTGGCTCAGTGGGTTAAAGCCTCTGCCTTCCACTCAGGTCATGATTCCCGGGTCCTGGGATTGAGCCCCACATCGGGTTCTCTGCTCAGCGGGGAGCCTGCTTCCCCTTCTCTCTCTCTCCCTGCCTCTGCCTACTTGTGATCTCTGTCAAATAAATAAATAAAATCTTTAAATAATAATAATAATAATATCATATATATGTGTGTGTTAAAGATAACATGCTTCACTTTCAACAATATGCATTTATATTCAAAATGTCTATCAGGACAATCTCGGTTTAGTAATTAATAAGTACTTTTTTAAAACTGATTTTAAGGGCGCCTGGGTGGCTCAGTGGATTAAGCTGCTGCCTTCGGCTCAGGTCATGATCTCGGGGTCCTGGGATCGAGTCCCGCATCGGACTCTCTGCTCAGCGGGGAGCCTGCTTCCCTCTCTCTCTCTCTCTCTCTCTTTCTGCCTGCCTCTCCATCTACTTGTGATCTCTCTCTGTCAAATAAATTAATTAATTAATTAATTTAAAAAAAACTGATTTTAAGTTCAAGATTTTAACTTCCTTAAATGTTTGTAGTTTAACTAACCTGGTATGATTGCTTAATATTTTGGAGAGTCTCTTCCAGAAATATATAAAAATCATCATGGGTTGTCTTTGACTAACTGAACGGTTTGATCTATCAAAAAAGATGGGTTCAAATCAACTTTTAATTAGGAAGAAAAAATTAAAATCCCTTAGTTGCATTAGTAACAAACTGGTGGTACGTTTTCAACTTTAGCAATTAGGGTGGTTCATTTTCCTCTATTTCTGGACCTCTTTTGTCTTCCTCCTAATTACTTGAAATACCTGTGTGAAACTCAGAAATTCAGTCAGAAGATGAAATACTGAAATAAGTCCTTTTCATTGTTTTTCTATTGACTTGAGATAGAGACACCATTTTCTGATTCTCACAATAATGAGTCAGAGTCCTTACTTTTTAAGAAGCTCAAGTAGAATATTTTTGGATAAAATGCTGAGTGGATTAACACCATTTCCAGAGTTAATTAGCCATGGTGTGTCTGAAATAATTGGTCACTTCCAACAACAGATTTGAGAGATTTTAACATCAAAATAAAAGAAGAGAAACATTGTTTATGTGTATTACATAACCATTGGGACAGAATTGTCCATTGTATTGACTAAATAATCTAATTAAGAACTAGGTTTAGTGTTCTGTCTACATAAGGTGACTGACCTTCCAAGGTTAGCCTGCAATGGAGAGTGGAGGGCCAGTGTCCCTAGATGTTCATTTTGTGTGAGGACAGGGCCTTGTTTTGGTGGAAAGGTAGCTTCTTTCTTTCGATGTTGCTAATTGTGTCTAAGCGTGTGTTCTTTTCTTTCAAAAACATCACCACTCCTTACATATCTGTATTTACCTGGGAAATAACATTTCTAAGAATAAGAATGACACTATCTTGGAAACTAAGGATGGTCAAAAAGCCTTTCATCTTTTATAATTTGGAGTCCAGCCTGAGTAAACTGTTGGCCTCATTTCAAGGGCTGTGTCTCTACTCATGTGAGAATGGGAATGAAATATTGAGGAAGTGGTTTTGGAGGCTTCCACATATTTGGATATTTTTTTAATCTCCTCTTTCAAATAAAACATCTGAACAAATGAATGCAGATGCTCTCCTAAATTGGGCAAATTTGAAAGCTGAGCCACATACTTTCAAAGTGAACTGGTAGATTAAAGGAAGTACAGAATTATGTTTTCCTCTGGCACTACTTAGAAGTTTCATCTCCCCTCAGACCTATGTGTACATGTCAGGAATTGGCTATCAGTTCATTGTTATCAATCTCTTGGAAGGATTCATTAATTTTATAACCCAGCATCTCTTTGCAATGAATAGTTCCACAAACTAAGAACTTCAATGTATTCATCTCGAACCTTCTTGGCATACTGCAGGATTCTTGGGGAATAGAGTTTTGTAGGATGAAACTGTTCCCATTTTAGATGACCCAACATCTGTTCATGCAGTGTCATCAGTAAATTATAAATAAATAAACTACTCTCAAGAAAACCTATTAAAGGACTCCCCTTCCCATCCAAGCTGGAACATAATCCAAAGATCATGGTAAATTATCATGGCTTTTAACTGGTCAAACCGGGGAAGGAGAATGGAAAAACATGCCTGAGCTCTTGGATCTGGCAAACCTGGGTTGAAATCCTAAATCTTGGAACTGTTCAGATCTCTGAATTTTAGTTTCCATGTCATACAATGGGGGACAAGTGTCTTTAGCACTGAACTGACATAATAAATGCATGAGCTAATATATGTAAAGGGTGAGTGTACATCCTAATTATTGGTCAACAGTTTTATGAGTTAGAATACTTAGCATTCCAGGTAATGAAAATCCAACTCAGATGCCTCAATAAGATGATTTATGTCATGTGACAAGGAGTGTGGAGGTAAAACAAGTCCAACGTTGATGAATTCAGTGGCATGGTGATGCTGTAGAGATTCAAGTCCTTCCAACTTTCAACTTAGCCATTGTGAGTATTCTCTTGGGCTAATCCTCTTCACAAGATGGTTTCTTTAGTTTTAAGTGCATCTTCATCAAGAAATATCCAGAATCAAAAAATGGGACATTTTAGTACTTACAACCCTTGTCATTGTTCAGAAACCATTCCCAGGGGCCATCCTTCATTAGTAAGTTGGCTAGAATTGTATTTCCCTGTTCTCCAGTCACTGGGAAGAGCAGTAGGACCACCGTGATAAGCATTAATGAGTTGTGATTTGTCCCCAGGGCCTGGGGCTGGACCCCACTTCCTATGGAGCCCCTGAACATACTTGCTTGATTGAAGTCTAGGTACTGTTAGCAAGATTTGTGGTGAGAAAGAGCTGTCGGCCACACCCCCAACTGTGTCTGCTATACAAGTATTATCTTAAACTCCATCATAGACTTCCACTGTGCCAAATGCTGAGAGAACAAAAAAGTTGCTTTCTGTCAGGTACACGAATTGAGTTGAGA
Organism: Enhydra lutris kenyoni; assembly: GCF_002288905.1. Taxonomy (NCBI): domain Eukaryota; kingdom Metazoa; phylum Chordata; class Mammalia; order Carnivora; family Mustelidae; genus Enhydra; species Enhydra lutris. Next base: position 94,403,551 of record NW_019154085.1, on the reverse strand, counting down.
CAGACAAAAGATTTGAAGCAGACTTTAACAAAGACTTCCATGGCTTAGAGCCATGCTTCTCCAACCTGAATGAGAATATGAATCACTTGGGGATCTTAGTAAAATGTAGATTCTGATACAATAGGTCTAAGGTGGGGCCAAGATTCTGAATTTCTAACAAGCTTCCGGATGATGGTGATGCTGCTGTTGTGAAGCCTGCACTTTTTTATTAAATATTATTTTTATTAAATAAATAAATAATTTTATTTTTTATTTTTATTAAATAAAATAAATAATTTTATTAAATAAATAAATAACTTTATTTATTTATTTGGTAGAGAGAGACACAGTGAGAGAGGGAACACAAGCCAGGGGAGTGGAAGAGGGAGAAGCAGGCTTCCCACTGAGCAGAGAGCCCAATGCGGGGCTTGATTCCAGGACCCTGGGATCATGAGCTGAGCTGAAGGCAGACGCTTAACGACTGAGCCACCCAGGCACCCCTGAAGCCTGCACTTTGAGTAGTAAAGACATAGACAATCTTGATGCAAGATGTGTAGGAAGAGTAGAAGTTGGAGGATTCTAGAGTACTTCCCAGAGGTGGCAGGATACTGAGTAGGCCCTACAGCTTATACATTTTTAACAGATAGAGGAGATAAGATATAATACGCTTTGAGTCTTTTATGAACACATATTTGTTAACGTGATAAGAACAGGGGAAACGATGCAGCTATTAAGATAACAAAAAAGAGTGTAAGGTTTCTGAACTAAACAGGAGGCATACCCTGCAGAGAAGCCATGGCTGTTAGGATTACCTGCCCTTCTTTAAAACTTAATACCCGAAAAAGAAATAGACATAGCGACAGTGCACCTGTATCCCAGAGCAAAGCAGCGAGCTCAATTAATTGAGCCAGAATTTGGACATATTTTCACAAACAGGAGTGAGTCTTTCCTTAAAAATAAACAACCTCTTTGGATTTTGTTGTTGTTGTTGTTGCTGTTGTTGTAGTTGTCACTGTTGTTATCCCTTAGTCCTCAAAGAAACAAGACAAAACAATATACTATCGTAATTGTTGCATTTTTTTCTTTCTTACTGCTCTTTGTTTTGTGAATACTTTACATGAGTCACTTCTTAAATCATGAATGCAATGAGGGAGATTAAAGAAAACAGTGGATATGTTCTTAAAATCAAATCCCTCTTAAAAAGTATATCTAAATGTAGGTAAAAAGGATAGTCGAAGCTGACCAGTCAATAAGGCCATGGAGGTAGGACTTCGATGTTCCTGAGTTATAATGATGCCATTTTTCTTTTGGAGTATAACTGAAGATTCCTTGAGAGTTCAAGAACAATAATGTTGTAAGAGATCAAAAGGGAGAAAATACAATTACGGAATATCATTGGTTATATAATGAATTTGCAGACTGTTTCTTGAGGAGCCTTCCTCTCCTCACCCTGTGACGTCCAGGAGGCTGGTGTTTAGGAGTGTCTGGGAGGCTGTTTCATTTTGATATGGATTAAAATGAGTGGGAATGGGAAATAGGAAAAAAACAGAAGAGATCCTGGCTCCAAATTCTGGATTCTCCTGCATTTGGTGGATCATATTCTTTCTTTCTTTCTTTTTTTTTTTTTAAGAGTTTATTTATTTGAGAGAGAAAGAGTGAGAGAGTATAAGCCCGGGGAGAGGCAGAGGAAGGGAGAGAGAGAAGCAGGCTCCCTGCTAAGCCTGACATAGGGCTCCATCCCAAGACCCTGGGATCATGACCTGAGCCGAAATCAGATGCTTAACAGACGGAGCCATCTAGGCACCCCTCATGGATCATATTCTGAAACACTGTAGTTTACTATGATACAGTATTGATCAAATAGGGAAAAAAAAAAAAAGTAAGATTAGGTCATCAAAATACATTAAGCTTGGAGATCGACATGCTATTTCTGGCATTATAATGAATTCACTAGTTCTCACTTTCCTGATTTATAAAATGGGAAAGTTAAACATGACAGGGCTTCCTAAACCTGCTAAGCATCAGAATGATCTGAGGAGTTTGTTAAATGCACGATTCCTTGGACCGCCTTGAGACCTGCTGAAGGAGGGTTTTCAGGGGTGGGACCCAGCGACTCTGCATTTTGGAAAGGTTCTTAGCTGATTTTCACGAAGCCCTCTTTCCCCAACTGTGAAGACCCCACATTTGGAACCCATTGTGCTAGAAAGTCTTTTCAGATCCATTCATCCCCAAATCCTCTGATTTTAATGCAATAGTAAGAGTGGTGATTTCGGAAAAGAGAATGGTGGCAAGGGAAATTATTTGCATAACCACAACAATAGTTTTCTTAAATTCTCGGTTTATCGTGAAGTGGTTTTCGCAGTGGTTGGACTCTGAGGATTCTGGCTCAGTCTTGCCTTTACCTCACCTTTGCCTTTGGGAATAGCCACCCATCAGTACAAAGCTGATTCTAGAGGTGGGGGGAGGTGGGAACAAAACCACTTATTTACATCATAGATCCTGGCCTGTATTTATTCAAGCACAATTAAAAACAGTAGGGCTTCCCAGTTAACATTTGGTAAAGTTCACAAAACATTGTTATTTTCCTTATTGCTTTGAGAAGCCTGTCGGGAAGGAAACATGTTTTCACAGAAGCATTGTCTTAAGTCTCCAAATGCAAAATTGTGTAAGGGTTTATGCATCGGTGTCCTTCTAAAGCATTTTGTGGTCAATTCTGAAGGCCACTTGGGAGTAGGAGCTCTCTCTGTGTCTCTTCTTCATTAGCTGCTGTGCATGTATTTCTTAAAAGGACAGGAGTCTTTTCCCAAAAGAATGATGCATTATTGTTGGAGTTTTGTATTTCACTGGCACTTTTACCTTATTGACTGTTAAAAAGGTGTTCTGGAGAAGTTTCACTCTGTGGTGTTAACCTTAAAAATAAAACAGTCATTTTACCAGCAAAAATGGATTTATTTGGGAATAATAGAAAATTGCAATTGGAGACATGCGAGCTATGGCAAAAACGTAAGTTTTGCAAGTTGTTGCAAGTCCAGCAACAAAGGAGAAGAATGGTATTTTATGGAAAAGGAGGAGGAAGATGGACAGGCTGTTTTGAATGGAAGTCCATTGGAGTAAACCACAAGTTCAAGGTGATGATGGTTTCTCAGTGGCTTATTGTAGGGCCAGTCGATATCTTGAAGGAGGTGCAACCTTCATCTTTCCTTTGTTGGGACTGGTGATTGATAATACTGTCCTGCTGACCGTTCTTCTTTTGGGATCTATAATTGACAATTCTTCCTGTAATAGATATGGAGTGGTACAACTCCTTGCTGTAGCCTCCTCTTCTGTCCTCCTGGCTTCACTTTGTGCGGTTTCCTTTAATTTTCATGGTGGAAGCACATACAAATCTTATCAGGTGAATGGGCCTCCTTTGTCCTTGTGCCTTGACCAACCTTGTGCCTTTGGCCAATCCCCAGTCCAGATAGCTGGTACCCAGAGGTAAAGAACTTTGCTGTCCTGGCTGGCTTGTGTATTTGTGACAATCATCTTGCTACCCACCCCCACATCCCACCGTCCCCTCCATCAGCTAAAGGAAATTTCAGCCCCTAATATTACATCCCTATTGAGTCTGTCCATCCTAGGTCTTCTCTTGCTCCATCATCTTCCTAACATTCCCACTCTGTGCCTGTGCATGGGAACAAGATTGTTGCATGGGACAAATATGTATTTGGTCTTATTAGAGACCTTTTGCTGTATGGTAGCAAATACTAATAACTCACTGCCTCTCAGACTCCAATGTGCAGATGAATCACTTGGGGATCTTGTTAAAGTACAGATTCTAATTCAGTAGATCTGGGGTGGGTTTTTTTTTTTTTTTTTTTTTAAAGATTTTATTTATTTATTTAACAGAGAGAGATCACAAGTAGGCAGAGAGGCAGGCAGAGTGAGAGGGCGGAAGCAGGCTCACCGCTGAGGAGAGAGCCCAATGTGGGACTTGATCCCAGGACCCTGTGATCATGACCTGAGCCGAAAACAGAAGCTTTAACCCATTGAGCCACCCAGGCACCCCAGGGGGTGAGCTTTTTTTAAACAAGTTCCTGGGTGATGGAAAGCTGCTGATCTGCAGACCACATTTTTTATAGCAAGGGTCTAACTGATCCCAGAGGCAGTATGATATAGAGCAGTGTTTTCAACCTCCACTCTGTTGACTGTTTGGGCCGGACATTTCTTTGTCGTGGGGCTGTTCTGTGCATTATAGGATGTTTAGCAATATCCCTAGATTCTATCTGCTAGATGCCAGTAGTTCTCCCTTCTCAGTTGTAACAGTCAAAACTCTCTTCAGATATTATCAAATATCCCTTGGGGGTAAAATTATCCCTGATTCAGAGAACCGCTGGTACAGATGTTATTACTAAGACTCTAGTCTAGACTCTTTGCATTCAAATTCTGGCTTACCAAGTTACTAGGTGAGTTGCCATGGGCAATTTAGTTAACATTTTTGTGCCTCAGTTTTCTCCTCTATAAAATGGGGCTGATAATAGCATCTACATTAGATATTCATAGAATTACTACAGGGATTAAAGGATTAAATATCTAGGAAGTGCTTAGAACTCTATGCATGTGTACATCTAAAAATCAATCAATGTTAGCAAATGTTATTAGCTACATTTTGCTCTGCACTGGACCTTTCATTAAGGGATGCTATTTCATTATCTATGAACATGTTCTGATCAATCAAAAGAAAATAAATTTTCCATATTCTTGAATTAAGACAATGTAGTTTATTTACTTACCTAGATTAATAACTGGAAAAACAGCTTATTAAACACACATTGTGGTATTTTCTATTGACTTTAGTTAATCATGATCTTGTATTCACCACCTAATAATGTCACTTGAACCCTATATAGCAAGGAAGGGGGGATATATAGCATGCCTCTGTATCTGACTCCTAACAGAACAGCAACTAATCTAATCCATGAAACCCAAGGAAATCTGAGACTTGTATAATTGTTCTGCAGTCCTTCAAACATCTCTCAAAACTCATTGCCCACACCCTTCCTAGTTGCAATAAATATAATAATATTTTCCAGGCTGATGGAAGTATGACTTGATTTAGTTACTCATGTTCCTGAATTCAACACCTAATTAAAGCCACTCATGTGCTTGCTGGAATTTTTTTTTTTTGGGGGGGGGTGTCCTTCACTTTTATTATCAATACCTTTGCCAGGATAATAATTTACTTTGCAGAACATTCTCAATCAAGATATTTGAATGATTTTTTTTTCTTAATCATATGCTACTCCCTGACCGTGCCCAGAACTTAAGGAATAAAATTTCTTTAGACTTTATGGGTTTCTATGAAGCAGCTAAGTTTACAGAATAAGAAACTGCAGCATGTCAAAGGAAATACTCACTTAGGGCATTTCTACGTGGTCATAGAATAGCTGGTCATCGTAGTGGGGATAAAAACCACCAGTATGTGATTTTACGTAGACTGGAAACAAATGGATGAAGAACTAAAATTTAAAACTGTTGACTGGATTTTTTTACTTGGTGACACTACAATGGATCTCTAAGCAAAAATGAAGTAAGATTCATAGCAGTTTTATTCAAATAGCAGTTTTGTTCAATCCCAGTCATGCTTGACCAACAGTTGTGGAGTACTTACCATGTGGTATGCTCTGTGTTACGCATCTGATGTGCATTATCTTGACTTGGACCTCATTCCAAAACAATGTGTTGGGGTCCTCTTTTTGCTCTTCCTCATTTTATAGTTAAGTAAATGGCGATCTAGAGAGATTAAGTATCTTTCCCAAGGTCAGGGCTAGTAACCAATGGGCCAACATTAAGACTGAAATATATAGAGTTAAGAACTCTTTCCCATGGTTCTACCTCCATCAAGCTTTACTGCAGTAATTTTGCTTTAAAACATCCTCAATATTCACACCCAAGATGGTAGTAACTACGCCGTGAATGTGTTAAATGGAAATTCCCTGGTACTTTTGAAGTATCATTTAAGTCACAGAAGAAACAAATAAGTGTATTCTGCTTCTATGTCATTGGCTCATTGCCCAATCTCATTATCTGTTGATATTTGGAGATATCTCTAACAATATCTTGACTTCTTGGGAGTACTTCTCTTGCTTTGATAGGATACTGTGTTTGCTATCTGTTTTCATTTTCATAGCAAGGGAAGACCAATTTGCTGCTCTACCAACTATCTTCTTTTACTTATTAAAATGACTGTAAATTCAGAGCTGGTGAGAAGTGTTAGATTGATAATACTGCTCTAGGAAGCCACAGAAAGGAAGTGCAAGCCTTCCCCTCACTTCCTGCCCATAATCTCTGACCAAAACCTAGAAGGTGCATTTCCAGAAAGGAGAGACTAATTTGTGGTCTGAGGTAGTCACTCTAAAATTTCCTTGAAAGCCCCAATTAGGAAGCAAAAGTAGACACTAAAGGAAAGAGGAGTTTAAGCCTCTAGAATCATAATGATTAAAAGAGAAAATACCTTTGGAAAAGAGACTTCGTGTTTATTAATTACGTTTAAACTGTTCAGAAGGATGATTTCCTTTTTCTCTTCAAGACTTAGGGTAAAGTCGTGGTAAGTTTCTTAATGGTCCAGAGGAGCTGACCAGAATGAGAGCCGTTCTCAAAACAACACGATTTTGAAACTGATTTGTGAGAAGTATGATGTTTGATTTGAAGAAGTGGATAATGAGGAGCCAATCATAATTATCCTAAAATATTTAAAGAGCTATTATGTTCATAGTAATGATAAGGAATAATATTGGCTAATAGTAATCTTAGTAATCATAATAACATGGACACATCTAGGTGTTAGTCACTTTGCATGTAATTCCCATAGCAACCCAGAGCATTGTGTACTACTTTACAGATAAGGAAATAGAGTACAATGGTGCTTCATGGTAGGGTCAGGACTTTATCTGCTTCTAGTGCCCTTTGTCTCAACCACAGTACATAGTTTTTTTGCAAGTGAGGGCTTGGATATTCTTAGTCCACCTTCAGCTCTTAAGAATAGATCTATTGCTGGGCTCCTGGGTGGCTCAATGAGTTAAGTCTCTGCCTTCAGCTCAGGTCATGATCTCAGGGTCCTGGGATCAAGTCCTGCATTGGGCTCTCTGCTCGGCAGGGAGCCTGCTTCCTCCTCTCTCTCTCTGCCTGCCTCTCTGCCTACTTGTGATCTCTGTCTGTCAAATAAATAAATAAAATCTTAAGGAAAAAAAAGAATAGATCTATTGCTAATGGATAACATTTTCTGGATGGCATATTTATATGGCTCCGTATAACTAAATGTAAAGTAAGTAAATGTAAAGTCATCTGTTTTTTCATGTTGTTAATTTTGGGAATTTATTCTTTAGGCAGTAGGGAGCCAAAGAAAGGTTTTTAGTAGGAGTATATTGGGATTGGAGAATGCAAGGAAAATAATCTTGTGAGATTACTATAATAGTCCAGGCAAAAGATGATGGAGTCTGGACCTTGGGCAGATGAGGAGGGGATAAAAAATAAGAGGCAGATTCCAGAGACACCTAAGAGGTAGACAGGAGAGACTGGTGATCAGCTAGATGTGGTGGGTAAGGTAGAAGGAAGAATGGGAGGTGCTTCTGAACCAATCAAGTGCATGGTAATACCATTATCTTAGATAGGTTAGGAATGTTCTAAAAGAGCTTAATTTGGGATCATGTGGAAAGTAATATATCTTCAGATTTGATAGGTTTGCAGTGCCTGTGCCACATCAAGGTAGAGATGTACACTGGGCAGTTAAGAGTAAATCTAAAGTTTCAAGGAAAGCCCAGAGCTGGAGACTGAGGTTGGGCCTGTCTGCTGGGAGCCATGGAAGTGGATGGACGTTCCCAGGGAGAACATGAAGAGTGAGAAACCTGGGGAGCCCAGGACCATGAACAGAGTATCATGTCTGTTCTGGCCATTTAGCAGGTGTTTGCTGGTGGAGGGCACCACAAAGAGAAAATTAGATAATCAAGCCTCAAATCACAAGAGAACAGGTTGGGTTTTGTTTTTGTTTTTGTTTTTTTTTTTGAGATTGTCCACTAAATAAAGCAGTCTGTGTGCAGCTGAAAATTTCCAGTTTTCTCTTATAACAGGCTCCCAATAGGACAGAAGGAGAAGAAACTGGTTCCAGGGCCTGTGATTTAGGTTGGTGTTCTTAAGACCTCTACTACTCCCGCCCTTCCCATGCCCCTCCACTCCAGTGATCTGGGAATTAGCCTCTTTTCAAAATTACATTCAGAAAAGACTTTCTGTATTAATGATATACCATCCTTGAAGTGCGATAAAGTACATTGGGAAGGCATCAATTCAGTGTGGGGTTGGTGGTTTTTTTTTTTTTTTTTTTTTGGTGTAAGAGTCTAAAACCATTTCTTTTTCCTTTTTATCTTTTTAAACACTTTTCTTCAACTACAGGTGGAATGGTAAGAAGGCCATCTCACATGTTTTCTCCTCTTCTATTTCTTCGACAAGCTGTGTGACCTTGTACAAGACACCTCAGCTATCTGGGGCTCAACTTCCCTTATCTTTTAAATTCAGGAATTGGACTATATTTTCTCTGAGGTATCTTTCAGCTCAAAAGTTTTGTGATTCCATAATTCAAGCCCTGCACATAAATGCCATTTAAATGTCATTGTTTAGGTCACCAAAAGGCTAATAATTGTATAATCAGGGATAGATCAAATACCATTGAAATAAGGTTCCTTAAAGATTGAAAAAGTTCTCTTTATAGGAATGAAATAAGAAGCATTTCTTTTTCATGAAGTCAAAATCTTCATTTTGGTATGAGCTCTAATTCAATTAAATCCTGAGAAATTTAGCCTAGAAATAAAAGACCTCCTCCCTCCCTGACTGACTCTAAAGGTTACAAGATAATAGAACATGTTGTTGTTGTTGTTTTCCTTGATGTACTGACTTTTAGGAAAGATGAATAACTACTGTCTTAGCTCAGGCTGCTATAACAGCATACCATAGTTTAAGTGGCTTTACCAACAAATGTCTGTTTCTCAAAGTTTTGGAGGCTGGAAGTCTGAGATCAGGGTTTCAGCATCATCAGGTTCTGGTCAGGGCCCTCTTCCTGGCTTGCAGAAGCCACCTTCCTGCTCTATTCTCACATGGAGGAGAGAAAGAAAGAAAGACCAAGCTCTTTTGTTTCTTCTTATAAGGATACTAATCCTATCGTGGAGACCCTACCTTCATGATGTCATCTAAGGCTAATCACCTCCTAAAGGTCCCACCTCCATGTATTAGCACATTGACAATTAGGACATCAACATGAAATTTGAGGGGTGGGGTCGGGATACAAACTTTTCATGCAAAATAACGATCTCGCTGAAGAAGTTGTAGCTCTAAGTAAGGTAAACCTAGTTAGGGAGTCTGCCTTGATAAATAATTACATGGAGGTCAAAGTAGACTGGGTAGGGTGTGGTCCTCAAACATCTGAAGAAATATCATTGAGAGATAGACCAAATTATAGTTGAAATGGAAGGGAAGTTGTCCTAGTGGGAGAAGGATGGGAAGAGGCACTGTGGTAATGAGGTTAAAGGGAGGCCACAAACAGGAAGCCAGATCAAGGAGTCTAATTTTGGGGAGGATCAGGAGCAAGTCAAGAACCAAGAAGTGAGGATATGCTCAGGGAAAGCAGTGCTGGATAAAGGTTGATACACTACATGGGCCTTCCCTTCTATGGTTCCAGCTGGCTGTCCTGGGAGTTTTGAAAAGCTGGGTAGAACTAGACACTAGAGGATTAACTGCTCTTGGTTTCTGAGCATTTTCATTTTAGGAAGAAGACACTACTAGGGGGGAGTGGCCTCTTTCCTTCCTTGAGGGCTTTAGGAGTTGGACCAAGTTACATAATGTTGCAGTATTAAGATGTGCCTGTGTATTATGGCAACTTTTCTTTCTATTTATTTCAGTGGGCTTGGAAACAGACCCTCAGATCAGTTTTGTCTCCTGTCCCATCGCTGTCCCCACTCCCCACCCCTTATTCTAGGTGAGTCATCATCTTCCAGAACAGTGACAGCCATCACCAAAATTGAGAACTCTGTGTGACAAAAGGGCTCTTTTCACAGTCCTCTGGCAATGTAATATAAAAGTTCACCACATCAGGCACATCATCTTAATCACTTGGGTCAAAAGAACCTCTAGATGTGACAAGTAGCTGCCTCCGTAGTTAACATCCTCCTTCTGATTGGCAAGAAGAAGACTGCAGATCACCAATGCATAGATGATCACTTCACTATTTTATTTCTTTAGACTTGCCTCCATCAGTTCAAATAAGGATTTCAGCCCAAGTCTTCTGTGTTAAAAGGATATATGGAAAAGAAGCCAGTTCTCACTCTTAAGATGAAGTGAGACTTAGCAATGGTGCCAGAGTTTCTAAGTGCACTGATGAAAGCATTACTTTAGTCCATGTCTATTGAATACCTGTTCTGGATGCCTGGCACTATCCCTCCAGGCACTGAGGGGTACAGGAGTACAGAGGCAGGCAGAGTTTGGCTCTAATCGAGCCTATATTCCTGTGGAGAAACAAATATGGAAATAGAAAAATATCAACTAATGACAAACACTATGCCAAGAACCAAGTAGGTGGGTGTGATGGAGAGTGATTGGGGGCTACTTTAATTAGGTGTCCAGAAAAGACTCCCTGAAGAAAGGACATTGAGGACATTAATGCTAAGATCTGAATGACAAGAGAGGGGCAGCCTGTGCAGGTCCAGGAGTGAGTATTCCAGACACAACACAGAGTTGGCTCAAAGGCCCTGAGGCAACACTGAAATTGACATATAAGGTTGTGGTTTAGTGACAGCAGAGTAGAGAAGTAGTCGATGAGTTTCCAGGGAAAGGTAAAAGCCAGACATAAGGAATTCAGAATTTATTCTAAGAATATTGGGAAATTATTAGAAGGTTTTAAGCAGGGAAAAGATTTTATCAAGGTACTGTTTAAAGATCACTTTGGCTGTTTATAGAAAATGGATTGCATAAGGACAAGACCATAAGAAAGCAAGTCAGTTAGGAAGTGGCTACTGTCACCCACCCTGAAAGACAGTGATGGCTTATATCACCATTTTGGTAGTGGAGATGGGGAGAAACGGATGCGTGTAGAATTCATTTTGAGGATAGAAATAACGTAGTTAGTTATTTCCAAGTGGATAAAGTGAGAAAAAGAGGGAATGAAGAGTAATTCTTAGGGCTTGGGGTTAGAGCAACTTAACAGATGGGGGTATATACTAAGACAAGGAAGACTGGAACAGAAGCAGGTTTTGGGGGAAAACCATTGTTCAGTTTGAACTATACTGGCGATGTCAAAAAAAGATGTCAAGCAAGCGCTTGGATATAAAGTTGGAGCACCAAGGACGCCTAGCGTTGGTGTGGCAAAGAGAATTATTCTTCACTGTATATACATGTGCTTTTCTATATTTTTGACTACTTTATGTTTTGGTGGGGGTCATGTGACTACTCTGGTCAACGGGCTATATCACGTTGGGCTGAAGCCCTCAAGAGGGAATTTCAAGTTCTCTGTGATTTCTCCTGCTGCTGCCATAGTGACTGTTAATGTTTCAGATGGAAGAGTGCTTTTCAGTCTGGGTCCCTGAATGTTGAAATAGAGTCACTATTCCCTCTGCTCATCTGTATTGGTCACATGGCATGAAAGAGAAATAAACCTTTTTGTGTTAAGGCACTGAGGTTTGGGGGTTCATTTGTTACTCCAGGACACCTGAGCTGATACTGACTAGTACAGCCAGATAAATGCAGTTTGGCATTTTCAGTAAAAAGATACTACATGAAATCATGGGAATGGACATTTTGGAGGAAAAGGGAGTCCAGGCTAAAACTCTAATGTATTCTAACACACTGGGCTTGAATGAAAGCGGAGAGTCAGTGTTCTGTGGTGCCTCAGAAACTAAGAGAGGAAGATGAAGTGTAAAAATAGGAGTCCGATTCCTAAGTATTTGAGCATCACATAGACATTGCAATGGCAGTTGTGTCTTTTCTCCATTGTTGGTTGTAGGAGAGAGCCTGGCTGTGACTGCTTAGAACGCAGTCATGAGGGGAGCACAGCACACTCTATAAGGCTATGTTGGTACACTAGATCAAGCCAGCAGGTCACAAGATCGGAGGACTTTTTTTTTTTTTTTTCCTTCTTGGCTCTGGATTTGGGCAGGTGTAGATGTATCTGACCTGGAAAGCTTTTTCTGACTCATCCCACACTAGGTGATACTAGATGTTCCTTCTTGAGGTTTCCATCAGGTCCACAGGAGGTCTCTAAGGCTTGCTATATTGCAATGTAAGTGCCTTGTTTCCTCAGATAGTCATCTCGTCTAGGACTGTCCCTAGCACTCACGAACATATCCATCATGAAGCAGATTCTCAATGTTGGTTCAATGAATGGACAGTCTTTCTTGGCACCTGGCAAGATCAACTCCTAGAAACATGAGAGATGTTTGTCAGAAATATAAGAGTATTTCTGTTAACATCCCATGACCAAAGGAAGCCTAACTTTCTTGTTCAGATTCTTCATGTACCTAGTTCATCAACAAGTACTTACCAAATGCCTGGTGGGTACCAAAAATTATGCACTGGAGGGAAGACAGGAAGTATCTATCTTAGCTTCTATGCTCAAGGGAGTAACAGTGCAGTTGAGAGGATGAGGCTAATGGCTATGAATCCATCAGAGGATAGTAAGAGATGGTATATAGTTAATTGAAAAACTGAATGCCACAGACAATAAGCATTATAGGAGTTTGATAAGGGGAAGAAATAGATGAATGTGAAATAAAATCAGATCTAGGAAAATTTCTTAGAGGACCTGCAACTTTGGGGGCAGGTCAGATCCACAAGGCTGGAGAAGAATACAGAGAGAGGTACTGAATCAGAGATTCTGATTGTGAAGGGGCAAGTTATTAGATCCCTGACACCAGAGAAAAGGATGTTTATTGGGTATTGGCAAGAAACTTGGTTGTTTCGAAAGATAGGGTGGGGCCAGATTAGGTAGGATTTCAAAAGTCAGTAAACTCGTAATTCATGCCATTCATTTATTAATATATTCATTCACTTGTGAAACATTCATTGAGTCCCTAACCTGTACCAGCCACTGTTGTAAGTATGGGGTGTGTGTGTGTGTGTGTGTGTGTGTGTGTGTGTGTGTGTGTGGTCATGCATGTAGTCTCTGACCTCAAGGAGATTACATTTGTTGATGAGAGGATAATAAAAACATTGAGACAACTATGTAACAATATTTGTATGTATTGAAGATTTTTTGTAACCTAGATAATTGGGTATTATAGCTTAAATGCTTAAGAAATAAGAAAAACCTCTTCTATTTGTTCTACCCCACGTTCCACACTCACAAACATGGTAGTTTGCGATCTGTTAACAATACAGTAATTTTCCAGTGTTTCCTATCCTTCCTAATTATAGAGGGACCTGATGCCCATTAGATAGACTGGTGTCCTTGAAAAACAGCAAAATAGGAGATATAGGCTCTCATGCCTATCTTGTCAAACTTAGGCCTGTGAGTATTGCATGGCTTTGTGCCCAGTAGAAGAGGATTAGGGTTGCCAAATCTTTGGATAATAACAAGCTCCAATCTACATAACACCTGGTCTTTACAAACCAAGTCATTATGAATGTGATCCAAGTTGTCACTCCAGGGGTTTTATTATTTCCAAATTAGCCGGAGTTGTTTCTTATATATATTGAAGTTCCCTGAACCAGTTCTCTTGTTTAGTGTGGGATCACGGGACTGCCTTCCCTGATTCTGCTAAGGCTTGGTGAGGTTAGAGGGCAGCGAGGAAGAAGAGACCATTGTGCTCTTGATTTCTTGGTCAATAAATATTGTTGGAGGATAAGCAGTAGAACAGAGAACTCAGATAACACTGGGTATAGAGGGGGCATTCTAGGATAGGGCTCAGAAGCAAAGGTTCCAGAGCTGGGCAAATGGGGGGACTCATTGCTACTCGTCCTATCTACAATACAGATATGTGACAAGAAAACAAACCCAAGATCCAGTGACTGAGATAAAGAAATTAGGATTTGGGATTCTGAGGTAAAACCTCGTGTCAGACCTGGGGAGATCCGGGAAGACAGAAGTAGAAATGAAGAGATGAACAAAGCCTTCCAAATATCCATCTACCGGTACAGTTCTCTCCCTTTCCTTTAAGACCCCGTTATCTCTTGCCTGCATGACTGTTCCAGTCTTGCTGCTTTGTGTGCTGTCTCTGTACAGCATGGTGGTGATCTTTTAAAAGTCTAAATTAGGTCATATTGCCCACAGAGTTAAAACCAGCCTTTAACTTTCAAGGACCTGCAGGCTCTGACTCATTTGCCCCCCTGCCCTGCCTCTTGTCACCCCCCCAACCCCCAGGCTCACTAGTCTCCAACTGCTTTGGACCCTCATGGGTTCTTCATGTGCCAAGCTTTTCAAGGCACAGGGTCTTTGGTCGTGTTCTCTCCCTTTCCCCTTCTCAGCTGCTGTCTACTTACATGAGATCTACTTACAGGTCATCTTAGTTGTTAAAACTGTACACACAACAGACTGCATGGCCAAATCCTAGCTTTTCTACTTATCAGCTGGGTGACTTTGAAGAAGTGCTTACACTTTCCATGCTTTTATTATAAAATATATTTGAGAATAGTCGCTGCCTCATGGACTAGTTCTGAGGTTTAAATGATACATGTAAAGGATTTAGCCCAATGCCTAATAGCTAGGAAAATTTCAGTAAATGTTACTTCTTACTATCTTTGGGTCTCAGCCTAAACATCATTTCCCCTGAGAGGTCTCACCTGAGCCTGATCCTTCTTTTCTATTCCTTTCTACTGCATTTCAATTTCATAAAACTCATTTCTCTCATTCTATATGCTTGTAATTATTTGCGTGTCTGTTTACTGTCTGATGACCCCATTAGATTATAAGCTCTATGAGGGCAAGGACTCTCAGCCCACTGTAACACTATATAACAAGTATTGTGTAGCAGACAGTCAACAAATCTCTTGCCAAATGAATGGCTGAAACCGATGGTTCAGGACTAAGATTGTGAATGCTGAGTGTCTGCTGGGAAAGCGTTGGCACCTCAGAGGGACTGGGCTGGGCCAGAAGCCAGTGGAGTTCCACTACACTACTTTTCAATACATTATCTTTACATTGTATTTTAAGATGTTGACACATCAAAATCAAATTACTGGACCAAGCTCAAAACTTACATTTGTATGCCAGGATTAAATGCTCTTTTTTGGCTGAAAAAAATGTTCAGCTTTGCCATGGCATCTCATCCAGCCTGAAATCGGCACAAATGAATTGTGTAAATTGTGACAATCATGGCTCCTCCCCGCTCCCCACTCTTGTTTTGCCTACCAAAGTGACCAAACATTTGATTCAATTCACTGGTTCAATGGTTGGGCTAGTGTAGACCCAATGACTTCTGGGTAGTGAGCCCAAGAGGTTGGCTCAGGCTTGCATTTCTTGCTCCTATTTTTACTTTGGTCTTTTTTATCTATATGCCTTCTTTATCTCTTATTTGTTTAATGCCAATGTCTGTCTATTTTATTTACACAGCACTTTCCCATCCAAGCTTGTTAGATTATATGGAGAATATCACGTTTGGAAAGAACAATGACAAATACAACAACAAAAAAGAACATTTAAACTCCAGCAGTATTTGGACAGTACAGGGTTACTTTCCTCTGTGCTCCTTTTAGGTTCTCACTAGTGACTTAGTCCCAGGAGGCCTTCTCCTCCCCCCCCCAACCCCCCTCACCTCTTCTTTCATTGTTCTATTGTTTTGTTCCCTATTCACTGAAAGCCTGGAGGTGATTGGAGTTTGGGGCGTCTCTGTGTGGGGGGTTATGGGAATTTATAATCCCCAGCTTATTTTCCACATTGAAACACTGATCTATTTTTTTACATATAACAATGTCACCTATTTTTTATGGCCATTTCTTCCAAAGCCTTTCTTTGGTCACTTATTTTGTAAAATTCCACTTCAGCCCCCGCCAGTCTTCACTGACAATGTCTCTTTCCCTGACTATGTTATTCTTTTAATATTAATGTTAAAACTGATCTAGGTTTTGAGGGTAGTGCTTTTATCAAGGAATAAATCTGACTATCTTGGCAAGAAATTCATGTTGTTAGTAAGATATGTATTTAAAACATAAATTGGGAGTTTGGGCTAGAAATGTCTGCCTTTTCTTTTTACTAGATTTGTATGCAATTGAACAATGTTAGAGAATGTTCAGGCACAATAAGCTATTTGACTATACTGAAATCCCTGTTGTTGGCATAGCACATTAATGTACATTAATGAAAAGTGGCTGTTCAGTAATTTAAAGGAGTCAGTAAGCTAACAAAATCGAGCAATGTTTAAAGCTCATAGTTCTTTGTATTTTAGAAATAATATAGATTTCATTCTTATGAATTACTTGGTTTTGATTTTAAGAAGCTCAGTATCTAAGACATAGTTCCCTTATAGCTATTATCTCTTGTATCCTAGACTCAGAAAATAGGGGACCAAATAAAAGCAATAATGACAGAGGGGAAAAGTTACATCTTAAGAATCAAAGTATTCTTATGAGTAGTGTTTAGAGCAGGGGGTCAGTGAGAATCGGCTAACGTTAAATTAGAATGCACGTTGAAACCAAATTGCCAGCCTCAAGAAAAATATACATATCACTACTTCTGAAGAGGGAGAGGGATACATAGCTATAAAGATGTCCATAAATGACATACTCAGAAGTCATCCTTGATGGCCTCTTTCCAGAAGGATTGCAAACACAGATCTTTCCACCATATGGCTGCGCGTACATGGGATGTGGTCCGAAAATGCTTCGTTGATTCTGGGAAGACTGAAATCTGGGAAGGCTGAATGTAACAGTTTAGGAAAACAGAAATGTTTTTCTTTGGCTGTTGTTCCTGATGTTACTTAAATGAAACTCATCGGCTATTGATCTGTATATATTGAGATTACAATAAAACATAATGGACTAGTTTCTCTTTCCCCAGGCTTACAGAATTGGCATTTTATTTCTTGGGAGTAATAAATCACAGTCTTGGATTTGGGGAAATATTCTAGGATCTGGATGGCAGCTGATTTATTTTTAAGACAGTGATGTCAGAAAGAAAAGCATAACCCAGAGTGTGACAGCAGTGCTCCCTGGGAGAAGAGTGATTGCTGTTTAAAATATTAAGTAGGGTGGGTTCCCTTTTCAACTTTCAGAATGGATCTGATGCATTCCAGCAAGATGGATCAGAACTCCTCACTATTACATTCATAACATTCACATTTCCCTTTTCAGTGGCACTTACATTCTTTTGATTCTTTTCCCGTGACAACCTTAGCTCCTCTATTTATCTCTTTAATCTAATTTGCACTATGACACCAAGCTTTAATTTTCTCATGATTATTTTGCTTCTTTTTAAGCACCCGTGGTGTGCCAAGCATTGGATAAAATTGAAAAGATACAATCCCTGCTGTCGCTGGGCTCACACATTTAAAGAGATATGACAGGCAAAATATCCTGTAATTGGCAATGGGTAGTCCTCATGCTTTTCCCCCTTTTTCCCTTTTAAAGAAACTTCTTCGTCTCTTTGAGCAAGCCTAAGAAGTTTCCTAGATCAAAGGTGTCAAAAACCAGGAGGGTTTGGAACAAGTGTCAGAGAGTAAGCAAATGACTCTAAGAGCCTAGGCTCCTAGTCTGCCCAAGTGCTCTCTGCACTCCTGCCTCAGCCCCAGGGACTCAACTCTCCCAACTCCTCTGCTGCCCGGGGCCTCCGCCACCCAGGAGCCAAAGGCGCTCTTCCTCCCTAGGTGGCACCCCCAGCCCCCCACCTCCCAAGCTCCAGGAGTGAAAAACAAACAAACAACAACAACAAAAAACCCTTCAATAAAAGAGGCTGGAGCTAGCCGGTTTTCCAGACGCCGGTCTGCATGAGCTCCTCTGAGAGCTCCAACAAGGGGACGTCCAGGCAGGTGCGCACCCGAGTTTTGGCGTTCCCCCCGGAATCACCCCCACCCCCACCCCCCGTTTCTCTCTTTTCTACATATCCCGCTGGGATCTTCTTTGTCTTTTTGCCTGTAACACTGAAGCCCTCTCGTGCCCGGGGACTGCAGAGGAACGCCCGGCCATCGGACCGGGCGGTGTGGCTCTGTGTGTTTTGTGTGTGTGTGTGTGTGTGTGTGTGTGTGTGCGCGCGCGCGCTTGCTTTATGGTGGGAATGTTCGCACGAGTCTGTGTGTTGGGGGTGGTGGTTATAAATGAGTAAAGCACCCCACTCTCTCTTCCTCCTTTACTCCCCTCATTACTTCGTGGATCAATCCCGAGGCGCAAAGCGCTCGCCCCTGTGCGTGGCAATCACTGGCTTGGGTACCCCAGGCTCAGGCCAGTGGAGGAGTCCCCTTCATCCAGCTTGCACCTGCACCCCGAAGCTTCAAAGTTGCGGGAAACAGCCACGGGGAGTGGGGGAGCCGAGGTTGAGGCCAGCGCGCTGGAGGCTCTCGCCCGGGGCAGAGGGTTGAGCCGAGGGTCGGGCGGGTGCTTGCACTAGGCGAAGGCGGGGGTGGGGGTGGGGTGGAAAGGGGAGAAGGCGGAAGGGAGACAAGGGAGGGGAGGCAGGAGCATCTGCCGGGGGAGGCGAGGCGCAAGGTGGCTCCCTGCGGCCCCGCTCCCCGCGCCCCGCGGCTCCCGGGACGCACCAGACAGCCAATGGCTGCGCAGAGGTGTACAGCAGATGGCGTCCGACTGCGCCGTTCCTTCCTCCTCCTCCTCCTCGTCCTCCTCCTCTTCCTTCAGTGCTGAGGTTGCCAGACGCTGGAATGGGTGGTCTCCCGACACACACCACCATCTTTCTTGCGCTCGGGAAGCTCGGGGCTCGGCGGCTCCCAGAGGCTGCGGCGGTGGCTCCAGCAAGGCGGGTGAGTGCGGCCGCGCTGCGCCCCGAGCGGGGGATGCCTAGTCCCTGGCCGGCGCAGGAGAGGTGGTTGCGGCCCCGGGCGGGGTGCGCGGTAGGCAGACTTTGCTCTTTGCTCCCTGGGCACCCTCTTTCACCCCTTCTCCCGGTCAGACGCGGGAACTTGTAAGCGGAGCTTCTCCAACGCCTCTGGCTCGGGGCTGCGGGAAGGGTGCAGGGTGCGGAGAGCCCGGGGTTGGCCGGGTGGGGGAACCCCACGCCGAGACCTGGGCAGAGACCTCAGACAACCGGACCGAGCCACGGGGTTGGGGCGGCAGAAGCTGTGTTCCCCCATTTCCACCTTGCTTTGGAGGTGACTGATAAAGGGAACCCGGGGTCCCCCATCCTGCGCTGGGAGCCTCGGAGCTCAGGATTGGAGAACGGGGAGTTCTTTGGGCTTTGCAAACAGGTTGACTTAGGGTTCCCTTTAGCTAGTGCTGACTGTGAAATCTGCGCGTGGGCGTTCAGTGCCCCTGGAGGATAGCTGAGCGAGTCAAGAAGTTTTGCAGTTTCCTCTGATTTATCAGTGGAGTGTCAGGAGGCTGCAGCAACAGTTCACACCTCCATTGTCCCCACTGGGGGCGAGGGGCGGGCTGCGGAGAATGGGACTCCTGGGTCTGCCCAGTCATCTCGCAGTTTACCAAGAGTAAACTGGGAGCAGAGGGTGAGAGTGAGGGAGAGAAAGGAGAAAGAGGTAATTTCTAAAGCATCACCCATCTGTTCCTGTCACCTTTCCTAACACCTCCCGCAGTATTAAAGTTATTTGAATACGGCAAATGAACCTGCCCTTTTCCAAGTCCGCATAGTTTGGAGTCTAGAAGTTAGAAAGCTTGGGGTGTGTGTGTTTGGGGGAAGGGGACTTTAAGCTCTCTCAATCTCTTTTTAAGTACAAGGGGGGAAAACACTTTATTTCAGGGGAAGAGTGTGTGAGGTACTGGTACTTTTTCTTGGAAATATTCTGAGTATTTCTTAAGAGCTATTACAATTTTATTTGATGCACTGTGGTCCAGGTGGAGTTTGACTATAGATTATAGTACTTGGGTGTGCTCTGTGGGAGAGGCCAGCGTTATTTGGTTCTCTGTTCATTGCCAGGTGGTCTGCTTTAAGTGCATTTGTGCTCTTGTAAATGACACCCTTGCTGGTGGAGCCTTGTTGGTGTTTTTCAGGAGTGCACCTGTGGGTGTCTGTCCTCATGGAAATAGTCGGGTGGATGTCAGCTAGGCTGTAGTGTGTTTGTGTGTGTGTGTGTGTAGTTGTGTACATGTGCATCTGGAATTTTCTTTTGACAGGCAATCTTTGAATGTCAAAATGATACATTTATCTTCCAGGCAGTGTCAGGACAGTCTGGGTTTGTTGGGTAACTGGGAGGCAGTGATCTCCAGGGAAGCCTTTTTGCACTCTGGACTATACTACAGCCAGTGGTTAAGGCTTGCTGAAAGCCACTTAGGATTACTAACCAAATCAAGAAGTCCTATCTAATAGTGAGTGAAAAGCTCATGTATTTGTGGGTTGAATGCTATATAAAGTCCCTGTCTTGAGGCTTCACTTTGAAGCCCTGCTGTTTTTAAACCTCAATGCCATTAATACCAGTAGTCTTCTTTTAAAACTTAATGTGGCCAGTTTTCTGTTTTCTGTGGGTAGATGAGCCAACTGGGCAGATTCCCTAGAATTGGCTTCTTATGCCCAGGCATTGTGTTTTCTTTTCTTTTCTTTTTTTTTTTTTTTAACCTAACTGCTGGGAATTGAGGACTGGAAAGTCTTCATGCAAATTTAAGTAAAAAAGAATTATGGAGATGATCCCCCTGATGTGTAACAACACACACGGATATAATTGCGGACTTAAACAGTGTGACGTAGTATTACACATTTGCACCGACCAGTTCTAGTATCGCTGAACACCTACAAACCATTCAGAGTTCTGAAGGTTTGAGATTAATCTGTGGCAAGTGCTTAGAGATGTAACATCTAGGAAAGGACTGCGTACTGCTGATGGAAGTCCATTTTGAGGGTTCAGAACAAGTGGGCTTACCTTATATCTACCTTAATATTTAAATCAAAACTTGAGAAATGATCTTTACAATGTCTCTTATTCCTCTGCATCCCCCCCATTGTTTTAATCAAAATTTTTGCTTGTTAAAGAGTTCGAAGGGCCAAGAAACAGGAAGAATGTGAGGCAGATGGACAGAATTACTGGTCATAATAACAGTACAAACACAGACTCTACTTGTTGAGTACTGATATTAATAAATCAGCAACTAAAGGCACTTTTCTGGTCTCTGCTGAGTGTGCCTTCCATGATAAAGAAAGTAAAGAATTAAAGAAAAATGGTACTTCTATAATGTACCTCATCAGAGAAGCTATTAAGAACCTTGTCTACTTAATGGGGGGATGGGGGTTGGGGGGGTGGGATTATGGACATTGGGGAGGGTATGTGCTATGGTGAATGCTGTGAAGTGTGTAAACCTGGCGATTCACAGACCTGTACCCCTGGGGATAAAAATATTATTATATGTTTATAAAAAATAAAATTAAAAAAAAAAAAAGAACCTTGTCTACTTTGCTGCAGCTCTTGTTTTGGAAGGAATGAGACTGTTATTCATATCCGTAAAAGAAAAGTTTGTCCTTAAATAACAGACTGACAAAGCAGCGTGAAAAGGAGCTACAGTAGTGCAAGAGGAGTGTCCAAACAAGAAGAATTCCAAAGCGTATCAGCTCATTTTAATTACACTTCACACACTGAAGCTGAAGTCATATGATTTCTTCAAAGAAAAACAGTCTTGCCGAAAACTGCAGTTTCACTGTTCTGCACACCTTTATAAAGATAAGGCATGAAAGTAATAACATTGCTTCAAAAGTTTGAATAGAACGATGAAGAATAGTTGACTGGTCCTATTGAATTAAGAGTCAAATTGACAAATGGTACAATATATTAAGTACACGATCAAGACAAACAGATTAAAGGATTCTAAGTAGTGACAGCCATACCACTTGGAGAAAAGATCAGCACCATCACCAACACAGCATTAGGGATGCTCTACAAGACAAAAGGTAAAGGATGAGTCCTTGACTAACTAGAGGGTATTAGAGTATTCACAACTATTTACCTGAGCTATTTAGATATGCTTTTGGATTGTTGAAGGTGAACTACACATAAATGCTTCATATTTTTAAAAGAAGAGACTTTTCCAGTCTATAACTATCAAAGAAGCAGCTGCATTCACTTTGAATACCAGGCAGCATCCTAAATAGAACACGGTTCCTTAATTTAGAGCTGTTAACAGGATTAATATCTAAGTGATAATTAACACATTAAACCTGTGAAAGTAGAAAGATTTTTTTTTTTAAAGATTTTATTTATTTATTTGACAGACAGAGATCACAAGTAGGCAGAGAGGCAGGCAGAGAGAAAGGAGGAAGCAGGCTCCCTGTTGAGCAGAGAGTCCGATGCGGGGCTCGATCCCAGGTCCCTGGGATCATGACCTGAGCCGAAGGCAGAGGCTTTAACCCACTGAACCACCCAGGCGCCCCTAGAAAGATTTTTTTAAACTCTCCTTTTAATTCTAGAAATTTTGGAGATGGTGAGTTTGAGAGGGATCAGTGTTTTAGCAGATGTTAAGTCTGGTCTTGCTTCAGTGATAAACATTTTATTCACCCGTTAAAATTTCTCCATTAATTGGGATTATTTTGTTGATGTTTTAAACTAGTATTCTCCTGGGCGGTTTATTTACAATAGCTAACAGTAGCTATTGATGAATGCAAGTCAGAGAGGATTAGGCGCAGTTTCCTGTCAGTTTGTATGCAGCTCTTGACTTGGAGGATGAGGATGTAGTTGAGGAAGTAGAGATCACAGTCATTGAATTCCCAGGATGATTCCTTCATTCTAAGCCATCTTGCCTGGAGTGGACCAGTTATTACAAAATATACATAGCTAGTTATGTTCTCAGTTGTAATCCACCCATGATTTATTATTAGCTTCCTATAGCTACTAGATCAAGCAATTCAGTACTAAGGGAAAAGAGAATATTAGTGTAATCCAATTACTCCCATGTCCTTTGCCAGGCTTCTGAAACCAGCCCTGGAGATGCTGTGGAATATAGTTTCCATGCTGGCAGGAACTCAGAGTTATTGCAAGGTAGAGAGTTCAGTCCAGGTCTTGGTTTGTAATCTGAATAGTTAAGTTATCCAGCATATATAAGAGCTACTGTATTTTAAGAGTGTGCGTATGCTCTAGTGATAAATAAAAACCTAGACATTTTAAAGGCATCACTATTCATACTAGTTTTTGGTCATTAGGCACCTTTTCAATTAGTGGATTCTAAAAGTACAACTTTTTGACATGATGTGGGAATCTGTAGGATTTTTTGAGCTTTACAAAAGAGATGTTTCCATATCAGGATAGTTTGGATATCGACCTACATGTAAAGATCTGTAAAAATGTGGAACTCTTTCCTGTGAGGAACAAAAGGCTATCATGGTAGAACTTAGGTATTTTGCAGCAAAGGACATGATGTTTCCTTTTTTCTTTGCCTCTCTAGACATATTTTAATTACGAGCCTCTTGTAATTAAATATGCTGTAGCTAAAAACAGAATCCTAAGTAACTAATGCACAAA
The DNA here is from genome assembly GCF_002288905.1 of Enhydra lutris kenyoni. Classification (NCBI taxonomy): domain Eukaryota; kingdom Metazoa; phylum Chordata; class Mammalia; order Carnivora; family Mustelidae; genus Enhydra; species Enhydra lutris. The sequence continues at coordinate 94,380,011 of NW_019154085.1, read as the reverse complement.
TGATCCTTCAGTGTCTTGGCTGGAGAGAAACTCAGCCATGTTCCACTTGCCTGCACCAGGGCTGGGTGCAGATTGGTACCCTAGTGTTCTGCTAGTGAACAGCTCATTACTTCTGCAAGAATCATAATGTTGAGAAAAGCCCTCAGCTTCCTAGCAGTTAGGCACCATTGCCTTGTTATTAGACTATAGTTCTGTAGTAATATATATTTAAAAATTTTTTTCAGGTGGGTGTTTTAAAAAGCACATATAAATGGAAGATTTTAATTATATTAAGACTAAGGCTTGCATTAATTTCGCCTTGCAGAGTTTCCTTCTGGGCTCTCCTCTATTGATTTCTGCCCTTTGTGCTTACGTTAGATATATTCAGGGTGATTCAGTCCGTGTGCCCTGAACGGCCTTACTGGTTGTAGAAATATTGAACTACCTCTGTGCCACTTGGTAAATGGATGCTGTTCTGGGCTCCCCGAAGGCCCCATCACCACCTCAGTCCTACAGAACAGCCCCTGACACCGCTTAGCTCATCTCTTGGTACAGCCACTAAGAGAGTCCCCTTTGGCTCTATGTGACCAGCTCCTGGGCTGTTGTCAGAACTTATTCTGATCGTTGGTGCTTCAGCCCTAGTACTTGGTAAATATTTTTACCAGCCTTTGATATTTTTACTTATAACATGAGGACATGTAACCATTGGCACTGTCAAGGCAGCTGAAGTTGAACTGTTTAAATGTACATTTAAATGTCCAACATTTATGTTTGTTAAAAACACTTAAATATTACTATCTGCCTACATTTCTATTGCCCAAGAGCTCAAAGGTACCTAGATCCCTTTTAATTGGGCTGTCAAGGCATATAAAACCACTATACCTTCAATTTAATTTGTTTTCCCCCAAAACATAAACTAAGCTTTCTAAGTCCTCCTGTTGGTATGGGGAAAAACTAGGTTTCTGACCCAGCTCGTCTGCTGCTGTGCATCCTGCTCCACACAGTTGTCTCAGACTACTTAATTAAAATGTATGTATGCGGGAGTAGCTCAACAGGCTTTTTTTCTTTTGGAGAAAAAGTAATTATTTTTTTCCATCTCCACTTCTGGGCCTCAGAATTAACTCAATTTCTTTTGTATTGACTTCCGTTCATTTCTGTGATTCCGAATTGTTAATAAACTTCATCTGACCTGAATCGACCCATTCTAAGGACTGGAACGTCTTCTGGCCGATCATGGAGAGGAATAGGATGTTGTTGCTTTGCAGACTACTTAAGGAACATTTTTGGAACTTTCTTCTGGATCTCTTCTAGCCAAAATAAAAATAGACACTGCTAGGTGAGTGTGGAAAAACAAAAAAAAATATGTTTCCGTCTTGAACAGAAAAAATAGTGCTCCTGTATATACATCAGATATACTCAGGCTGGCCATTAACTTCTTACCACCTACCTTCCTCTTAAGGTCTGCCCCCTTTAAGTCACCCACAAGACCCACACCTGCCTAAAAAGATGCCCAAATGCTACCTTCTACACCCCCAACCTCCAGTTATCCAGATTCTACCTATTAGTCAAGGCCCAGTTTTAATTAAACTTCCACTGAGCTTTCTCTGATTATGCCAATTCACAAAGCCTTCTCTCTGTCCGAGCAACTCAGGTGGTAAATTCTAATTTTAATGTTTGATTGAATCAGTTTTCTTATTAGCATCCACTTGCGGAGGTCTGATGGTAAAGGATTTGAATAAGAAAGGCAAGGTTTTTTTGAGAATTCTGGAAGCTGTTGGAGAGCAGGATGTGATCAGAGAAAGGGGTCTGGGTAGTTAAGGCCCTTTGAGCATCTGTAAGCCAAGGCTTGACAATGTACTGGTAGCAGCAAGAGGGACTCCTCAGTATTGAATACACCACACTCTGCAGACCAGGCTAGGTGCATTAGAATCAGGATGTCTAATCTTCATGATAATGTTGCAACATGGGTTCTATTATTTAGTGTCATTTTTTCATACTAGGAAATGGAGGCTGAGGGACCTTTGGCACCTGCTGTGAGGCTAGTGCAGCTGGTAAACCCCCAGCTAAGATTTGCATCACAGTTTGTTGGACTGTGCAGCCTATTCTGCTCCTCATACACTAGACTGCCCTAGCGCCTGGAGTTCGGGTCAGCAAATGTAGTCTTAACCTCGGCTGGTATTATCTCCCAAATGCAAGAACGCACACATACTCACTCACGGCCAGAGTCGTCACACACAGCAGAGGTGATGGACAGGAAGAGTATTGCTGAATCAATTCTACCAGGAGGTGGAAGTGTCACTTGGAAATATTGGGCAAGGCTGCGTTTTGATTTGACGCAGACCTTGTATGTGAAGATGGTAATGTCTTAGAACTGCGAAGAGCTCGAGACATTCCTATGTAAAAGCGTGGGCTTCCTGAGGAACTACTGGAAGATTCAGAAGGTCCAGGTGTACTTAGGAAACCCACATCATATCCCTTTTCGTTAATGGCTTACCATCACGACAGAATTGTTCTGCCCAATATGCCAAATATTGGCTCTTAAAATTAGCACAGAAAGCAGGAAGGGGGGGAAAACCCGTCTTCCCATGTGAGTATGGGTAGATTGGCAGTAGCCTTGGTCACTCACGTGATCAGCCTGAGCAGTCTGGTTAGGTGAGTGCCCCTGTCTGTTCTCCTTGCTTCCTGTGCTTCCCAACAGGAAAGCGTCCTTGGATGCAGCGAGGCAACCTCGCTAAGACGAGGAGGATCATTCTTTGGTTAAGCATGTATAGACAAATCATATTTCTGAAGATCTGTTCCTGAAGAGCATTTTGCGGGTCAGCATGTCTCTTGATGCGAACTTCCATGGGCATATATAATATCCCCATTTTCAATACCAAAGTCTCTTACTTTTTATAGAAGCAGAGTATAGAATAGGACCAGTTTCTCCCTTTGCCTCTGGCAGAATCATATAAAGAAGCTCAGAAGATTCAAAGTTGTAAAGAGAGATTTTTACTTATTCCAGTATTGAACTTTTTCATGTTCAGAGATGTTGAGAAATGCCATCGGCTGTCTCAAGGAAATGTGAGTTCTCCATCTTTGAGGGAATTCAAACTGAGGATAAACGATGACACGTGGGGGTATTCTGCAGAGAGGATGTGTGCACTGGATATTAATAGCAGATTTATTGATCATTTACTATATGCCAGATATTATTCTACATGTATTAATTTATGAAATCTTCTAAAAAAGCTTAGAGTGGATTGTGTTCTTCTTTTTCCCATTTTATAGTTGTGGAAATAGTAAATGACTTGCTTCAGGTCAGGATCTGCATTTGGGCAGTCTGAGCTTAGGAGCAGAACTCCTCAATGGAAATTGAACGTAAGCTGCAAATATTCACATGTGCAATCTTAGATTTTCTAGTAACTACATTAGAAAAGGAAAAAGAACCATTGAAGTTAAGTTCAGTAGTATATTTTATTAACCTAATATATCTAGAATATTATCATCTCAACATGGATCGATTATGAAAAAGTTATGTTTTTTCAGTTATAACCACATCTCTGTTCAGACCAGCCAGGTTTCAAGTGCTCAGTGGCCACCTGTGGCGGGGGTGGCCACCATATGGGACATACCAGGAACATTTCTACTCTGCCTCTGTCTGTTGACTGCCAAGTTTCCTTCCAAGGCGTCACCCATCAGTCTTTGTGTGTATGAGGCCATTCATCTGTGTATTAATTTTGCCCTTAAGTACCAGTGTGAATAATCTCTAAAAAAAGCTTCTTAAAACACCTCCATGACTTCTCTCAGGAATGTATTTACTTTAAAAAACCTGTAAAATAGGAAGATTTCTCTGTATCTCATCTGTTTACAAAATGAATCCCATATGTCTTTCATTTGTGAAGATGGAGCGTATCTAGATTGCTTCCACTTTACAACTATTCATACACATTATGAAATCGCCTCGCCCTTCTCATTTCCAGGCTAAAGAATGCAGTTTCTTTTGTGGTTTATTATTTTTGCTTGTTTTTTATTGGTTTGCTGGGGTGGCTGTGTAGGCTGATGCACAGGAAATGGGCACAGCTGAGAATCTGCTTATCTCAAGTAAGAATGAGAAGGAAAAAAATAACCTTTACCTAAGAGCGAACTGAACCATTTTTTTCCCCGCACTTACACTTCATGTGTATTTCTGTGTTCTCTTGTACTACACCCTTATTATGATTACTGCAGTCAGAAATGACATGCAGCCCACCAAAGTGATATTTCTGACCAAATTGTAGTAATTTTTTGGTAGGTTTGACTCATTTCCTGGCAGGTAGCATTCTTCTCAGTGATCTGAAGGGCCTTTCTCAAGTCGAATTTCTGACAGTAACTGACCCTCTGGGCTGCGGCAGGCTTCAGTTGAAAAGGCAGAATGTGACATGTCTTTCATTGCACAGAACGCACAAAAACGTCCCGTGTCTCCTTTGTAAGTGCAACCTTTATTCAGCTGTACATGATAATGTGAAACATTTTAATAATTCCAAGTCTCTTTGGGGAGGCATATTACATGGGTAATTTAAGTCTGACTTCCGTTGCTTATTAAAAGAAAGGTATTAAGAACAAGGCTTCTGTTGGAAAGAAAGAAAAATCCTAAACTTCATAGGGAAGAATTTTCCGTGTGGAGACAGACTCTAAGGATATGTCATCTAATATTATGTGCATGAATATTAGATATTTCATTTGGATTATAGAGTTGGTGAAATTAAAACATAATGCTTGTGGACATAGTATATCCCCAATGTGGCACATTTTTCAGATTTTTTTTTTTTTTATAACCAAACAGTTTTTGCAGAGCAACACGAACCAATGGAAAGTGCAAGATGCATTTGTTTGTGAGCTCTAGGAATAAATTCGAAGATTATTTATTGAGTACCCTCTGTGTCCATGGCATAGGGTAGAAAAGTAAGTCTAGGACCACTAGCCCCAGTTTCTAGGAATTTGCAGCCTAAGTGGGGAGATGTGACATGCATGTCCTCTGCCCTTAGCAGGGCCAAGTTACCTTACTTATGTATGTCTAGCTATCTTACTAAGGATGAGTTCCATAAAAGCAGAGAATGCGTCTTAACTCATTTTGGCTCTTTTGCAGCTCGCAGAGAATAACTATGCAGTAGGTATGTGTTGGAGTAAGTGGAAGTGGTACGTTGATTTTGTTTATACACATGCATTGAAAAATAGCCATGACACTATATTTATAATGGGACCACCTATATAAAAATCTCATTTTAAATAATAAAATTGCATGAAGTGTAGTCCCAATTTCTTTGCTACTGTGCTCAGTCCTCTGCTGACTCCAGTTGGTGACTTCTGACAGAGCAGCTGTAGTTGAAAAAGATGGTGTTAACCTGAAGGAAATGTGGGCCTCTTTTCCTAGAATGCCAGCATTATGGTAGGGTTAACCCTCCATCATAGACTCCTTCAGTGTAGAAAAGGTAATCATAATTCTATTTTGTGCTGAGAATGAGGAAACCTGACATTTAATCACATTAATTCTTGGAAACGTGGATATGAGAGGTGGGGAGTGGGGTGGGGTAAAAATTATGTTTATATATGCTTGTATAAGGCTTCCAGTGACTATTGAGGAATATAGGGCCATAAAAGACCCCAAACCAACAAAAAAATTGTGAATAATAAGAAGAACAAAGCAGGAGGTATCACATTTCCTGATTTCAAGCTGTACTATAAAGCTATGGCCATCAAAACAATATGGTACTGGCATAAAAACAGACAAATAGAGCAATGAAAGAGTATCGCAGTTCTGGAAATAAACCCAAGCATGTACACTCAACTAATATTTGACAATGGAGCCAAGAACACTCAATGCAGGAGAGACAGTCTCTTCAATAAGTGGTGCTGGGACAGTTGGATTTTCATATGTAAAAAATGAAGCTGGACCCATATCCACCACTGAGAAATAAATCAATGTGGATTAAGGACTTACATTTAAGACCCCAAATCATGAAACCCCTAAGGAATAAGGCTCCTTGACATGGGTCTTAGTAATGATATTTTTTAATATGACATCTAAAGCAGAAGCAAGAAAATAAAAACTGAACATGTGGGACTACATCTAGTAAAAAGCTGCTGCACAGCAAAAGAAACCATCAACAAAGTGAAAAGACAAAGTGAGAAGAATGGGAAGAAATATTTGCATACCATACATCTGATAAGTGGTGATATCTAAAATATATAAAGAACTCATATAACACATAGGGAGAAAACACCCAAATAAAAAATGGACAAATGACCTGAAAAAGCATCTCTCCTAAGAAGATGTGTGAAAGGTCAACAGGTACATGAAGGATGCTCTACATTACTCGTCATTAGAAAAATGCAAATTAAGACCACAATAAGAAGTATTCCAAACTGCTCAGCCATTGATAAAAGTGAAGTCTCGTCATTTGCAATGACATGGCTGAAGCTAGAGGGTGTTATGCTAAGAGAAATAAGTCAGCCAGAGAAAGACGGTTATCATATGATCTCACTGATATGTGGAATTTAAGAAACAAGACAGAGGATCATAGGGGAAGGGAGGGAAAAATAAAACAAGATGAAATCAGGGAGACAAGCCATAAGAGACACTTAAGCATAGGAAAGAAACTGAGGGTTGCCGGAGGGAGGGGGGTGTGGGGACAGGGGTAGCTGGGTGATGGTGGTTAAGGAGGGCATATAATGTGATGAGCACTGGATGTTATATGACTGATGAATCATTGAACTCTGCCTCTGAAACCAGTAATACATTATATGTTAATTGAATTTAAAAATAAATAAAAAAAAAAACAAAATGTTAGGATGGCATAAAAGTGTCTGTTAAAGCCATGTTTTAACATGCTATTTAATTGTATAGAATCGTGGAGGCAAATGTAATGTAAGTGTTAAAGTCACAATGTTTAACATTATGTGCCATAATACAACTTTGTAAAAACCTGTATATACTTATAAATATATTTGAAAGAACCATACAATTTTAACAGTGATTGTCTCCAGATGAAATTATGGATGCTTTGCTAAATTCTATAATGAGTGTGTTTGCCATATAATCAGAAAAGTAATCACTATCTTTTTAAAGAAAACAAAGTACAGTATGTCAGAAAATACCATTCAGGTTATAAGATAAACAGGTCCTAGAGATGTAATGTGCCACATGATGATCGCTGAGATTGCTGTGGGGTATACAAGAAAGTTGTTAAAAGAGGAGATCTTAATAGCTCGCGTCATGCGGACAACCTCTTTTTCCTTTTTTTTCTCCTCTTTTTATTGTACCTGTATGAGATGACATTTGCCAGCTGAACCTATTGTGTAATCGTTTCACAATGGATGTAGATAAAACCATCATGTGGTATGTCTTGGACTTATTCAGTGAGGTACATCAGTTACTTCCCAAAAAACCCCAGGCCTTCAAATTCATCAGTGAGAAACACTAGTTCTTCAGCTTCTGGATATTGTTTTTAAATCTGAGGTTTGCTCAAGTTGAATTCTACTGTCTTTTTCTTTAGTATCATCAATATCTTCAGACTCTCTATATTTCTAAGAAACTCTTCCACTGAAGAATACCCCCCCCGCCCGCCGCCAGTAATTCAGGATCTTCTTTCAGTGTGGAACTCTTCTTGAAGGGACGTAGATGCTCAAAGAGATGAAGAGAGGATTCGTCCTCCAGCCACCTGGCTGATGAGGACCTCCAAGGTGCACTTCTGCTACAGAGCCCCCAAGTACAGAATATGATGGTCCCAGAGTGACCAGGAGTTATAGGGTAGGGTTAGAGTTGGGAGAGGGAGGCAATGCAGAGGGATTGGAGACGGGGTTGGGTCTAGGCTCTTTTGAACTTTAGAAGTTTATGCAGATTTTAGTGATCAGAACACATACACTGAGGATAAAATGATTTAGATTTCTTCAGATTGAATACCAGACCAACAAGTAACAAAGCTCCAAAGAGGCTTTTTTTTTTTTTAAAGATTTTATTTATTTATTTGACAGAGATCACAAGTAGGCAGAGAGGCAGGCAGAGAGAAAGGAAGGGAAGCAGGCTCCCCGCTGAGCAGAGAGCCTGATGCGGGGCTCGATCCCAGGACTCTGGGATCATGACCTGAGCTGAAGACAGAGGCTTTAACCCACTCAGCCACCCAGGCACCCCCCCCCTTTTTTTTAAATGAAGAGTTTTGGCATTGTATATAATAATTGCTCAGTCTTTTTTTTTTTTTTTTGAAAATTTTTTTGAAAAATCTAGGAAATCATCAGAATTGTTTGGAAATACTATATGTGAATGAATATATGTAATTTTCCTTTAGTTTAGTTTCATAACATTGTTAATCCAACAAATTTTTCTTGAGTATATACTGCATGCCAGGCTCTTGCAAAACAGTGAATAAAATAGGAAAGGTCCCTGCTCTCGTAGGATTTCTAGTTCAGACCTGTGCAGAATAAATGTGAGAGTTACTAGATGTGTGTGGCTAATGATCACTTAAAATGTGGCTAGTCCAAGTTGAAATGTGCTTAAAGTGTAAAATGCATACTGGATTTCAAACAGTATGGAAAATGAAAGTTAAAGACCTCAAGTTTTTGTATGGATTACATGTTGAAATGGCTATGTTGGGGAATATGTTGGCTATATTGGGGAAATAAAATATATTAAAATAAAGAAAAAAGAACATAGTGCTAAATGATACCAGGACAACCACTTAACATTTGCGAACAAAAAGGAATCAGCTATAAGTTAGCAAGGCTCTATAACTTATAGAGGTGGAACCCCCTTTGAGTACCCCATAGAATATGACGCGCTGTTAGTTTGGCTCTTTGAGCTGCTTACAGAAAAATTGATCTAAACTGGGCATCAGATCACCAGGAAAACATTTCTTTAGCATTTTACATGCCAGGGCTTTAATATACTTTGATAGATTAAAAGAGTTCTTCCTGTACTCAAGAATTGGCCATAATTAAGGAACTTTCATGGAGTTCTTGTGGAGGTAGGAGGGGAAAAAAAAAAAAAGGAAGGATGCTTTAAAGATTAAACAAATGCTTCTGTGCAGTTTTATAGATTAGTAGATTCAGCATGGGAAAGAAAAATTGGGATTTCTGTCAACCTATTTGATTTTCATATAGTTTCCGCAACAGTATTTCTCATTCTGGGTCATATATGCTCGTCTCTAAGACTGGTTCTTTATATTTTCTTTAAAATCTTATTTTTTTTTAAGATTTTATTTATTTATTTGACAGACAGAGATCACAAGTAGGCAGAGAAGCAGGCAGAGAGAGAGGAGGAAGCAGGCTCCCCGCTGAGTGGAGAGCCCCACGCGGGGCGGAGAGCCCCATGCGGGGCTCGATCCCATGACCCCGGAATCATGACCTAAGCCGAAAGCAGAGGCTTCAACCCACTGAGCCACCCAGGCGCCCCTAAAATCTTATTTTATATAGGATTTTGAAGTCAGTGGCTTAAGAAACCTCTTCAAGATTCACGAAAAACAACAAATACAGCAATACAGTCTGCCCCGCAGCATGGCAGTGTGGGCAGAAGGGCTTATCCCTGGGTTACTGGTCTGCATAGAGCTTGATGGCATTCTCCAGTTCCGTGTTTTGAAAACTTGTGATGCTCACAGTCTAAATAAAGTGAGACCCAAATCCTTATAATCTAAGGTAAACAGTTTTGTCCTGGTGTGTGGTGGTGTGTGGCAGCAAAATGTACACTGGGATAGAATTATCCATTGATTTGGCAACAAGTTTGGCAAGCATAGATGTTTGGTAAATGTCTACAAGATAAAAGCATTCGACATAGCAAAGTAGTCAATCAGCCCCAAGAACTGAAAGCTAAGGGCTGCTCAAAATAGTATGAAGTCATTTATGCTGTGAAGGCTTAGGAAGTGGGCATGAGATAATGGAAGTTTGGTAGGGCATGTATGTGGGCACGCACGCACACACACGCACGCATTACACATGCACACCAAAGAAAACATACACATATTTGATAAGAGAGTGATGGCAAATCCAAGATGAGAAATGACAGGGGAAAGAGGAGGCCAACAATTCCATGGAAGCATTTTCACTTGTTGGAACTAGACATGCATTCAGAAATATCACTCAGTTGAAGCCAGCCAATGAGTCAGTTTGAAGGGAGAGGGGAATAGCTTTTAGAAAACAAGCATACTGTTGCAGAGGCTGGGCCCATGGCAAAGGTAGGAGAAATCTGTACAATCCAGTCAGATTATGCATGCTCTTGGATCTAGAGATGTAGGAAGAAGAGCAAAAACAAATGGGAGAGAAATGAAGCAGTGAGATGTGGTGACATTTAGTGCTATATATAATGTACCATCGGAAGTTCATATGTAGTATATGCAAACCCAAGTCTTTCCAATTCAGTCTTTCTGAGGTTATGAATGTACTCTTGATTCGCTTCCCAGTTATCTCCTTATCTCTTGCCTTCCTCATTCTACCTCCTGAAACTAGTAGAATTTGCTCACACTCTTCGCTGTGCCTTTACTCTTCAAATCACCCATCCTGGATTCTGCCTCCACTGTTCCAGTTGAGTAAGTTCTTGCCAAAGTTATGAATTGCTTCCTAGTTGTCAAATCCAATGGACATTTTCCAGTCTTTCTTTATTGTGACGATTAAAAGAAGAATCTTAGTTTATTAGAGAAGCCAAGAATGGACTGGCAAAGTTCCCATGATCCTACCATTTTGATTCTGTTTTAAAGCTGCCAAAATAACTACTGAAGATTTAGACAAGCAAAATGGGTAATTTTGGACTACACATAAACTGGAAAAGATTGAAATGTGTAACATTTTGCCAAAAAGAATGGCTCCAAAATAATGTTGAAATTGGAATATGAACCTTTGGAAATTGAGCAAGATATGGATAAGTAAGAGGCAATTTAATTAGGATTTATTAGCAGAAAATATAACAGTCCTTCATGGAAGATAGCCCTGTTAACTGGACAGGGGATGAGGGGAAATGTTGCTTGGTATACAGGCATGTCCCTATTTCTAGAAGATTCTGAAGCCTAAAAAGTTGAAAGGGGCAAAATTTTAAGAAATGTGTAAAGATGAACATGCATTTGGACACAGATGCCCTTATGAGCACCGAACTTACTGATTCAGAGTGTGGAGAGAATGAAGGACGTGCTTGTAGAATATTCCAGTTGACAGCATTATTACTGGAATTACCTTTCAAAGAACAACTCAGTCCCCTACCTAATAATTGCTGGTGGGGGTAGGGTTTCCCCATTAAAGTCTTAGATACCTATTTGTAGACTCTCCGTTTATTTGATATTTATTTTTTCCTCATCTTTTTTATTTATTCAGAAACCGTCACTTTAAGAATGCTTGGGAGAGTGGAGAGATTGATGGGAATAAATGTTAGGTTGGTCCTTCTGAAAGGGGAGAGACACACTAATGTCGCCATTGTCACCAGGAGCAGACATTTATTAAACAGCTGCCCTGGTCCTCTAAGTTAGCTGTGAGGTCAGTGAAAAATTCTGAGTGCTCAGATGCTCTGCAGGGAAATTTATCTAGAGAAAAAGGATGCATCAGCTCATTTTTAAAAAAAGACTTGTGCCATCAAGTCATCCCAAAAGTACCCTTTTAAATCCAACAAGTCAAGCAAAACTATGGTTAATGATATGCTCGTGTTTATCAGAGCTGGCATTATGGCATTAAGTAAAATTTATGATACATTAGAGTTTACATTAGAGCTTTATTTTTGTGCTGTGTGTACACTCGAGTACATTGGATCTCATTGTATAATTTCCACATAATTATTATCCCATTTTGGGGACACTTATGTTAAATAGCTACTAGTGTTTGTTGTAATTTTTATTTCTTTTGTGACATGTTGCTGAGTGTGTGGTCTGTGTGTATGTGTGTGTGTGTTTTCTTTTAAATGCCAAATCCTTCATCAAGAAAACCACCTCTAATCATAATTTATAACATTTTTCCTGTGGGATATACAATCAAATTTGTGACGGAGTTTCTCAGAACACATTAGAGCAGAAAGAAAAGTGTCTTTGTTGGCGTGTGGCATTAATATAAATATTGTTATATTGTAGCTTAATTTATGTTCTGGCTTTTCTTTTCATATGAGTTTTGTAATTACTTTAAGGTCCCAAATCTTGTATTATGTTTGGATTCTCTTTTTTATGCTGAGCACATTACTGTGTGTATAGTAGGAGCTAATTTAAGCATTTCTTAAGTGAATCATGTTAGAGTCAGGGAAAAATACTTGGAAACTTCATTGAACATAGGTTAATCTTGCTTTGATGATTTAGAGTTCCTTTAGGAACTTGGAGTATTCCCAGAAACACTAAGAAAATCAATTACCATTGAATGGCACTCTAAATTCTGTTTATTTAAGTTTTCTTGGGTTTTAGACATATAATAAATGGGATTTTGCTATAAATAGGAATAGATATGCATGCACACGGACCCATTCAGACTCAGCAATCCTATGGAAGAATGCAAACAGACTGGCTCCTGATGCAAATAGTGCTAATCCTGTGGAGGGATGGATGCCAGACCTTCTGCAGAAGGTGTGTGCTCAGAGTACCTGCACAGAAATTGTGAGAAAGCAAAGTCTGCTCTGAGTCTGGGTGAAATGTGGAGGCCAGAGGTGAAGGAGTGGATTGGTGAGGGCTGCAGACTCTGCTCACCACAGCTGAGAATTTGGGTGGTGTGTGTGTGTCCATCCTTTCTCTTTCTGCCCCCACCACACCCCAGCTAAACCTGACCTTCTCTTTGCAGGGTGGGAAGATTCTAGTTTGCCCCAAAGCTCACCACTCTCTCATGGTCTGATTTTGACTTGCTTTTCGTTTTCACTATATGTAAAGGACTCTTCTCCAGTTTATTCCTTAGAATAGTAAGAATCACCTACGAAGGTTTCCCATAAGATTCTCTTTCAAATACTTAATTTTTGAATAAGCATTTAAGCATATGTTTTAGATTCCTTATCCAAATCTGATCTCTTTGGACTCGGACCAAAAAGGTCCATTTTCTCCATCCATAATTAAAGGAAAAATAATTGGGGGGGTATCCATAGTGAAGATAAACACTGATGCTAGCAGTGCATATAAAGGCTGTGAAGGTTGTGAGTAAAATGCCTCATGAAATGTGTGAGTGTAAGAACCAGTCTTTTACAATTATCATATGATCTCACTGATATGAGGAATTTGAGAAATAAGACAGTGGATCGTAGGGGAAGGCAGGGAAAAATGAAACCAGATGAAACCAGAGAGGGAGACAAACCATAAAAGACTTAATCTCAAGAAACAAACTGGGGGTTGCTGGAGGGGGTGGGGGAGTTGGGGAGGATGGGGTGGCTGGGGGATGGACGTTGGGGAGGGTATGTGCTATGGGGAGTGCTGTGAATTGTGTGAGACTGATGATTCACAGACCTGTACCCCTGAAACAAATAATACATTATATGTTAATTTAAAAAAAAGGCAGTGTTTTAAAATCACTGTATGAGGGGGAACCTGGGTGGCTCAGTCAGTTAACCGTCTGACTCACATTAGCTCTGGTCATTATCTCAGGGTTGTGGGAACCAGCCCTGCCTCTGGCTCCCTGCTCAGCAGGAAATCTGCTTGAGATTCTCTCTCTCCCTCTTTCTTGCCCTCCCCCTGACCGTGTGTGTGCATAAGTGCACTCTCTCTCTAAAAAATAAATAAGTCTTTAAAAAAATAAAATTACCGCGTGATTTCATGTTATGTGATCTTAAATGTGCATTTGTAACAAAATTAATTACTTGAACTTTTACAAGTAGATATTTTCAACTTAATATATATATATATACTCAAATGTGTGTATGTGTTTGTATGTAACCATTCAATTTGCTCCTAAATTACTTCGCATTTTATGGTTGAGAAAATGGAACCTTTAGGTGCCCAGCTCCTTCTGGCTAGTCTACTACGGTCCATCACCACATCCCACACCTGGTGGGTGCCACAGGCAGTCCCTGCCTACCTCTCCAGCTCGCTGGCCTTCTGCCATATCACACTCCTGTCTCTTTGTTTTCAGTTACCCTGCCCTAGCTTTCTGGGTTCCTTGCACCTATGCTCCATTTCCTCTTTCCCTTTTCTTCTAGTATATGCATTCATAGCGCCATTGGCCATTCATTCAAAGTGTAGTCAGTTCCGTTGAAATGCAAAACGCACACTTAAAAAGATCACCAGGCTGTGCAGAATGGCGCAGTGAAAACCACAGGGCTTATGGGAACATGCAGTTGGAGCACAAAATTTAAAAACTTCCTCAGTGACACATAAAAAAGACCAGAAACTAATACAAAATGGTAGTACACTTTTGCATGTGTGAAACCATTAAGAAATGCTTAAAGACATCAATAAGTCTGATATTTTCTCTTGAGAAAGATCTGGTATTTACTTGTGGAAGTGGGCTTTGGAAAGGCTACTGCTTGTGAGTTGTGGAGAGGTGGAGGTGAGTTGTGGAGGCCGTCTAAAATCCTTTGGAAAGTTGTACCACCAGATGGGTGTGGCCCAAGGTGAACCGAGGTCCCTGGAAGAGGTTTGTGCTTCTGTTCTCTTTGTGTATTCCTCCCTGGCTCTGTTCAGCTGGGTGCAGATTTGTGCGTGTCCATCTGGAGTTCCCTCGCAGATGAAATCGCTGCATAAGCAAACAAAATCATGGTTTGCCCATACTGTTCGCTAATATATCAACTTCACGGTTTCAAAACAGGTGTCGGCAGAACTGAGTGTACGCTGTTGTAAACGTAAGTGTATTTGTGTGATTTTCCGTGAATGCCCATGTTCTCCCATCAGACCAGACAGGATAAAGGCAGGGCTCTATTTGTTTTTTGTCGTCTTTGTGGCTCCACCACTTGGCACGTTGTCTGCTTAGTGGTCAGCACAATTGCTGATAAATAAATAAATGAATGTCTCTGCCCAGTTTTCCTTCATCTTCTATTTTCTCAGGACTCTTATTTCTGTTAGGTACCCTATGATTGAAAGGTTTATGGCTGATTATGGGTTTGATGTGCGCGTGCGTGCATGTGTGTGTGTTTACCTAGAGAGCTAACCATTTATGATGATTTCCTCATTAATTATCCACATGGTCCCTGTATTGGGCAGAACTGAGATGGAAAAATAGAACTTATGTCAACTTGTTCAATGGAGGGAACTTGAGGTGGGTATTTATTCAAAAGATATTTTTCAGAGCTAAAAAATAACCAAAGTGTCCATTGATGGACGATTGGGTAAAGAAATTGTATATATACCTAAATACACAATGTATTTTTATTTATTTATTTAGCCTTTATTCTTAATAATGGAATATTATTAGTCTTGTTGCAAAGGAGATTCTGTCATTTTCAACAACATGGATGAAACTGGAAGATATTATGTTAAGTGGAAATAATGCAGACACAGAAAGAAAAAAGACTGGGTAATCTCACCTATATATGGAATCTAAAAAAATCAAATACAGAGAAGCAGAGAGTAGAATGGTGGTTACCAGGGTTGGGGAAGTGGGGGAGATGGGGAGAAGCTGGTCAAAGATACAAAGTTGCTGTTAGGTGGGGTAGATAACTCCAGACATCTCATGTACAGCGTGAGGACTAGAGTTAATAATGCTTTATATTGGAAATTTGCTAAGGGAGTAGATTTCAGGTGCTCTCCTCACGCACACAGAAACCAAGGACAAGATATACCAATTAGCTTGATTATAGTAATCATCCCTTGTGTAAATGTATATCAGATCATCATGTTGTATACCTTAGGTACATGTAATTTTTATTTAAAAAGAAAAACCAAAGTGCATGGTAAGGCAGTTCGGGGGTTGACTACAGCAGGATGCTGCTGCCCACCCTAGGACTGGTGAGACAAATGAAGGAGGTGTTCTTACCGGGGCTGAAGGTCAGAACTACCCAGAGGGACCAGACCGACCTAGCACCACAAAAGAGGAGTCACAGCTATTGATGAAAACACTGCCTGAGCAGAGAGAGAAAGAGAGAGAGACTAAAAAACACCCAGTTTCTCCTGTCCTTGCATCTCAAATCTCCAGGAGTGCCTCCCAATTTAAGAACTCTGCTAGAAGCCAGTTGGTGAGGGAGTACAGGAGTGTGGGTTGCAGGAATGAGCTCCATGTCCCACAGGGTAGAGCAGAGGGAAGGAGAGTGCAACTGGGCAAAAGATTGGTGCCGCTCCAATATTCCATTGCATCCTTTCAACAAATGAAGGGATCAGTGGTTTCCGTGCTGCCTTATGGGTCATTTTGTGACATTCTTCTTCATCAGTTTGTAAGGGAATCACATAACAGGACTTCGGAGTTTCCTTATGAAAAAACTGGTTAATGGGATATTTATCATTACAAGTATGTGTCACATAGACCTGGCTAACCAGAGGGGTGCAGTATATGTCACGATGAGGCTTTTTTCCTAGTGAGTCATGATGCAAAATATTTTTTTAAAAATGAAGTCTCTTTCTAGTGTTAGGTCATAGGAGCGTTGCAGTGTTTCTCACCTTTGCCCTGTCTTATTTTCCTTGCACTTTATAGGCAATATTGTCCTCCAGAAGTTATATTTCCACCTAACTATTTCCACCTAACTATTAAAGTATTCTCCAGGGCAAAAGAAAAGTAATCTAAAAGGAACTTTTACAAATAATGATTGTGAGCAGACTATCCTGGAGACTGAGAATGTTCTTTCTATTTGGGTTACCTTTTTATTTGATTCCTTCCTTGTATCATTTAGCCCAACAATGCTATACACTGAAGAAATGGCGAGGCACTGATTGTTATTATTATTTTTTTGAAAGATATTAAAGGGCTCAGGTCAGTGAAAAGACTATACAGTACTTACCCTGTAGACTCCATTCTTTGTTTTGTTTTTGTAAAATACGTGAAAAAAACTTTAAGTGCATAAATGAAAAACTTAAAATCATTGACTGATTCTTCCTTACAAGGAGGAAGTATTAGTGAAACAAAAAATGTAATTTAATTTTAATAAATATATCTTAAATTTCAAAAAATTGTATTTCTCTTTATGTATTCTGTAGTTCTATTTCAGAATTAACATTTAGCTCTGAATTTCAAGGCATTATATACAAGATACGTTTTTATTCTTAGTCTATAAAATTGTGGTCATGGTGAAATATTTGTTATCTTTTCCTCCGTTAGTAGCACTGCAAAGTGTAATTTACAAGGCAAGTTACACTGACGTCCACTGGCTCTGTAAACGGAGATACAGTATTTTAAGCCCCAACTTAAGAGTACAAATAAATAAATTTCTTAGTTATGGGCTAACGTCGTCATATATGTTTTTTCCCCCCCCCCCACATTAAATTCAAGGTATTCCTCCCACCATTCTACCCTGGATGGCACCTGTTGTGGGAGGTGTGTCTAGCTCCTGGGGGTCTGCCCTGGTCCAAGCTTACATTCTCTGAGATGTAAACCCTTGACATTGAACATTGTCCAGACTTCCTCACACTGGCTTCTGCGGATTATCCCAGTTCCCATCTGCGCTCCCTTCAGATGGTCCGTCCTGCCTTCTCCACAGCATCCTCTGTCCCTAGGAGAAGCCCTTCTGGTCTGCATTCTTGCCCCGCATGTTACAACCTTGCCCCTCTTGGTGATGACGGCAGTGTTTGCCTGCTCCTCACGTCATCCAGTGAGCTTGGTGAGGGGTCTCGCTGTTATTTTGGCCACAGGATTGTGGGGACAGTAAGGTGTTGGGGGTAGAGGGCCACATACCATTCCCTAAAGCTCCAGAGGAAGGACGTGACTCTGCGGGGCGGGTATGATTGTTCCCCACCTCCCGCCTTCTTAGAAACCCAAACTATATTTAACTCTTCTGTTTCCCTTTACATGTTTCTGCTCTTTTAAAAATATTTTTACAAGATCAATTTTTAAGCCGAAAAGTTAAGAATTTGAGTTTTTTGTTTCTTGATTCTCTTATAGACATGCCCTTTAGGCAATGAATAGTTCAGTAGAGGTCCTTGTGGGGAAAGACCTAAGGTCCCAGTGAAGTTCAGTAAAGCTGGGATGAAGTAACCTCAAACAATACCCAGTAAGCTTTCCTAAAGCCTGTTGTGTAATTCTTGGGGGCCTGTTACCTCACCTGTAAAACTGGGATTCTACTGCCCAGTTTAATAATAAATATAATAATTTCAAAAAATTGTGTTTCTATATGTTCTATAGTTCTATTTCAGAACTAACATTTAGCTCTTAAAATAAATTTTAATAAAAATATAATAAAGATTAAATGTGATAGATTAGGATGGCTGCCATACCCATTGAAATAAAAAAATGTTAGTTCTTTCTCTTCCACTCCCTTCCTTCCCCCATAGTTTAGAGACAGAGAGAGGTTTAACTGAGGTAGATACACAATATCAAATAAAATCAGAAAGTGGACTCAGGGCTATAATTCAAAGTGTTACTCCTGTAACTGGTGAGGCAAAGCCTAGAAAAAGTATTGTGTTATTACAGAAGCAGTACATGTGTGCTGTAAGAAATTAGGCACCACCGACTAGCAAAACCAAGAAAAAAGTCACCATTGGGGCACCTGGGTGGCTCAGTGGGTTAAAGCCTCTGCCTTCGGCTCAGGTCATGATCCCGGGGTCCTGGGATCGAGCCCTACATCGGGCTCTCTGCTCAGCGGGGAGCCTGTTTCCTCCTCTCTCTGTCTCTGCCTGCCTCTCTGCCTACTTGTCTGTCAAATAAATAAAATCTTAAAAAAAAAAAAAAAGTCACCATATTCCTGCACACAGAGATAACTACTTTTAGCAGTGTAGTATATATTTACTTTGATCTCTGATTCTCTCTGTATACCTATGTATGCATAATATAAATTTATAATATAATTTTCATCTCATTTAGAGCCAAAGAATGTTCTTTTTCCTTGTCCCCAAAATGTCGTTCACTGCTGCTTACCCAATAAGCACCCAAAAGAGGGGTGCAGATTGCCTGTGTTTGTTCTGTCTCTTAACGTCTTTTTAACCCACTGAGCCACCCAGGCGCCCCCACTTACACCTTTTTAAAGTAAGGATAGTGTATTTTTATTGCCATTGACTTGTTGAGGATATCTGTCCAACTGTCCTGTGAAATGTCTTACCTTCTGGTTGTGTCTTATTTCTTCTTCAAGGTGTTTAGCTTGTTTCTTTGCTGTTTGTTACCCAGGCATTTTGTCTAAAATGTTTTTAATTTTATTTAACTTTGCGTCATCATTGATGCTGTAGATTGCATCCTATCAGAATAAGAAACCTTGGTGGTGCTAAAATTAATGGTTGCATTGGTGATGGCTCTCTGATACTTTGTGCAGTTAAGTATTTCCTGTTCTGTCTAGTGAGCAATGCGTATGGGGTTATTTTGACATTATATGAATGTCTAATTCCTCATCTACCATTCACCTTACAGTTTTAGAACCACTTAATGATGAATAAAGGTATTTTGATTCAGAAGAAATGACTCAGTATATTATAGAGATGGAGATTGGCATGGAGGATTTTTAAAAAGTAGCTATATCAGATTTTTCCTTGTTCAAATTAGGAAGGAGGCCAGATCTTAGTAGTCTTCGGCAAGGACATGTCTTTTTTGGCCAAGACACACAGGACTGCCAGAAATACCAAGAATTGAGACTAAAATTCAGAGAAAACCATAGGGTGACTTTAACCAAGAATGATTTTTAATTTGTGCTTGGGTTGAGTGTAAGGGGAGGGTGAAAGTTTAGAAAATGATGGAATTCGTAATCCAATGTTATTCAAAAAATTTAAGGCACTTTAAAAATGAAATCTAAGACACTTCAAAAATTGAAGTTGGATGACTTTTTTTCAAAAGTTGGAATACTTTTTCCTTTATATCAGTATAGTATATTTTGATGAAGTACCAGGATTTTGTGAGCTCTGACAATTTCTTCATAAACCCTCTCTTTTCAGCTCTCCAGATGTAAATTATTCTTTTCTGTTTGCCAGGAGTAAATTACCCTGTGCTCTGGCACACGGACTACTTCTAAGGCTTCTAGGAGGATTAGATAGTATTGGATTCTTAAAGAGCTTCAAGATCTAGTTTTTAGGAACAAGCTGCTTTGGAAAATGTGCCCGGAATATAAGTTTGAAAGAGGAACCAATGTTGTCGGTCTGTTTGTCCACTTGGATGACATGATTCAAAGTCCTTTGAAGACGTGGAACAGAATTTGAAGTTTTTCCTTGGGAAATATAGAGATTGGTGGTTTTAAGAGGTATGATAGATTATATTGTGTTATTGTCTTATTGATTGTATTATTAGAAACATTTGCTGTCCCTTGCTCAGGTGCTAACTAGGTGCATGGCCATGTGACATGCTTTGGCCGATGAAATGTGAGAGTACATTATGTGTGCTATTTCCAAGCCAAAGTTTAGGAATCCTGGTTCTACTAATGATCTTTTCTTCATCTGCCCTGAGACTGGCATGCCCCAGGGAGTAGCTGCTCTTTCAGCCTGGCTCTTAGATCTGTGATGAGTGGATAGCATATTTGAGAAATGAACCTTGTTTATGGTTGGAAACCAGTAACATTTTGGTTTGTTTGTTATTGCTGCATCGCTTAGCCTAAACTGACTGCCACAGAGGAGACACGAGATAGGTGAGCATAACCGAGCTGGTGCTGATACCAGCTCGAGGGTATGGATGAGAATATTAGTCCATGATCCTCTGCACACTAGTCTTGAAGGCTCTGGATTTTCCTTTCAGCTCTGTGATTCAGTAAAGTAGGCTGCCAAACTAGAACGGGGTTAAAGTGCCCATCGGGAGATACGTTAAGCTACTAAAGTCATGCGTAACACCACAAATCACAACGGCTTGCAAGAATGAGAAAGAACTTTCTCCGATTAGAGCATTAGTCTTCTTTGAGGTTAGCACTAGTGATTTGTTGGCACAATTAATGGAAAGTGAGCTGGAACTTTTTAATTATTTTTCTTTCAGATATGCTATTTGAGATATTTGAATTGCAGTGTCACATTGTGAAATAACACAATCTGTTGCTTTTATAGTCACACAAATTAATTTTCAACTGAGGTATAAATGTCAGCTGATGTATGTCCTACTCAGCTTAGGAAAAAAATTCCTTTATATTTGATTTTTTTTTTTTTTAGGAGAAAACATGCTCACAATAAAGTGTGAGAGCTATGCATTGTGAGGAAAAACCATTCTGTCTTCAATGAAAATTAATTTCTCAGAACTGAAGCAGGTTAAATACTGCTGAAGTGTGTGCCTTAATTACAAACCTCAGGGATCTTAGTTTTATGGCTCAGTTTAAGTATCCGAACCTGTGCAGCATGCCTTAAGTTAGCCAAGTTACCTAGTAGGTGGTTATAAATCATGATTTTGCATAAGGAGAATCACATACAAGTCAAGAATTAGAGACACCACTGTTCACCTCACCTGACTGAATGAAGTTGGTGTTCAAAAGGATGGTCTTCTCGGCAGATCATTTTGCTGTGTATTGGGAATTTTCGGATATAGGTAATTCAGGGAATCAGGAAACGGAGATGAGGATTTATAATTCATAATTGAAATTTAGTCTTTAGATTAACTTCATTAGAATGCAGCTAATTAGGAAGTGCATATTTATTAAATGAAATGACCTCTAGATTTGCACTTTCAGGACAAAATTAGGTTCTCAGAGGTGTAAGGATATTGAAAATCACTATTTAAAGGGATATTGTTGCCAAGATTTAATAATTAAAATTATAACACTTTGGTTTTTAAAGTTTTTATAGTTCTACACTTCAGTCCTGAGCAAAAAGTGATCCTTTTGACATGAAAAAGGTGAGTACGCATTTCCCAATCCTAAAGAATTCATAATCACTACTTATTGTAAGTAAGTTCAGTTCACTAAAGTTCAGTTCACTAAACACCTCCTGACTGTTGGTCACTATGCTAAACTGGTGATACAGAAATGAAGGGATTTGCTCCCTACCCTCATGAGCCTTACAACCTAGGAAAGAAAACAGACCCAAAAAAGAAGCAATGTATAGCTTATATCTGGCATGATGGGAATATTATGGAAGAGAGAATAAATCCATTATGGGGAAATAGGGAAAGATGGACAAAACATTATGAAAATATGTTATTTTCAAAGTTGACTTCTCAATCTAAATGGCAGTGGAGTTAAGATGGACATTATAAAAACTTTGTCTAAGGGATAGTTTAGAAAATAATGAATACGTAACTATTCCTAGTTCTTACAACTTGTGACATTATATAAGCAAAGGATTCTTTAGTTTCAAGACAGAAGGAATGGAGCCCTATGCTCTTTTATTTCCCAAACCTATGTAGAGATCTTTCATGGTCTAGGGAAGGGAAGGGGTTTTGTTCGCAGGACTTAACAAATTTTTAGTTCAGGGGTGTTTCCTAACTCTCTGTTGTTCCGGAGTGCCCGAGAAGCTGTGTGTGTGTTTGTGTGTGTGTGTGTGTGTGTGTGTGTACTGAAATTCCTCTCCCAGCTCACTTTGGATGAATTATATTTCCCTATAGGTAATAAACCCCATTGATTAGATGGAGGAAAGCATAGATAATATAAAAAAATGTGAAGGAAAATAAAACCTATTTAATATCTCAAAATACTAAAATAATATCTGGTTACTTTTATTGAACTAGATATTGTTGCAATATCCAAGTTTCAATTCTATAACAAATATTTGTTCATGAAAGTTAAAATAAAATTCTGCCTTCTTTATGAAGCTTTTGTCAATAATTTGTCACAGCTATCTCTACTTTTATTTGAAATTTCTATAACATTTACAATTTCTGTATGTAATGGAGCTGTCAATTCTGAATTGCCTTGTATCTCATCTCCTATTGTCTATGTTAAAACATTTTCTCCTTAAAAAGATGAAAGCCCTTGGAGATTCCAAGGACAGTCGTTTACACTATCTCCACTGAGATCGTTATAAACATGCAGCATAGGGCTTCTAGGTTCCCATTGCATAATGGCATCTGTATACATCCAGATCTACCCATACATCTTCCAAAGAAAGAATACAGATCAACAAAGAGAGCAGATAAAACCACAGCATAATTATGAGACCTAGGATGCTACGGACTTCAAGTTACCTCAAGTTAAAGAAACCCCCAAGTCTAGCAGAGGAAAATCAGAAGAGAGGAAAAGGGAAATGGGAGGGTTGATGGAAACATGGAGAATACTCTCTAGCTGGAGAACAAGTACCACCTACACTGTGGACTCTAAGAGGAGGTCTGGGACTTGGCAAAATCAGGGTGTTGACTGGTGGGGACTTAAAAAGAAATAATTTGAATATATATGGGAAGAGAGGTGGCTTTCTCAGGAGGCATTCCAGCCAGTGGATAAGGGGGTGACTTGACATGCAGAGCATTCATTGGAGATTCGGTAGTAATGTGAAGGAAAGAAGAAAGGGAAAAATGTAAGGGCCCTAAAGAAACAAAATAACAAAATCAGAAGATCTGGTAACTCCTAGCTACCCATCTCCTCAAAAAATGCACCTCTTCATGCCGATAGTGCTCTTGGACAAAGAAACCTGGTAAGGTCACAGTTATGCAACCATCTCCATGAGCTAGTTGTTTTGACTGCATCAAAACAGTAGTTTGTTTTTTTTTTTTTTTTTAAATATAACAACTTTCTTGTGGTGCAGTTCATATACCACACAATTCACCAATTTAAAATGTGCAATTCAGTGGTTTTAAGTATGTTCACAGAGCTGTGTAACCATTACCACAATACATTTTAGGACATTGTCATTACCCCAAAGAGAAGCCCCATGCCCATTAACAGTCAGCATCCCAGTTTCAGCCAGGCCTCTCCTTCCTGACCCTTGACAACCCTAATTTATGTCCTTTTTCTATAGGTTTTCCTATTCTGGAAATTTAGTGTAAATGGAAACATACAGTATATGGTCTTTTGTGTCTGGTATCTTTCACTTAGTGTAATGTTTTCAAGGTTCACCCATGTTCATCAATATCTGTCAGTATTTCCTTTTATTGTCTAGTCATATCTCATTGGATGAATATACCACATTTTACTTATCAGTTAATGGCCATTTAGGTGCTTCTACTTTTTAGCTATTATGAGTACTATTGCTGTGAACATTCCTGTACAAGTCTTTGGACCTGTTTTAATTTCTCTTGGGTATACCTTGGAGTGGTATTGCTAGACCATAGGGTAATTGTATGTTTAACCTTGTGAACTGCTAGACTGTTCACCATTTTGCATTCCCACCAGCAGTGCCTCAGGGGTTTAACTTTCCACATTCTTGCCAACCTCTGTTGGTATCTGTCTTTTTGATCCTATTGGGTGTGAAGTGATATCTCATGATTTGGATTTTCATTTTCCTGATGCCTAATAATGCTGAGCATCCTTCCATGTCATAATTAAGGGTTAAGAATACTTTCCTCCTCCAGTATGTTAAGTAACTTGAATTTAAATTAAAAAAAAAAAAAGAAACTAAAAAAAAAAAAGAGTAATCATCCCTCAAAAATTCATCTGCGAGGGACCCTAAATGCCTATCACTAAGTTAAAGAAGTCAAGCTGTGAAGGCTGCTGGATACTGTATGATTCCAAGTCTATGACATTCTGGAAAAGGCAAGACTATGGAGATGGTAAAAGATCATTGGTTGGGAGGGTAGAGAGTTGAATAGACAGAGCACAGAGGATTTTTAGGGCAGTGAAAATTATTGCGTAGAATACTCTAACGGTGGGTACATGCCATCATACATTTGTCAAAGCCCATCGGGTATACAACACCAAGGATGAACTCTAATGTAAACTCCAGACTTTCCGTGATAATGTCATGTGAGTGTAGATTCATCCATTGAAACAAGTGTATCCCTCTGGCGTGGGATATTGATAATGGGGAGGCTGTGCATATGTAGACGCAGGGATTACATGGGGCAGAAAAAAAGTCTGTAGTTTCCTCTCAAATTGGTCGCAAACCTAAATTACTCTAAAAAAGAAAATCTATTTTTAAAAAATGTTCCTCTCTGTTAATTTTCGGTAATTCCCATTCCAAACCCAAGAAACCATTGATCTTCTATCTTTATAGTTACACAGCCTCTCTTAGAAATTTTATATAAATGGAACCCTGCAGACATAATTTTTTGTGTTAGGGTTCTTTCTCTTACCAGGATGTCTTTGAAATTCTTTCCTGTTGTTGCGTGTTAATGCCTTTTTACTGCTGAGTAGTATTCCACCTCAGTGGTAGATCACATTTTGATTATTAGTATCATTTTTTACTATGTTAAAGCCATTTGAATTATTTCCAGTTTTTGGCTATTGTGAATACTACAACTGTGAACATTGGGTGCAAGTCTTTTTGTGTGGGCATATGTTTTCATTTCTTTAAATTAATAAATACAAGTGGAATTCTTGTGGTGTATGGTAGTACATGTTAAACTTTTAAGAAACTGCTTAACATTTTACCAATGTAGCAGTACCATTTTAGACTCTTAACATTGATGTATGAGTTTTCTAGTTTCTCCTCATCCTTGTCAACACTTGATAATGTCCACCGTTTGGACTTTAGCCATCCTTTTGAGTATGTGATGATATCTCATTTGGTTTTTATTTACATATCCCTGATGACTAAGGATGTTGAACATTTTTCCATGTGTTTATTTTTCATTTGTGTATCTTGTTTGTGAATCATTTGATCAAATCTTTGACCCTTTAAAAATGAGTTGTTCTATTCTTGTTATTGATTTACAGAGGCTTTATATATTCTGGATAGAGTTCTTTAGTTTATAAAAATATATATGTATATCACATTTCCCCTGGTGTATAGTTTATCTTTTTCTTTGCTTATCAGTGTCCTTTGAAGAGGAAATTATTTAATTTTCCATCAGAACCTTTCACAAATTTTGTTTCTTATTATTCATGCTCCATTGACTTATGTTTGCATATTAAACCAATCTTGCATTTCTGGAATAAAACCTTGATCATCTTATATCATTTGTTTTACATATTGCTGCATTTAATTTGTTACAGTTTTGTTTGGGATTTTTGTATCTATGTTCATGAGAGATAAGGATCTGTAATTTCTTTTCTTGTAATATCCTTCTTGACTTTCAGTATCAGGATTATTCTGCCTCATAAAATAAATGGAAAGTATTTCCACTTTATTCTATTAAGAAGTATGTTTAATTTTGGTATTGTTTCTTCCTTCGATATTTGAAGGTATTCATCAGTAAAGTCTTGTGGACTTTTATGGAAAGATTTTTAATTACGGATTCAAGTTCTCATTATGTGTCTATACATTTGGTAATCTGTATTTTTCAGTGAATTTGTCCCTTTTATTTAGGTTGACAAATTTATTGCCATGAGTTTGTTTCTAACATTCTCTCTTTCTGTCTGCAGTGATGCCCCCATTAATTACTGATATATGTACTTGTATTTTGTATTTTTTTTTCTTGATCAGTCTGGCTAAGTGTATCAATTTTACATATCTTTAGAAGAAGCAGCTTTTTAGCTATATTGAATTTGTCTTATCTTCTTTATTTCCTTTCTTATAATTTGCTCAATTTTAATTTTTTGTTGTTTTCTTGAGACAGAAACTTAGATAATTGATTTTCTATCTTTATACGTTTCTTATACTATATGTATGTAGCTAAAATTTCCCTCGAAGCACTGTTTTAGATTCATTGTATACTATGTATACATTTTGATAAGTTACGTTTTCATTTTCATTCACTTAAAAATATTTTATAACTTCTACTGTTTCCTGTTTAGAAGTGTGGTACTCAGTTTTCAAACAGGTGATGGATTTTTCTTGTTATCCTTCTTTTTTATTTCTTGGTCAATTCCGCTGGGATCAGAGCACATTGTCTCTATGATTCAGTCCTTTGGGATTTGTTGGGCTTTGCTTTATGAACCAATATATGATCTACTTTGCAAATGTTCTTTGTGGACCTCAAAAGAATGTCTGTTCTGCCAGTTACTGGGAGTTGTTCTATATATATATTCTTTTCATTGAATCAGTTTAGTTCACTTCGTTGTTCTTATCTTTATAATACCCTTTCCAATTTTTTGTCTGCCGTTCTTTCAGTTCTTAAGGGAAGGTTGTTAAAATCTCTAATGGTGATAGTGGATTTGTGTCTCTTTCCCTTTCTCTCTTTCTTTTGTTTCTTTCCATATTAAACATGAATATATATATATGTATAACATAAATATGTATTAAGCACAAATACATATTAAACATATACATACATATATACACATGTATCTATGTATACACATATATTTATATATACATAGTACTAATATTGTTATATTTACTTTCTTTGGTTTTTATTTTATTGATATATCTTTTACCATTTTTTACTTTTGACTTATATATAGCCTTATATTTAAGATGTTTCTCTTACAACTAATCGCATCAGTTTCCTGTTGCTGCTGTAACAAGTTACCATTAACTTGTTGATTTAAAATAGTAAAAAACCCATTTTCTTTCTGTCCTGCAGGCTAGAGGACCACAGTGGGTCTCACTGGTCTAAAATCAAAGTGTTGGCAGGTCTACATTCCTGCTGGAGTCTTTATGGGAAAATCCATTTCCCCACCTCTTCCAGCATCCAGAGACCGTCCATATTCTTAGCTCATGATCCCTTTCCATGTTCATGACCAGCAGTTGCCAGTCCATTCTTTCTCATGCTGCTGACTCTCCTGAATCCCTCTTTCATTTACGAAGATAGTTGTGATGAAGCTGGGCCACCTGGACAATTCAAGATAATCTTGTTTTAAGATCTTAATTTAATCATATCTGCAAAGTCCCTTTGCCATATATGACAACATATTCACAGGTTCTGGGAGTAGGACAGGGACCTCTTTATGGGAATTGTTATCCTGTTTAACAACCAGCATAATACTGGTTATAAATACAGTTAACTGAGTTAACTGTTATTTTTTTACATATATTGACAGTTTTTGTTTTTTGATTATTCATTCATTTACGTGTAATACAATTGATGGCTGAAGTGAGTTTATATGTAACATTTTGCTGCTGATTTTCTACTTGTTGCCCTCTTTTTCCTGCCTTCTTGTGGGTTAAACAAGTATTTCATTCTGTTTTTTTTTCTCATCCAGTCTTTTTAGTTACATATTGTTGTATGACTTTTAGTGGTTATCTTAGAGATTTCAATATGCATCCAAGACATTAGAGTCCATCTTGAAAATTTTTTTTATAACATACATTTTGAAAGCTCTTGTATGCTATCTGTTAGCTCGGCTATGTGTAAATCTGCTTTTATTTTTATTTTCCTACTGATTGTCAGTCTCGTTTGCATATTGAGTATACATACACATAATGTCTTACCCTCATTTGCCCTCTTCTCATATAGAAAGTGATCTTCCTTCTGTGTGATTTTTGTTCATTTAGCCTTCATTGTTCCCACATCTTTTTGATGTCCTTTAAAATATGATGTTTGAAAAAAGATTTTATTTATTTATTTGACAGAGAAAGAGAGAGAGAAAGTCACAGAGAGAGCACAGTGGGGATGGGGGGTGGCAGGAGAGGGAGACGGAGAAGCAGGTTCTCTGCTGAGCAGAGAGCCCGATGCAGGATTTGATCCCAGGATCCTGAGATCATGATCTGAGATGAAGGCAGATGCCCAGCAACTGAACCACCCAGGTGCCCCTAAAATATGGTTTTTGAAATACATTCGCTCTCTCTCTCTCTTTTTTTTTTTTTTTGTAGTTGCAGTAGAACCTTAACAGGTGGCCATGACCTCTCGAACCATACTGAAAGCGTAAGTCAGGAAGTATCATTTACAAAAGAGACAAGTTTTTTTTTAAGATTTGTTTGAGAGAGAGAGAGTAGGGGGGTGGAGGGCCATAGGAAGGGAGGGAATCCCAGGCAGACACCCTGCTGAGGCTGGAGCCTAAGGAGGGCCTAGATCCCATGATCCTGAGATCATAAGCTGACCTGAGAAGAGGCAGAGTCACTCAGCTGACTGAGTCTCGCAAGTGCCCCTGTGAGGGAGTAGAGTTAAAGGAGCTGTATGCCAACAGGGCAGGCTGATTGTTAGGAAACCTCATACAGACGTTGGCTCCACCTGAAAAGTAGCATGAGCTGGTGGTTACTTTTTTGTTTTCCCATGACTTTAGTAGTGCCTTCCCAGGAAGGTTCGTATATTTTGACATGACATGAATTCCTGCTGGGAACTGTGAAATTTCAACAGGAAACTAGATGGCTGTCCAATTCATATAACTCTCAAAGGTGCTGTTGGGAAACTAGTTTATCAAGTTCCCATTGAAATCTTTTAAGAATGGATTGTAAGAGTCGGGTATTACCTGTAGGTGGCAGGAGAAAGACGTTTAGTTATGAACTCTGATTCAGGATTTTCAGTGATTAATTTCTAAATGATAAAATTGAAATATTCCCCAGTATTTTCACCTTTGTGCTTCCAGTCAATTCTGGGATTTTTGAGTTCTTCTGAAATCAATATTTGTTTAGGTTTGGGAAGAGACTCTTTATGAAGTTATAGACATGTCACACTATAAATTTTATTAAGACTGAGGTCAGGACTTTATCGTTCTCTTTGAAGAGCTTCCATTTTTAATGTTAGACTTTTTAAATAGTAATTATAAAATTATAAACATAGTTCACTCTGTTTCTATATTTGGGACATTTATGAAGAAGCCATAGTTAAATTTTGAAACTGTTAGGCAGAATATATAATATTGTCAGTTTCACTAGCCAAAATATTAAAATACCACATTTGTTGACCTGCAAAAAAAGGGGGGGGTTGAAGATTCATTTGTTTTTTGTCAAAAAGGAAAGAAAGAATAATTAGTAATAAGTAAAGTGTCTGGGACATCTTTTATAGAAGCCAAATTTTGTTCACTCAAGAACCTTTGAAGAACAAGAGAATAGTACTGCTATGTATCACTAAACCTTCAGATTCTGGAACAGGTTATTGAGTGAAGGTGAGAAATTTTTCTTTCTGGGAAATTATTCCAGTCTCCACTAGTTGGTTTAGATACTCATCACTCCTTTTCACCCCCAAGTCAAGGGAAAGATTTAAAGGACCACTTCTTTAGCTCTCTCAAGGCTATGAGTCACTAAAACACACAAATTAATTATATAGCCTCTCTGCATTTTGAATTAATGGACTTAAAAACAATTGGAGAGGACATAAGTCTTTTCATAAGCAACTTCATCAGGATGAACAAACACACAGCAGACATCTGCCCAGTGATGTCTCACTAGTGCAGATGAAACATCAGGGTAAAGACCATGGCGTAGGGCTTATTTAAAATGGACTTGTTCATGTGTTGCAGATGGATTGGCCATTGATTACACTTAATGACTGTTCACGATCTTTTTGAGACTGGTCGGATGGAAAGCAATACAGTTCTGCATACATTTTAATCATTTTTATTGAGTGTTGGCACTTCCATTTTTCTGAACCTTGCAGGGGACATTGTATGTTTGGTTTTTATTCATCCTTCCTTTCAGTCTTTTCATTCAGATAAGGCATTTAGCCTGATATCAAGTGATGCTGGTTTCAAAGGCTTAGCGCATTCGTACAAAGCAAATGACATCTCTAAGTGTTCTCTGCCGTATGCAAACACTTAAAGTTATTTATAACTAGATTTTATGTGGGTTATTTTGCATACCTATACCAAATGGGCTGCCAAATTTCCTGTTTGGCCATTTAATATATCCTACTTGTGTGTGGAGGTGATTGTACACAAAATGAGCTACATCCTTGCAAAAACTAGTATGTAGGAGGATTTTCAGAGAACTTAAAGGGCTGCCATCACTAAAATTATGAGAGGAAAATCTGGCAGGATTATGCATTCCATTACATTTGTTCTCTCTCTCTACTGTACTCTCCTCTATGACTGTTTCCTACTTGGAATGCCATTTCTTGGGCCCCTACTTGAGACTCAGGGATGGCTATTGTGTGAGAATGCACTCGGCACTATAAAAGTGTTGACTCCGTATTACTTTCTTTAGTTGGACTCTCTTCCCTCCCTTATTAGAACAGGATTCAGAGGCTGGTTCCTCAAATCTTGCCTATTAGTCACCCAGTTTACACATCAAGATATGCCTGAGTTGGTCTGGATTGTAGACTAGCCCTGACTGGCACTAGCCAATTGGAAACAGTTCCTTGAAAGCTTTGTGTTCAGTTCTTGGGTTTCTTTCCAAGGTTGCAGAATTACAGTGGTTGCTTTAGACTCCCGTAGAGTCTCCTTCAAAGGGAGGGGATTTGGGGCACCTGGGTGGCTCAGTGGGTTGGGCCTCTGCCTTCGGCTCAGGTCATGGTCCCAGGGTCCTGGGATCGAGCCCCGCATTGGGCTCCCTGCTTAGTGGGGAGCCTGCTTTCCCCCTCTCTCCGCCTGCCTCTCTGCCTAGTTGTGATCTCTCTCTGTCAAATAAATAAATAAAATATTAAAAAAAAAAGGGAGGGGATTTGGTGGGTATTCTTTACTGTGATTGTTAGCAGCACTTGGGGTAGGATGGTTAGCATCCTTCCCCCGCTTCCCTGTCTTCTACATGCTACCTTCAGGCAAACGAAAATGTCTACACATATTTCCAAAAGAGCCCCTGGGGAGGTGGCACTGTACCACGTTGAGAACCACTGACATGATATTAACACTCTACCAAAACCAAAACCAAACAACAATAGCCAAACTGGTCAGTGCACATTTTTACTCTCTTGTGAAATCAACACTGGCCAAGGCCACACCGACTTTGACCACTCTCTGTGGGTTTATGTAAAAGCAGTAATCATTTGTTTGTAGTTTACCTAGCCAATTTCCTTTGAAAACTCAAATTCCCATAAACATTGGTCACTAGACAATAGAAGTAGTTAGCAATGTTTTCTAACTGGTTTTGTGGTCTATACTCATTTCCTAATTTCTTTTAGGCCTTACCTAGGGATTCACTTGTCAGTTTGGGGCATCTTCCCTATTTGATTTTCATGTAGTTGTTTTGAGTTTGTATAAAGATTCCCTCTTTGAAGGCTTAATGCTATCTTTTTTGATGAAGGAACTCCTTTTCCTACTTTTTTTTTTTACTAAATAAAAGCAATACCTTCCATCTAAACTTACTATGTAGGATAGTGCTTGACAGTTATCTGTTAGCAGAATAAGAAAAATGATTTATTTTCATATAACAAGAGAGATATTGGCTGGCTCTGGGATTTTTACTATAATGTCATTACTGACCTACACTGTAATAGTCCAATTTTATAGAACAGCATACCTTTTGGAAGTATTTTAGAAGATTGAAAAAATAATTTTAACACTTAAGTTTCACAAATGTTAGAAATGTTTCTTTTGAACAGTTGGAACCATTAACTAGAGCCTGTTTATTTTATTTCAGTGGCGAAAAAAAAAATCCCTTGTTAATCAATAGTTTCCATAGATTGCTTTTTTTGCAACCCGATTTCACCTTCAAATTCACTGACCTGTGTTACAAGCAAGTTTGTAATTTAATTCAGGTCAGTTCAGATATATTGTAAGTCATTACCTCCTTTGCAGCCAATCAGCATTTAATTTTTCAGAGTTCAAAGTCACTTTTTAATTGCTAAGTGTAAGTATACATGCGCGCACATACACACACACACACACCCCCCACATAGATACTCAGACACATCTTTATTTATATAGTACAGGTACTTTTTTTGTTACTGTGGAGAACTTCTCCTGGATTAGTGTTACTTTGAAAGAAATATAGAACTTCCAGAGATTGGAATATTGTCTTTTCAGTGGGCTCAATATAACTTTTTACTACCTTCCCCAAGTAAGTTTTTCTTAAAGGCTCATTGCTGTTTAGAATATCTCTGTACATATAAGGGGCTCTCCACTGTTCTAGATCCCAAGGTGGGTCACTTTGGTTTTACTTTTACCCTCAATAGCATGGGCATAATTGAATCATGGTACAGATAAAATAACTATGTGAATATATGGAATAGTGCTTGAAAGAAGAACGTCTTTGAAAACATAAGGAGTTTCCTTTTAGACATGTGTCCACTCTAGGTGGAATGAAAAGTACTCTCATGGGCGTTGGTCTATGGAAATTTGATTTTATTTGAAAAAATAAATAATTTTTGAATAAACAAATAATTGTTTGAAAAAATTTTTTATATTCCATGATTTAAGGGAACCCTGACCTGTTTATATCTAAACTCCCACATTTCTCATAATAAATTTCTCTATAATCTTTTATGTAGTATATACGTAGAAATGTTTTCAACTCCTGGGCCACCAAAATTTTGTCCAGCCATTGTATTTGCATCAGTTTCAAATATTTTTACAATAAATATGTGTGTGTGTGACCACCTCCTTCTTTTGTGAGGTAAACATATTAAGAATCATAAGATCCTGGGTGAGACTGCCTGGTTTTGAAATCTAGTTCCCTCCTTTCAGGGTTTATTTTACTGCTCTGTGGCTTATAGTCAGTATCTGTCAGTAGGTGATTTTTTTTTTTTTTTTTTTTTTTTGTGGGATCTTCTCCATAAAGTGGGATGTAATATTGTATGACTTGTCACTGCCAGATCAGAATAGAACACTGTAAAACTGTAATCAAGGGGGAAATGGGTGTTTCCATCTGTTAATCACACATCTAAGTGAATCTCTTTTTGAGTAATAAGTAGACTGTGCAACTTGTAGCAAACCTGCTGAAATTGTATTTTGGAAGTAAAATGTTTGTGAGATGAGCTATTTTCAAGTAGAGGTAGATTTGTGTAGGTTTCCGTAGTTTTCTCATGTTTCCTGTCTTAAAGTTTGGGTAGTGCACTAAGACTCTTTAGGAGCTATGTGAGAGAAAGAAGATGGAGAGGGAGAGGAAGATACTGAGAAAGGGATATTGAGAGAGAGAGAGAGAGCATGCACAACTTTTCAGATTTCCTTCTCCTGAATTTTCTTGCTTTTCAGATAGTATAAAACTTTCATAGTGCCCCAAATACCCTAGGATCTTGAAGACTTTTGTATTATGGCCTATACAGTTCCTGGGCTTATCGTGAGCTCACTGTTTATCTACTAGATGATCTCCTACTATCCTCTCAAACACATTTAGCGCCACCTCATTCACGAAGCTTTTCCTGACTTTCCCAGATAGACCTGCAGTGTTTTCTTCTGGTTTTCCCTTGTTCTCTCTCTCTATGTCTATTTTAGGAATAGTCCTTAATCTTGATGGTTTCTATATCTCTGCCCCCAATATAATTTATGACTTGGAAGGCAGAGATATTTATTCTGCTGAATGTTGTAACTTGTAGCTCAATCTGCCATGACCACTGGAGAAACAGACAAATAACTTTAGAATTAAAAATAAACCTTGGGGGGCGCCTGGGTGGCTCAGTGGGTTAAGCCGCTGCCTTCGGCTCGGGTCGTGATCTCCGGGTCCTGGGATCGAGCCCCGCATCGGGCTCTCTGCTCGGCGGGGAGCCTGCTTCCTCCTCTCTCTCTACCTGCCTCTCTGCCTGCTTGTGATCTCTCTCTGTCAAATAAATAAATAAAATCTTTAAAAAAAAAAAAATAAAAATAAACCTTGGAATTTTTTTTTCTGTTCAGACTTCTCATTTTAGAGATGAGAAAAACTGAGGACCCCCTCATGTGTAATTTCCATTCTGTGGACCTGATTGTACCCAGAATCATTTGAGATAGCATTGGATGGACACGTTTGGGATATAATTCATTTTAAGAAAGAGAGATGGTAGACTTGTTAGGTTTGTCCAGAGCTCCCTAGAAAGGTTTATTTTGATCTCCGCTGGAGGTAGTTAAGACCACCTGTTCAGGAAGGTTCATGCAGTTTGTTCTTCTTCCTTCTGTTCCCTGTTTCAGTATTCTCTGGTTAACATCTACATTAGGAGAAGAGAAATGGCAGCAAAGCCGAGGACAGGCCCATTAAAGGGCTCTAACAAGTATAAGAGAGCATTTTGAAAGCGGGGAGGATGGTTTGAATAGTATTGTAATGCAATTGGCAAGGCAGTGAGTGGAGTTGTGTCTAAGGGCTGGGATGTGATTGTGCAGCTTTGAATGGCTAAAACGAAGGCAGTAATTTTCAGCACATGCTGTGATCTGGAGGGCTAGCACTAAGAGGAGACTTCATAGAGGGAAATGATAGTATCTTAAACCAGAGCATTATTTCATTTTGGTTGCATAATGTAGACTCGGTGGTTAAACTGTTATTGTAGCGAAATGGCTTATGCATATTTAGTGAGCTGCTTGTATCGAAATGAGTGGCTGTTACAATAACACAAATGCATGTGTGGTTTCCGAACAGTTAATAATTGTTTAATAAGCAATTCCTTGTAAACCTCCCCGAGTCACTGTAACTCCGGTAGAGATGGATTATTCTTCCCCATTATTAGGGACAGCATAAGAAATAGCTGGTAGGGAGGGAAACACTTTCAATATAAGGGGAACATTAATGGGGTAAACTGCCAGTTACCATCACGAGAGAAATTCAGAGCTGACAGAAGTGTACCATGTGGGAAAGGAAGTGCGAAGAGCCAGAGGCAATGCAATCCCATAGATCCTTGGAGAATTATCTCTCTTTCATTTCTAAACAGATATTAGCAGTATATGTTCAGTGAAGGCAAAGGGGAAAGCTATTCAGTAGCGAGGCAGCCAGAATATTTTGGCTGAAGTACTGACTTCCTTTCTAACAGGAGCTGTGAACATAGTTTCTCTTGATTTCAGAAATATACAGAGCAGGAGTGAAGTCTCCCTGTCCTCAGGTCACTTCTCCTGAGAGGATTACAAAATAGTCCACAAACAAAATGCCATAATTGCTCTATGAGGACCTGGTATTCTGGTCCTTCAAGTGTCCCTACATGTGTACTACTGAGTGTAATGTCTTTAGAAATGATTTATGAATTAAATTTATACATACCTGTGGTATTTGACCACTGCTTTTGTACCCGAGTGGGTAGAACCCACTATGATTTGTCTACAATGAAATATTTAAGCAGCCCACTAAATATTTAATTCACCTGCTGAACTGCAACAGAGTGGTTTAGAAATGTGAGACCTTTCTCCTTACTTAGAGGGACACTTGCTGTATAACCAAATAAATTATTAATGCCATCATTATTATTATTTAGATTTTTATTATCACCTAATGATGGGGATGCTAGGAAACATTTCTCCTACAACAAATAGAGCTAATATCTAACAGAAGATTCAGTGCTATTGTTTTTCACAGTGTAAATCTAAGCTCATAAAAATTATGAGTCACATCTCAGCTTAAGAGAAAGATGCTTATTAAAAAGAAATTTGATCCACTATCTAGAAACATCCTCGATATTATGGATTCGTCTTTCATGGATTTATATACATCATGGATAAAATAATATTTCCTGGAATATAATGCATATATAAAACAGATGTGTTGATTTGTTCTGTCTAAATTTTTAATAAGCACACGATAAATTCATATAATGGACACTCAAGACCATATAAAGAAGGAAAAAGCAAATTCTCTACCAAAAACCTAATGGAGCTATCATGACAGAGTCTTAATTTTGATGCTCTTTTTCCTGGCTGTCAAGGCTGGGAGATACACTGTGATGGGTTGCAAAATTCTTATTATCAGAAAAGGGAAGCATGTCAATTTTTACAGATAAACTTTTGTCAACACAAAATTCTGAAAGTAATATTTTGTATAGGACCTTGTGTAGAAGGCTTTAGGTATTATGAAAGTTAAAGATCAACAGTGGCTGTTTGATAGAAAATACAAATGTAATTTTTTACCTGCTTATTTAAGATAGAATAAAAAATGAGATCATATGCTCTCATACAAAATTTGACATGATATGACCTCTGAAGGCAATGTGGTATGTTAGGAAAAGCTTGCCGTGCGAACATTGGTTTATCCATTTCTATCTGTGAGATCCTCAGCAATTTAATTAGGCTTTCTGTGCTCAGTTTCCTCATCTGCAAAGTTCTTCCTTATAGAGTATTGAAAAAATCTAATGGATTAAAGTCTTGATATAGAGACTGAAGTTCAATGTCATTTCCTTTGTGTCTTAGCCCAATGTTATAAATGTTGTACCATAGCACACACATCTTTATCATTTGAGATTCATCCTTAAATATATTCCTCCTGGGGAAAATAGATCTGATTCTTTATTAAATTTAAAGCCATGATGATCAATATGAATATCAAAGTGTAGCTTGGGGTGTTTCAATAATGTTATGGTGTATTATACAGTTGTCTGTCGGAGTGTTAACATCTTGGGTGTTAGTTCCTGTTTGAAAGCTTTGGATTGTATTGAAGAGGAGGCAATGGATCATCCCTTTGGCAGACAACCTGGAGCTACTTAGGTATTTGCATCCTTTTCTGGAAGTCCCATTTTCTGTTTGGATACTTATTTAAAAGAAATGCCTTTAAAGTAACTTCGGTTTGGGCACTTTTTTTTAAGTAACTTTCAAAGAACACTTGCTTAATTATTAAGACCGAGGGGTCATGCTGTTTCCAGAGAGTGGTAAGTATGACTTCCTTGGGGTCAGGGCCTCCACTCTGGACCGCTCCTGGTTCACGTAAGCTCGCTTTTTGTTCTAGGGAAGTGGTGCCCCCTGCAGTCATTATGGGAATGATGGTGCAGGAGTTAGGCAAGCAGGGACGTTTCCAGGCTGGTGGTTAAACAAAGTTAAGTTGGAACTGCACAAAGTCCGCACAGCAGACTGGTCGACTGAGCTAAACCTTCAAGGACTCGGGGCATGTCTGCTCTTCCTTCTCCCTACAAAAATACTGAAAGCAGGAGGGATTCCATACAATTATTATTGTTGTTGCTCTTGGGAATTGATCAGATAAGCAGCACTGTCTCTTATCAGCCTCCCTTCAGTGCTAACCCTTCTGCTGGAGTAGACTCCTGTGTATGTAGCCATTAAACCACTCAGTGACCAAACTTCTGTCTTTTTAAAAGTTTGTTTGAAATCAAAACAGAGGGGAGAAAATATTATACATTTAAAACATTTTTGTGTCCCCACCAGGAGGATGAGAGAAGTGATCTGCTTTGTGAGTCTGAATAGAGACAGCCTCGAACTCTAAAATGGCACCAGTGAGAGTGGACCTTGCTAAATTGAGCACAGTTAGAGTCTTTGGAGCTATGTGGAGGTAGAAGAGGTGTCCAGGGGCGCCTCAGTAGGTTAAAACCTCTGCCTTCGGCTCAGGTCATGATCCCACGGTCCTGGGTTCCAGCTCCACATCGGGCTCTCTGCTCAGCATGGAGCCTGCTTCTCCCTCTCTCTCTGCCTGCCTCTCTGCCTACTTGTGATCTGTCATATAAATAAATAAAATCTTAAAAAGAAAAAGAACAGGTGTCCATTTCCCTGGTGTGTTGAAGAACTATTGTTCGCCCTCCAGATCCATTCTTCCCCTTTGTCCTTCAGTGAGCTCCAGCAGGCAGAAACAGATAGGCTCCATCTTTAGTCTCCTTGGCCCATGGGCTTCTGACTGGGTTTGGCTAGTGCAGGGAACCTAGGGTGGGAGGAAAGTAAGGTTAGAGTCCTTATTCCCCTGGCTTCCTCTCTATGAGGTCTATAGCTCCTGTCAGGTAGCCTTCTCCACCTGGCTTTTTGTCTCAGGCTCTGGTAACTGCTCTGTCCTCTGGTCGCTTCAGGCTGGGGGCTGGTAGAAAGCACCACTGTTGCTGGCTCTGGGGTATCCCACTGTTCCTCATGGCTTTTCCACATCCAGCCAACACCTATGTAAGTAATTCCTTTATTGGACTCTTCTCATATTTCCCAATTCGAGAGTGCCATCTGTGTCTTCCAGTGCCTTGGATTGCTGTCATCGTTTAATGTTGTGTTCGCCTACAGGGTGGGAGCTGCAGGGAGATTCAGGTTAGGGCCAGTTCTGGCTTCTGGTAAATATAGCCAAATACAACTTGGCTAAGGCATTGCCAAAGTCGATTCTTTTTCTCTTGCAGGTCATAATATTGATGCTATATATTTTTCTTTTTTTTGTAATTTTCTTTATTTTTTTCAGTGTTTCAAGATTCATTGTTTATGCACCATACCCAGTGCTCCATGCAATACACAACCTCCGTAATACCAACCACCAGGCTCACTCAACCCTCCCCGCCAAAACCTCAGTTTTTCTCAGAGTCCACAGTCTCTCATGGTTTGTCTACCCTTCTGGTTTCCCCCAACTCTCTTCTCTCCATCTTCCAACATCCTCCATGTTATTCTTTATGCTCCACAAGTAAGTGAAACCATATAGTAATTGATTCTCTGCTTGACTTATTTCACTCAGTATAATCTCCTCTAGTCCTGTCCATGTTGATACAAAAGTTGGGTATTCATCATATGGACCACATTGTATATATGGACCACATCTTTATCCATTCACCTGTTGAAGGGCACCTTGGCTCTTTCCACAGTTTGGCGAGTGTGGCCATTGCTGCTATGAGCATTGGGGTACAGATGGCCCTTCTTTTCACTATATCTGTATCTTTGGGATGAACACCCAGTAGTGCAATTGCAGGGTCATAGGGTAGCTCTATTTTTAATTTCTTAAGGAATCTCCACACTGTTTTCCAAAGTGGCTACAACAACTTGCATTCCCACCAATAGTGTAAGAGGGTTCCCCTTTCTCCACGTCGTCTCCAACACTTGTTTCCTGTCTTGTTGATTTTGGCCATTCTAACTGGTGTAAGGTTGTATCTCAATGTGGTTTTGATTTGAATCTCCCTGATAGCTAATGATGATGAACATTTTTTCATGTGTCTGTTAGCCATTTGTATGTGTTCCTTGGAGAAGTGTCTGTTCACGTAATCTGCCCATTTTTTGACATGATTATCTGTTTTGTGTGTGTTGAGTTTGAGGACTTCATCAAGATCAAAAGCTTCTGCACAACAAAGGAAACAGTCAACAAAGCAAAGAGGCAACCCACAGAATGGGGACAGATATTCACAAATGACACCACAGACAAAGGGATGATATCTAAGATTGATGCTACTTCTTCAGGATTGTAGAGTCAAAAAAAATTTTTTTTTGCCTTTTTCTGCCCATGATATTTTAGAATTTTTTTTTTGGAATTGTATTGTGGAGTCAGAATGGTGTATGGGGTCTGGAATCAGGATAACATGGGTGTGAATTCCACCTCTCCCACTTCCTAGCTGCATGGCCCCTAGGTGCTTTATATAAACTTTATTTCTCCATGTATAAAATGTGAGAATAATACTTGGCTCCTATGGTTGTTATGAGACTACTAAGTAAGATGAAGTATGTCAACTACCAAGTATAGTGTCTATATACCTGAGAGACTTGATAATGGAGGATGACACAGCTGAACAAGAGGAAACAGAAATAAGTTACATACAATCTTGAGTTCATTTTCTTGAATGCCTTTAAAGTTGGGAATAGTTGTAGACTTAAGAGATGGATACAAAAGTAGTACAGAGGGTTCCCTTATCCCTAGCATCCAGTTTCCCCTGTTGTAACATTTTATATGTCACTATGGTACATTTCTCACAACTGATGAATACCTACTAATCTATTACGAGTAACTAAATTCTATACTTTATTCTTATTTTATTGGTTGTTTCCTTATTTCTTTTTTCTCTTCCAGGATCCCATTCAGGATACCACATCATATCTAGTTATTATGTCTTCTTAGGCTCCTTTGAACTATGATAGTTCCTCACATTTTCCTGGGTTTTAATGAACTTGACAGGTTTTTTTTCCCCGCCCCTTCATTATTATTAATTTTTAATAATTAACATATAATGTATTATTTTTTTCAGGGGTACAGGTCTGTGATTCATCAGTCTTACACAATTCACAGCACTCACCATAGCACATACCATTCCCAATATCCACCACCTCACCACCCCATCCCTCCTACCCCCCTTCTCTCTTCTCTCCAGCAACCCTCATTTTGTTTCCTAAGATTATGAGTCTCTTATGGTTTGTCTCCCTCTCTGGTTTCATCTTGTTTCATTTTTTCATTTTTCCCTTCCCCTATGATCCTCTGTCTTGTTTCTCAGATTCCTCACATCAGTGAGATCATATGATAATTGTCTTTCTCTGATTGACTGATTTTGCTTAGCATAATACCCTCTAGTTCTATCCACATCGTTGCAAATGGCAAGATTTTAGTTTTTTGATGGCTGCATCGTATTCCATTGTGTGTGTGTGTGTGTGTGTGTGTGTGTGTGTGTGTGTGTGTATTTATATATACACCACATCTTCTTTATCCATTCATCTGTTAATGGACATTTAGGCTCTTTCCATAGTTTGCTATTGTGGACATTGCTGCATAAACTTGACAGTTTTGAAGAGTAATGGTCAGGAAATTTGTAGAATGTTCTTTTATATTGAATTGCCTAATAGTTCTCTCATGATCAGATTGGAGCTATAGATTTTGGGAGTCAGGATACATAGGTGAAGTGTTTTCAGTATGTCAAGGGTATATACTGTTACTATGACTCATCACTGTTGGGTTGACCTTTTAACCTTGATCAGCTGTGTTTATCAGGTTATTTTTTTTCTGTGCTTTGCTCTTGGGAAGCAAGTCACAAGGCATAACCCAAACTTAAAGGTTGGGGAAGTTGTGCTCTACCTCTTGGAATGGAAAATATTTACATAAATTACTTGGAATTTCTTTGTACAGGATATTTATTCTCCTCCTCTCCCTTTATTTACTTGTCTAGTTTATATCAGCATGAACTCATGACTGTCTTAAACTTCGGCTTATAATGCAATACTACACTATTTATTCTGTTGCTTACATTCTGATTTTGGCTACTGAGTATTCTTTCACTTGTCTCCTATGCCCCTTTGATATATTCCATCACTTTGTTTTTGAGCACATCTTATTTTCTGGCACTATGAGGTATTTCTGGCTCATCTTGTATATTTCTTACCCCATCTCCTATGTAGCCATTTTTCCAAGAAACCTTTGTTCTTTTTATTAGAGACTGATATTAGAAACTAAGATCTGGGCACTGGGTATGCTCTTTGCTACTGTAGTGTCATTGCTACTGTATTTGCTACTGTAGTCTCAATACACAAAGCTAGGAAATATAAGTGTAGTCGTAGTTCAGAGATATGGCAGGTTTGGTTCCAGATCATTGCAATGAACTGGATGTTGCAAAAAAACATGCCAATCAGGTCATGATCCCAGGGTCCTGGGATCCAGCCCCACATCAGGCTCCCTGCTCAGTGGGAAGTGTGCTTCTCCCTCTCCCATTCCCCCTGCTTGTGATCCTTCCCTCTGTCTTCCTCTGTCAAATAAATAAATAAATAAATAAAGTCTTAAAGAAAAAAAAGAAACAAAAAAAACAAAAAACATGCCAAGAGGATTTTTGTTTCCTAATACATATAAAGGTCATGTTTCTTCTATAGTATAGACTGTTAAGTGTATAGTAGCATTATACCTAAAAAGCAATGCACATACCTTAATTTAAAAATACTTCATTGCTAAAAAATGCTAACCATCATCTGAGCTTTCAGTGAATCCTAGTCATCCTTTATCTTTTTCTTAGGAAGGTCTTGCTTTGGCATTAATGGCAGCTGACTGGTTGGGGTAATGGTCAGTGAAGGCTGGTCATTCTTAAAGTAACACAACAGTGTATTTTGCCTCATCAGTTGACATTTGCTTTCATGAATGAGTTCTTTATAGCATGATAACATTTTACCTTCATAGAACTTCTTTCGAACTTCTTCATAGAACAGGCTTCTCAAATCCTGCCGCTGCTTTATCAACTAAGTTCATGTAACATTTTAAGTCCTTTGTTGTCATTTCAGTACTTTGTACGGCATATTCAAGAGTAGATTCCATCTCAAGAAACCATTTTCTTTGTTAATTCATAAGAGGCAACTCCATACCCATTCAAGTTTTCTCGTGAGATTGCAGCAACTCCTCACATCTTCAGGCTCCACTTCTAATTCTAGTTCTCTTGCTGTTTCTGCAACATGTGCAGTTACTTCCTCCCCTGAAGTCTTGAACCCTTCAAAGTCATTCAGGAGGGTTGGAATCAACTTCTTCCAAATTCATGTGAATGTTGTTTTGACCTCTTTCATTGAATCATGAATATTCTTCATGGCATCTGGAATAGTGAATCCTTTCCAGAAGGTTTTGAATGTACTTGGTGTATCAGAGGAACCACTGTCATAGCAGCTGTAACCTTACAAAATGTACTTCTTACATAATAAGATTTGAAACACAAAGTTGCTCCTTGAGCCATGGGGCTGCAGAATGGATGTTGTGTTAGCAGACATGAAAGCAATATTAATCTTGTGATCCATCTCCATCAGAGCTCTTGGATGACCAGGTGCCTTGTCAATGAGCAGTAATATTTTAAATGGAGTCTGTTTTTTGTTTTTTGGTTTTTTTTTCCTTAAATTGAATCTTTTTTTTTTTTTTTTTTTTTTCCCTGAGCAGGAGGGCTCAACCATGGACTTAAAATAATCTG
This sequence comes from Enhydra lutris kenyoni, assembly GCF_002288905.1. Lineage (NCBI taxonomy): Eukaryota > Metazoa > Chordata > Mammalia > Carnivora > Mustelidae > Enhydra > Enhydra lutris. The sequence continues at coordinate 94,336,715 of NW_019154085.1, read as the reverse complement.
TAATCCACATGGCAAACAGAGGTACTGTCATCGAGACTTTGTTGTTCCATGTGTAGAGCACAGTGAGAAGAGATTTAGCAGAGTTCTTAGGTGCCCTAGGATTTTCAGAATGGTAAATAAACATTGGCTTCAACTTTAAGTCACCAGCTGCATTTGCTCCCAACAAGAGAGTCAGCCGGTGCTTTGAAGCTTTGAAACCAGGCACTGACTTCTCTCTAGCTATGAAGTCCTAGATGCCATCTGCTTCCAACAGAAGCCTGTTTCATCTACCTTCACTAACTATCTTAGCTGGATCTTCTGGAGAACTTGTGCAGCTGCTCCATCAGCACTTGTGGCTTCAGCTCTCACTTTGATGTTATGAGATAGCTTCTTTCCTTAAACCTCACGAACCAACCTCTTCTGGCTTCAGACTTTGCCTTTTCAGTTGACTCACCTCTCAGCTTTCACAGAATTGAGGAGGCCTTGCTCTGGATTAGGTTTAGGCTTAAAGGAATGTTGTGGCTGGTTTGATCTTCCATCCAAACCACCAAAACTGTCTCCACATTAGCAATAAGGCTGTTTCACTTTTTTTAAAAAAGATTTTATTTATTTATTTGCAAGATAGGGAGAGAAAGAGCGAGCACCGGTGCACAAAGGGACGGGGAGAAGCAGACCCCCTGCTCAGCAGAGAGCCTGAGGCCGGTCTTGATTCTAGGACTCTTGAGATCATGGCCTGAGCGGAAGTCAGGTGCTTAACTGACTAAGCCATCTAGGCACTCCTGTTTCACTTTCTTATCATGTATGTGTTCATTGGAGTAGTTTTTCTTTGGAGTTCATTTTTAATTCCTTTCAGAACATTTCCTTTGGATTCACAACTTGACAAGCTGTTTGGTGCTAGAGTCCTAGCTTTCAGCCTGTTTCAGCTTTTTCAACATGCCTTCCTCACTAAGCTTAATCATTTCTAGCTTTTGATTTAAGAAGTGAGGAATGGGTGACACTTCTTCTTATTCAAACACTTAGAAGCCATTGTAGGGTTATGAATGGACCTAATTTCCATATTGTTGTGTCTCAGGAAATAAGGAAGCCCAAGGAGAGGGGGGGAGGGGGAGTAGGGGGAGGGGGAGAGGGATGACCGCTGACAGGTAGGTAGAATTATCAGAACACACATTTGTAGATTAAGTTCGCTGTCTTATGTAGGCATAGTTTGTGGCATAATTATCATAGTAACATCAAAGATCACTGATCATAGATCACCACGACAAATATAATAATAATAAAATAGTTTGCATTATTTCAAGAATTACCAAAATGTGACAGAGACATGAAGTGAGCAAATGTTTTGGAAAAATGGCACCAATAGACTTTTTTGACACAGCATTGCCATACACATTCAATTTGTTAAAAAAAAAAAAATGCAGTTCTCTGCAAAGTGCAATAAAGTGAAGCACAGTAAAGCGAGATGTATCTGTAAGTATAGAATGTCTGTATTAAGCTAAACATGACTTCCTACTCATATCACCAATTCTAATCTGTTACCCCATGTTTATTTTACTCTTCTCCTCGTGCCTCTCTGCAATCTAATAGTGAGAAATCTGGCTCCCGGCATAGTGACACATTCCAGGTATCGATGTACAATGCCTTCAGAATTGTCAACGTGTCTTCTCTTGAGAAAGCAACATTATCAATTAGATTATTATGGACAGTTCCTTTTGTCCGTAGTCTTAACAGTTTCCAGTCATTTCTAAGTTTAGGTAGGTCAGCACCTGTTTTTCCCCACTCCCTTCAGTGAAGTTCTGTCCTGCATTTGGGATCAAGCTTGAGTCTCTTGTCACAGTCTACATTCCATCCTGGGATACCCCTTTTCCTGATTGATTTTTTTTTCTCTTATTTTACATGCACTGCGTTTCCTTCCTTGTGCTGGATAAAGTCCAATAGTTTTGGAAAATGCATGGTGTCACGTATCCACCACACAGTATTCTGTAGAATAGCTTTATTGCCCTAAAAAAAAAAAAAATGCCCTGTGCTTCCCTTATTCGAGTCTTTGTCTCTCCCCCACAACACCTGACAATCACAGATCTATTATTCTAGCTAGAGTTTTGCTTTCTCTAGAATGTCATGTAAATGAAGTCCTATAAGCTAGAGCTTCCCCAGCCTAGCTTTTCTCATTTAGCAGTGCTCATGTAAGATTTAGCCATGATGTTATGTGGATTAATAGCCTGTTGCTTTTCATCACTGTGTAGTCTTTACTACAATTTGTTTATCTAATCACCTATTGAAAGACAATGTGATTTCTTCTAGGTTTTGATAAGCATGAAGAAAGCCATTATAAACTTTTGTGTTCAGGTTTTTGTATGAATACATGTTTTCAGATCAGTTGGGTAAACACCTAGATGTTGGGTAAATACCTAGAACACCTTGGACTTCTAGAGTGAGTGCACCATTTTGCATTCCCTCCAGCAGTGAATAAAGTGTTCCCGTCCCACGTCCTCATTAGTGCTTGGCATGCCAGTACTTCCCATCCTGAGAAATACCCAAATTTAAACACATGTATTTCCTATTTGGGAACTATTCTGTAGCGTCTGGCCACAGTTAAAGCTGCGGAAGGTTATTTGGTCTTTTTCTAGATATGTGTCCTTGTGCTGGAGCTCTGACCATGTGGTCAGCTAGGGCTGATTTTCTTTCAAAAGTCTGAAATGCCTGAGGATCTTTCCATTGTTGGATACTTGCAAGCCACTCTTCATTAGAAGCACTAGTTTTATATATTCACTTGTTGGTTAAGTATTTCTTGAATGCCCACTCTATGTTAAACCTCAGGAATAGAGCAGTGAGAACATAAGCGACAAGGTTCTTGTAGTTAGAGAGCTTACATGTGTGGGGAAGAGCAACTTTTCATCCATAATACATATGAAATGCTATGTGAGAGAATATGATATAAGGTAGTGATAAATGTCATGACCGAACTTAAGTAGGGTCTAGGATTTTAGAGAACACGGGAGTTTTCAGGGGAATGTGGGGGTGGTCGGGAAAAGGCTCCCTGAGAAGACGATAGTGAGCAGGTCTCTGAAAGTGGTGAGGGAGTGAGCCAGGTGGGTGTCCAGGGGAACAAGCATTCCGGCAGATGTCCTGAAGTGGCAGTGTGCTTGCCATTTTTGAGCAGCAGTGAGGTGTGCAGTGCCGCTGGAATTGAGGAAACGAGTGGTAGGATGTGAAGTTGGAGAGAGGGTAGGGACTGGGTCTTGTTGGACTCGGGAGACCATTGCTTCTTTTTCTTTCTTTCTTTCTTTTTTTTTTTCTTTTCATTTCTAATTTTTAAAAGTTTTTATTTTTTTATCATTATTTTTAAAGATTTTATTTATTTATTTCACAGAGAGAGATCACAAGTAGGCAGAGAGGCAGTCAGAGAGAGAGGAGGAAGCAGGTTCTCCGCTGAGCAGAGAGCCCAATGCGGGACTCGATCCCAGGACCCTGAGATCATGACCCGAGCCGAAGGCAGAGGCTTAACCCACTGAGCCACCCAGGCACCCATAATTTTTAAAAGTTTTTAAAATTTAAATTCAGTTAACTTATACTGTATTATTAGTTTCAGAGGTAGAGTTGAGTGATTTATCAGTCTTATATAACACCCAGTGCTAATTACGTCACATACCCTCCTTAATGTCCACCACCCAGTTATCCCATCCCTTCATCCACCTCCCCTCCAGCAACCATCAGTTTGTTTCCTTTAGTTAAAAGGCTCTAATGGTTTGTCTCCCTCTCTGGTTTCACCTTGTTTTACTTTTTTTCCTCTTTTCCCCTATGATCCTCTGTTTTGTTTCTTAAATTGCACATATGAATAAGATCATATGACAGTTGTCTTTCTCTGTATGCTAAGTGAAATAAGTCAATCAGAGACCATTGCTTCTTCTTCTTTTTTTTTTTTTAAGATTTTATTTATTTATTTGACAGAGATCACAAGCAGGCAGAGAGGCAGGCAGAGAGAGAGGGGGAAGCAGGCTCCCCGCTGAGCAGAGAGCCCGATGCGGGGCTCAATCCCAGGACCCTGAGATCACGACCCGAGCCGAAGGCAGAGGCTTTAACCTACTGAGCCACCCAGGCGCCCCAGACCATTGCTTCTTAAAATTCCATGTGCCCAGGCATCACGTGGGAATCTTGTTGAAGTGCAGATTCTGATTCCATAGGTCTGGGGTGGGACCTGGGAGTATGCATTTCTAATAAGCTTCTGGGGGAATGCACTGCTGCTGGGTCATGGACTATAATATGAATAGCAAAGTGGGAAACTCTGGTCATGGTTTTATTCTGAATAAAACTGAAAGTCTGAGGAGGATTCTCAGCACAGGAATGATATAACTTGATTTATAATTTTGAAGTCTTTTCAGCCCGTTATGTGGAGAATCCTATGAGGAAGTCAAGGAGAAAGCCCAGGGACCAGCCAGGAGGCTGCTGCTATAGTCTGGATAAAAGATTCTGATGCTGGTCTTGGGATGGTGGTGATGGCAGTAATGAGAAAAATGCCAGCTAGCACAGTTGTGTAGTTTGTGCACTGCCCAAGATACTAACAGTTGGTATGTTGAGCTGGCAATCCAGCTACATTCCATTTGCTGAGCTTTTTATTTTGTGACTCATTAGCTGAGAGGGAGACATCTCTTTTACAATTCCTCCTCCCCAGGAGGAAACGGGTGCCGCCTTATAGTTCATGCAAAGGCAAGCTGTGTGTTACCCATGCTCAGTGTAAGAAGTGGCTGGGTGTAGTTTAGGCGACTCTGGGTAGTTAACATGTTGAGTGAGGAGTGTAATAAGAGCTTTTGTCTTTTACTTTTCACTTCTGCTGTCATGTGCTGCTGCCTGAGTTCATGGCCCATGAAAGCTTTTCCTGGAAAGCAGAATAGCCACAGAGGAGCTAAGCTGAACTTTGAATTTTCCAGAGAGTAGTCTTCCAAAGAAATTGCTCCTGCCAGAGGAGAAGCAAAACTGACCCAAGTCATTTGTTTCAGGCTTCTCTCTGTGAGCAGATAGAAGTGCTGTCTCTTTAAAAATGCCTCTCTGTGACTATAAAAGCGGTCACTAAGGATAAAAGGAGAGAGTCATAGATACGTATGCCACTTTCCAGGCTGCGTCTGTAGTTCATCTCCCACTCCCCACTGCAAAAGAGCTCTGAAGATAGGTCTTGTCCAAAAATGAAAGCATAAGAGATACATCATGCTTTCTGTAGCTGCTGAAAAGGTGTGGTTTCTCTGGGAATGTCTTAACCAAGCTGTTTGTTGAACAGTGGTTCCACTGGGCTCCTTTGGGAAAGGACGCTTCATCCTTACGTGTTTCCTGGCGGGACGGTGGGCATTGCCCGTGGATGGTTAGCTGCTGCGTCCCCTAGCACTATACGCTTTAGTGGGTTTGCCTGCCATTTTTACTTAGAGAAACATGGTCTGACCCATGAGGCATGTTCTTTGTGGAGATGCATCGTTATGCATGCGTCCATCCATCATTATGGTGATATTTTGGAACCCCTTGGGTTGGCACTGCTTTCAGCAGGAATTGCTTGAGTTTCGTTATGAGGGTGTCATGCCTGACTTACGCTCCTGCCCCGAATATGAAGTATTAGGAGCCACCTTGGCAGAAGCTGGAGGTGCAGTGGGTCCTGGTGAGACTCCTCTACTCCTCAGTTCCCCATTGTTGAGGTGGTTTCCATCTACTGGCTTCTTTCTAAAGCACTGTCTTGAGGGCAGGTGAATGTGTTAGGCTGGCCTGTCGGCAGGGTCTCTCCATACTTCATTTTGTGTTCATTTAGGTAGGGGTTGGAACTCTCAAGTATAAAACCCAGTCTTGAAGGAATTTACCCTCCAGAGCAGTGGGCCCCAAATCCCGTACCTACAGAGATCAGGCATGCGACGTCAAGGAGTCGAGAGGACGATAGGCGCACAGACTTCAAAAGAGGGGTGACATGGCTGAGCACCTGTTTTGGTCACTATTTGTAAGTGTAGCTGCCATCTGGAGACATTGCAACAGAAGCCCAGAAGTCACAAGTCTTTTGTAAAATCTCCAGATTTTTAAATGTGGAAACTAACTCAAAAAGATGATAAGCCGATTTCAGACCAGACAAACCATGTCTAAAGGCTAGATTCAGCCACTGAAATGCTTATTCTTTTGTTTGTTTGTTTGTTTGTTTGACAGAGAGCACAAGTAGACAGAGAGGCAGGCAGAGAGAGGAGGAAGCAGGCTCCCTGCTGAGCAGAGAGCTCAATGTGGAGCTCCATCCCAGGACCCTGGGATCATGACCTGAGCCGAAGGCAGAGGCTTTAACCCACTGAGCCACCTAGGTGCCCCTGAAATGCTTATTCTTAATTAAGCTCCGCCCTAGTGTATGAATAGTGAGCCTTTTTCAAAATAAAATGTGTTAATAGTGGTAAGTTAATGAGCCAAAAGAGCTGAGGAAAAGAAATTTTCACAAAAAGTAGGTCTTGTGAACCCTGAAATAGATATATAGAATCTAAAAAACTAGCCCAGTGATAATTGCTGAGCATTCTGTGATCTAGATCATGAACCATCCCAAGAAGGCAGAGGGCAAAGCTTCAAAGCAAGACAGGTGCAAATCCTCACCTTCATCCCTCGACTATTTCACTGGGCATCTTTTTTTTTTTTTTTGCCTGCCATGTACCGGATATTTATTATAAGTCCTGAGGGTCCAACATAGCAAAAGAACTACTCCCTACTTCTACTTCATGAGTTTGTAAAATAAAATCCAAACTCTCAGCCAAAGGAAGATAGAAGTCTAGTCCAACGGGGGTGAGGGTGGACAGAGTCCAGGCTCCATCTGCGGTGTCCGGTAGTGGGAAACATGGTGGAGGAGGGATTCCCTCTCTGTGTAGAACTGAGACTGTGCTTTGCAGTTGTGAGTTTGGTTTCAACTCCTACCTAAACTAACATAAAATGAATTATTAAGTGCAATATAAAGCAAATTACTTGATTAGAGCATTGGTTTTCAAACATTTTATGATTTTATGAATCACATTTAAGTGATTAATTAATGCTATATAAAGTATAGCTTAGGTGTTTAAATATCAAGAATTTGAAAATTCATTCTGGAGTCCTTTGGAAATTGCAAGAACACTCTTTGAGCACACTTAGTTATTGCAGCCTAGGAATGGTGATTTCTTTTTCTTGTTTAATTGGCCAACAGTTTCCTATGTTAGTTGCCTAATGATTGTCATGGAAAATTTTAATGACATTTGCTGTGAATTATCTGGAAAGAATATAAAAATTTATAGCACGAACTTGACCCAGAGCTTGTTGGTTGACACTCATTTTTGTATTTGTTTGGTTCTTTGTAATCCGGAAAGCATGTTTTCATGCTGGAGCTTATAAGATTCTGATAAGGTGTTGGGGAAGAAGATGTGGAGCTAAAACAGGCTGAGCAAAATAATTGTGATGGTGATAATTATAATAGCGACAATAGCTACGATTTATTTAGAAGGTTCTATGTGGCAGGCACAGTTCTAAATACTTTACAAACAGTATACTATATACTCCTCAGCCCAATTCAAAGAAGTAGGCACCAGTGTCTTCATTTCTGAGACAAAGAGACCGGAGTTTGGAGACTTGAAGTGGTTTGTTGTAGGTCGTACACAAACAGGCAGCCGAGTGGAATTCAGCCCCAGGCCTGTTCCCTCGAATGTCACTGCCGTGAACTTTCTAGGTTATTCTATTAATAAATGACCTTACCCGATCTTCTAATTCAGGATACCATTGCTTTTTGGACTACAATAAGCTTTGTCCGAAAAGTAAATTATTTTTGGTAGTTCACACAAGCCCTCTTTTGTTGGGTGAATATGAATCTGTTCACAAATTGCTGCTGCTGGGAACGAGCAGTATCCATTGGTCTTCAGCCAGCAGTAAGTTGAGTTCCCCAGCTATTAGCAAATCAGTGGATTTATAAGATAAAATAATAATATGATTGGGTAAAAATGTGTCTTATGTACCACATTTTTCTTCTGTTTAATTACTTTTCCTCTCTTTAATTAATATCCTTTCTGAGACCTCATACTTGCTTCATTTTGATGAATATGCAGTGATTTCTTTTCCCCAGTATGCCTACACAGGATTTGAAGCAAGAATATTGACCTATGTGTCCAATGATCTTTCTTTCTTATTATTATTCTTAATTAAAGCCATTAAGCTGCCCTCAGACCTGCTGTGATGTGACTTACTGGAGTTCTTTGTGCATTCACACCCTTGAGATTAGCCCCACAGTAGGACTACCAAAGCTGACTTTGGTTGGAAGGTAAATGATGGATACTTCTCATTTCCCAGAAGAAGGAAAAATGGAACTCCTCTCTTTGAGGTGACTCACATAATTGACAAATGGCTTGACAAATTAATGTGGGTTTTAGGCAGGTGAAGGTTTCTAATTCCTGATTTCAGATTTGAATTCACACAACTTTGAATGTCAAGTGCAACACGAAGAATAGTATTTATGAAAATGCCGTGATTCAGCTCAAGTACTATCTATCTATCTATCTACCCATTTATTTATTTATTTATTTATTTATTTATAGTGAGCTCTGCAGAGTGATTTTTTTTGTTGTTGTTTCCAGAAACTTAGGGTGAAACGATGGCCCTATTCTTCCAAGTGAGGTTGTTATGCTACTTACTGAATATGATCAACTTATTATATCTGTGCTCATAACTCTGCCAAATTTCTCTTTTAGATCTCATTAATTTCTACACCATCTTCCTCAGTTCACTGAACAATTTCTTTGGCGATTCTCAGAAAAGTTTTGCGAATTAAGTGATCCTAATTTTACAAACGAAGATCTGTGACTCAGCGAAGTGATCCGGTGACTTTATCTCTGAGCTTGATATGTGGCAACAGAAGGACTGGTGACCTCAAGGTCTTCTGACGTGGGCTATTGCAAGCTCTCACAATTGTCAGTATCTCCCAGTGTTCTGTTCTACGTGCTCTCCAGACCTGCCAGTCAGGAACCTTGACTTCTGTTTTTCTTTGATTTTTGAATTGGGTCAGAATTTCCTTAGAGTAATTATGGAGTAAGAGTTACATGAACTACATATATTGTTTTGTTCCTGGATGAGGATGTCTAAATTTGCCATATAAAATGAAAACAGGCCTCAAACAGGAAGTGGAAAAGTTAAAGGTGTATTTTTAGTGTGCATTCACTTAGATTAGTCTGGGAATGGACTTGTAACTATATATGCATAATTAAATGGTACCAATTTCAGGTCTTCTTAAAAGCTTTTTTAAGAAATAAATTTTACAATTTTTTTTTTAAGATTTTTTTTTTTTTTTATTCATTTGACAGACAGATCACGAGTAGGCAGAGAGGCAGGCAGAGAGAGAGAGGAGGAGGAGGCAGGCTCCCTGCCGAGGAGAGAGCCCAAAGCGGGACTCGATCCCAGGACCCTGAGATCATGACCCTAGCTGAAGGCAGAGGCTTTAACCACTGAACCACCCAGGCGCCCCAAGAAATAAATTTTAAAATAAAATATACATTCTTTTTTTTCTCTTAAAGATTTTATTGATTTATTTGATAGGGAGAAGCAGGCGCCCCGCTGAGCAGGGAGCCCAATGTGGGGCTCGATCCTGCTGGGATAATAACCTGAGCCAGAGGCGGACACTTAACTGACAGCCACCCAAGTGCCCCAAAATACATGTTCTTATTGCCCTGATACATAATATTTTGTATATGCAAATTAATCTTCAGGAAAATTTACTTTCGTCAGTTTGTATGAGTAGTAAGATTGCCAACCCCAGTGGTCTGAAGCAGGGGTTGGCAAGCTATGGCCCATGAGCCATGTCTAGCCTGTTGTCTGTTTTTGAATGGTTCTCAAGCCATGAAAAGTTTTTCTCTACTTCTCGTGGTTGAAAATAAATCAGAAGAAAAAAGTACTTCATGACATGTGAAATTATGTCATATTCTACTATTAGTATCTATGAATAAAGTTTTAGAGGAGCACAGCTGTGGTCAGCTCGTGCACTTATGTACCATCTCTTTTCTACTTTTGCATTGTAATGACAGAGGTGAGTAGTGGTAACAGTCTGTGTGGTCTGCAGACTCAAAAAATGGATTGTCTAGCTCTGTCCCCCAAAGTCTGCCAACTCCTGACCTAAGGAAAATTATGGGAAGTCCATCAGTATGTAAATACGTCTTTTAGTTCCTAAATAAATGGTATCCCCTCTTTGATTTTGGATTCAGTGATCGAGGGCAAGAATGACTCGAGTCGGCCAGCCTAGCAGAAGGATGCTAAACTTTCTTCCTGTTCCTTACGATATCCCCTGCCAAGCTTCCATGATTCTTGACTGATACTATAAGAGGCATTGATTTGGAATAAGACACTGTTTCTCCTGATAAGCCCTGTTAAATGATACCCAGATCACCTGTCAGCATCCACTAAGTTGGCGTTTCCCATGTGTTTCCTGTTGTAATTGATAGCAGTGGTCTTAGTGTATGAGGTGAGTTTATGAGATGCTTTTTTTTCCCTTTGAGGAAGATATTAGACTTAAAATACATTAGATAAAATAATTATAACATTAAACCTTTGATTCTTGGGTAAAATATTTACATAAAATCATGAGTTGATACAAAGAAGTAGAGAGTAATTGATAATATGCAAGTTTGGTAAATATTGTTAGCTTCGTAAACAAATGGCCGAAGTTTGTAAAACCCTACTTAAAAAAGATGAAATGAGTTTAGTTGTAAGATCCAGGACACGTCAGAAATACACAGAGAGGTAAATTTTGAAGAAATGGGATGAGAGAATGAATGCCCAGCTGAAAGGGAGTTTCTTCCAATGGGGAGCAAGGCTGAGGGGAGGGGCATCAGAATTTAGTGTGTGATTATTTGGAACATGAAGAAAGCATTTCTGTGCCCCATGCTTTTTAGAGTTTCTTTAGGTTTTGAGTTTAGAGGCCCTTGACATTATTTCATTATATTTGATTGTATCTTAGGGGAGATATTATTTATTATATTGATGCTTGCAGATTTGGGGATTTAAGAAGCTTGAAAAGTACCTTGAGAATGTAAAGTGTCTTATTATTGCATGCATACAAATTCTGAAATGCGAATATTCTGCGTCTTCAACTTGGTATCCTGCTTTAATAAGTCTATTGTTTGAGGCTCTTTTATGGTCTTGAAAACAATGATTTTATTAGCTGTGTAGGGTTCCATTGCATGAATGAAACATACTTTAGTTCTCTTTTCCTAAAATTTTGGATGTTTTGTTTTGCTATTATAAATAACAGTGAGATAAACAACCATCATCTTTGGTTGCATTTCTGGTAATTTCCTGAGGATAGATTTCTACACAGATAAAGGCAAATTGCCCACCGGAAAGGTTGTAAAGATTACATTTCCATTGGGAATGTACGTGAATGTCCCGTTTGCTTGTTTATTTTTATATCTGTATTTGTGTATATGAGAAAAATTTCATGACTTTTTATGGACTGGCACATTTCTCATGAATATTATACCCAAAGATTTATTTATCTGTTAGTATGATGAATGAGACTCTTTATTCCATTATTTTCTATTGACTCTTTGCTGGTGTATTAAGAAAACAATTATTTTTGGTGTATTTTGTATTTGGTCATATTACTGATTCTACTGTTCATTCTGAAGGTATTTGGGTTGATTCATTTAGTTTGCATTTGGACAACAGAGGTTAGAGTAGATCCTAGGGATAAAAATCTTCTGTTTTCCTCACTGTATTTGCAAATGCACATAAAAGCCTCTGTTGCTGGTATGTTCTTATCTAAGTCAAAAAACAATGCTAGTAAGATCTGATTTGGGCGAATACAATTGGATTAATGTGCAATTTTGAATGCTGTACTTTAAGAGCAGAACTTTTAGAAATACTAAGGTCTTGTTTGGTATTACTTGACATATTTGTTTTTTTAAAAAAAGAAAGAATATGATTTTTCTAAGAAAAGGGTTGAATTGTGTTTAGCATTACAAAGAACCTGGAATGGGTTAGGAAATGACCATAGTCCCTTGCTTCTTTTAGTTTAAAACAGAATTTATGTTTTAATTTAGTTTTCCAGGCTTTATGTGAAATTGTTTAACATGAGTGTTAAGGCCAATGGTATAATAAAATGTCACTGATTCTTCATTTCTAATTTTTTTCATTTAGCAATGTCCATTGGCTTTCAAATAAATTAGTTTTTAGGGCACTAGATTTGGCTGCTTATAGCTCTAATAAAATGATGCTGTTATAAAGGAGAATTGTCATTTTAGGCGCTATCAGACTTTTATACTCTTGATACCTTGGCATCTCAGTGGAGAATTAGGTATTTATACATGGGTGAAAGCAGATTTAATGAACATGAAAACCACTGAGAAGCTGTGTGCTTCATACCTTGTTTTTCTGATTTCTTCTCAATCCTCCAGTGTCAACACTGGGAACAAAAGGATCCAAGCTAGTGTCCTTGAAAAAAAATATAATGGGCAGAATATCTCAGTCAAATTGTCATTTATCGGGGGCTTTGAAAGTCGAGATCATTATTTGTTTTTTAAGGATACAAAGTGTAATTATGTAAATGCACTAATAGTGCACATCTGTTGTTTTTCCTGCTCAGTACACCTTCTTCCTTTCTTTAGAATTAGGACCTTAGGGGCGCCTCGGTGGCTCAGTCTTGGATGTCTGCCTTTGGCTCTGGGCGTGATCCCGGGGTCCTGGGATCGGGCTCTGCATCGGGCTCCCTGCTCCATGGGAAGCCTGCTTTCCCTCTCCTAATTCCCCTGCTTGTGTTCCCTCTCTTGCTGTGTGTCTCTCTCTGTCAAACAGATAAATAGAATCTTAAAAAAAAAAAAAATACAATTAGGACCTTAATCTACCTTTGGAGAGAATCACCACTCGTTCATTCTTTCACTGTGTCCTTGGAAGGAGTTGACCTCATCATTGGGCTCTCTGGGTTGGGTTTGGGGTCCTGACCTTGTCAGTCCAAACCTCTTCCCATGCTCTGTTCCTCCACTGCCACATCTTAGGGATTTACTCAGGAGTGGGACAGGAGCCAAGCAAGGCCAGCCCACATTGTTCTCAGGCAGTGTCCTCAGTCTCCTGGGGGGAGATACTCAGTTCCCCCTGGGAGGACTAAATGAGGTGATGGAAGGCTGGACTTGGGATGGCCATCTGAGCCACCACTTGGGGAGAAGAGCTCCGAGACAAGACCTAGAGAGATACAGGCTCCTGAGGTGCTTGCTTTAGCACCACCTCCTTCCCCTGCCCCGCAACTGTGGCTGAAATGAGCTCTACCATGAATGTTAAAAATTATATTCACCAATACATTTTCTGTTTTTTCCCTCCCTTTTAATTCATTGTAGGGGTTTAGGAAATATTTTGGTCATCTGTAAAGGAAAATATCCTGAAAAATCTCTTATTCTTGTCACTCACCTTATTCTGCGTCAGCCACACTGGTCCTTTGCTGTCCCTGAAATGTGTTGGGCACCTCAGGCCATTTGCACTTGCTGGTCCTTCTGTCTAGAAACTCTTCCCTTCCCCATGGCTGTGGTCCTCACCCTTCACCTCTGTGCTCAGGGGTCACCTCTTTAGGGAATCCCTTCCTGAATCCTTATTTAAAATGGAAGAATATCATTACTTCATAACCCCATTCTAACTGCTTTATAGCCTGCTAAATCTGTAATTATTTGTAAATCATCAGAACTGTCCCAAATGCACTGTAATATGACATCCTTGAAGGAAGAGATTTGTGTTTGTTTTCTTTTCTGTAGTATCTCTAGCATTTGAAGTGCTCGGTAGGGTGGCTGCTCAGTATATGCTTGTTGGACTGGATAAAAATGGTAGCTAATTTCTCCAGAGATGATTAATTACAAAAGGGGAAGTGGTTACACAGTGGAATAACCTGGAGGACACCGTGTCAAAGTCAACGTCACCAGTAATGGGACAAATGAGCATAACACGTCTCCAAAACTAATGCACTGAGGTCTGTGATGACTTGCCACAGATGAAAGGAAACAGAAAAATATTAGATAAATCCAACATGAGAAGCATTCTGCAAAATAGGTGGCTTCTATTCTTCAAACATACCAATATTATGGGGCACCTTGGTGGCTCAGTGGGCTAAAGCCTCTGCCTTGTGCTCAGGTCATGATCCCAGGTTCCTGGGATTGAGTCCTGAATCGGGCTTTCTGCTCAGCGGGGAGCTTGCTTCCTCCTCTCTCTCTGCCTGCCTCTCTGCCTAGTTGCGATCTCTCTGTCACATAAATAAATAAATTAAATCTTTAAAAAAAAACAAAAAAAACAAAAAAACCAAAATTAAGAAAAAAAAAAAAGCTGAGAAACTTTCTGTATTAACGGAAGCTAAAGAGACATGATGACCAAATGCGACGTGTGATCCTAGATCAGAAGAAGTAACATGAAGGTGGTTATTGGAAAATTGGAAGAATCTGGTGGCGCCTGGATGGCTCAGTTGCTTAAATGTCTGCCTTCAGCTCAGGTCATGATCCCGGGGGTCCTGGAATCGAGTTCCGCATCGGGCTCCCCACTCAGCAGGGAACTTTTTTCTCCCTCTCCCTCTGCCTGCTGCTCTCCCTGCTTCTGGTCTCTCTCTCTCTGTCAAATAAATAAAATCTTTAAAAAAAGGAAAAAAAAAGAAAATTGGAAGAATTTGAATATGGACTGTCTGTTAGAGAACAGTAGCATACCGATGCCAAATTCTTGACTGCGGTTATGATACTGTGATTATGTAAGATGTTGTCCTTGTTCTTATGTAATACACACAGAAGTGTTTAAGGTAAAGTGTTATGGTGTTTGCAACTTTCAAAAATTTCAGCACTATCTGTATCTATATACTTATATTTACATATCCCTACCTATAGCTATTTATCCATCAAAAAAGTAAGTGCTATAAAATGTTAGCAACTAAAGAATTTAGGTGAAGAGTAAATGAAAAGTCAGTGTATTAAAGACAACAGCTTACCTCTAAATGACAAGAATAATATTAGGTGGAGCCATGGGAAATTATCAGTATCTGGCCATTTTTGACTTATAAAAATGTCAACTTCGTATAGTTTATCTAAGACTCTTGCAACTTCTCTGTGAGTTTGATTTTTTTAATGAAAAATTTTTAAAAAGGAGGCAGACGTGGTAGGTATGACTGGGTAATCTTTACTGGATAATGTGGATCATTTTACCCCCAATACTTTGTATCAGCTCAACTTTTTAAGGTCTCTTACTCTGTGTGTTTGCTGAGGGAAAGAAGGGTAATGTAGAGTTGCCAATTCATGATTTCTCAGCCTCTACTGATAATTTTGGTTGATAAAATTCATTTTGATAATGTTCATTTATCAGTTTAAAACTCTGAGCTTCATCCTGTGTAGTCGTTCAAAGCTCCCTGGTCCCGGCTCCTCAAGCATGTATCTCCTGAGACTGGTTCAGAAGGGGCTTGGTTCTCCTCCCAAGCCCTCAGCTCTGCTCCTGTGCAGTGGTGGCTAGGTGGTGGTAGGAGTGGCAGTGGTGGGGAGGGGAGAGTCCTCTTCCATGACTGACCAGCACAGTGGCTGGAGGGGTGGGAGAGCTTCCTTTTCCCTTCTCTCTTGCCTCCCCGGCTGTTGCTGGAGGTGGACAGCGGAAACTTCTGCAAGGTCTCCTTGCTGTCTTTGCCTCTGGTCTCCTGTAAGTTTCTCCTTGCCTTGGTATTCTCTGCACAGGTTAATTTGTGAGATTCCAAACTCACTGACCTCTAGTGGTGCCTTCATTTTTTTTTTTAAATAACCTTTTACCGGGATACCTGCCGCAACTGACCTTTGCCTATGAATCTCCTTGCTCTCTTGAAAAACCTTAGCGGGGCACAGCTTTGCAGTGTTCACGGGACTTGGTAAGAGTTCTGCAAACGTGTACTGTCTGTAGAGAACACAGCAAACTATATCAGGACGTGGATGACCAGCAACAGAAGAGATGGTTTGGCCCTGGATCCTGGATCATTTAATTCAAGCTTCTCTGAAGAGGGAGGGAGAGCCCCATTCACACTAGATAGGACAGAGCAACTAGGGCATAACTGGAAGGCAAGTTGGCAGTTGTAAAGAGGAAGTTCGATCCTCTTCCTTCTTGTATTTCTGTAAATGATGTAGAGACCACTGTGCGGCCATTCCTGGTGAGTTGATTGTTCAGTTGTGAGGACTGCCGTGCCAGGACCCCATCCAGACATGCTGTTCCCATTTTACAGATGAGGAAACCGAGTCTTAGGGAAGTCACGTGGCTATTACATTTTAGAGCAATCTTTTGACTCTAGTTTTGACTGATTTAAAGCCTGTTGATCTCAAAGCTTATCTCAGAATATGCATAAGAATGTCCAATAAAAGAGAGGAAGCATCCCATGGAAGGAGCTAGTGCTGAAGGCCCAGGACACATGCTTTAGAGTGCCTGTCACAATGGAGCAGGTTTAAAAGGGGGATGCCTATCTCGAGACATCATGCCTCAGTGGACGGAGTGGAGGGTCTTATAGTTGTAGGAGCACTGATGTCCTGCCTGCCCCAGAGAATTTGCTAGATTTAACTGAGTAAGTTAATTAAATTGTTTATTCTAAGTAAACATGTGGCTTCTAATTTATTTCATCGTGTACTATCGGGAAACTTTCCTTGAACAAGTTTGGGCTTTAATACAATTAAGCGCCTTCTTTCAGGACTTGGGTAATATTTAGAACATTGATTTGCACCATGCATGTTTTCTGTTAATAGATTGGTTCTTTAACGTGGAAGAGATGTGTATTATCTGAAAGAGCTGCATTACCTTGTAGGGTAGCGTCCTATGGGATGGTTTTTCAAAGACAAAGGCAGAGATAATGGATAACCAAGGAGAATGGGGCTGTCAGTAATAACATTTGGAAATTCCTCAACTCTCCTCCAGCATGGGCCATTAAGACTCGGCTGATTTCAAGATAACCAGCTGCTAGGGGACATTTTAATATGTTCTGTCTCAATTTTGGTTTCATTTTCTTTTTTCTTGTGACAGACGGTACTCGCTTTTATTAGGAGAAAGCAGATGATACTTCTTTTTAAATTATCCTTACAATTATCAGTTAACCTTTCCTCCTTTGTCTCTCTTTTGCTTTATAAAGTCCTCTGTGTCTTTTACCAGAAACTTTTTTTTTACATTTTCTAAACTTGTATCTTCACACATTTACTTTTTTATACATAAAATGTGGCCTAACTTTTGCTTTCTATGACATTCCCATTTGCTCTTTATTCTCCACAAAGATCTCATTTTAGCCCAAATTTTCTTCTCCGAAAGTTCATTTTTACTGTCTTACTGGTTTTTCTGCTCCTTTTCTCAGGGTTTGTGTTTTCACTTTAGCATTTATACCCTTAAGAAATTTATATCCTTAAGAAATTTATACTTAATTGACAAAAGAACACCCGGGGAAGTTTCTTCCTTTGAATTCTTCCTTACTGGTATTAGGAACTTGGCCAAGACGTGGAAAAAATGGAGCTCATGAACACTGATTCACTGACAAGATTATTTAGCAGATTTTGTGGTAAGTTGTTCCTGCCATGATGATCATAATTGATGAAAGTAATTCTTAAGATGTACTGAGTACCTACTGTGGCTGTGACGTTGTACTGAACATTTTACCACTATTATCTCCTTTAATCTTCATAACAATGTGCTGAGCTCTGTAGGGTCCTTTTATTCCCCTGTCTCTTCAGAGAAGGAAAAGATGCTATTTTACTGGAAGTGAGGAAACTGGTGGTGGTGTGATGAAGTTTTAGAATATAAGTGAGGTTCAGTGGGGGTGGAGTCTGGAACCGATGACCAAGAAAGAATTCTTGAGACGTCTTTGGTGCAGAATGGTGGTTTATTAAAGCACAGGGACAGGACCTGTGGGCAGGAAGAGTTGTTGCCCTGGTGGGGTGGTGGTGGTGGCTGGTTATATATTCTGGTGTTGAGGGAGGTAAGGAAAAATGGAGGGCTTGAAAGAATTTTCATACGCTAAAGAGGACCTGTGATACTGGAGGCCTTGCCATTGTCAGGTTAAAGTTGTTTTTCCCCCCTCTAGCAAGGCATTAACATTAAGAGTTGGGAAATTCCTGGAAGAATGTCACACTTGTCCCACCCAGGAATGGGGGTGGGGGCCGGTTGCAGGGTGTCAGCTTCTGCTTCGGTTGGGGTGGTTTGAAGGTGGAGCTTACTCTGAGGGAACAGCCCAGAATAGGTGGTTTCTCAGGACCTGAGAATGTCAGAGGGATTGTTTTCTGAGGCTCCCCTACCCGATGAGATACCGTCCACCGTGCCCCTGCACCAGCGTGTCAGGGAAGACAGATTATAGATTTTAGTCATTGTGCTGTGCCGTTAACTGGACCGTAATCTTCCTTTCCTGGATGTTGATGCCTCAGTGTAAACAAGGTCTCACAGAGACACTGTCTCTGGGCTGGTGAGGAACAGAAGAGCCAGGCTTCTCGTGGGAAGAGGAGAAATGGAGGAGAGGAGCGGGGAGCTGACCCGAAATTTTAAATGCTATTTTATTTTATTTTTTTTTTTGAAGATTTTATTTGAGAGAGAGAGCATGCGCAAGAGAGTGCAAGAGCAGGAGCAGGGGGAGGGGCAGAGGGAGAAGCAGACTCCTTGCTGAGCAGACAGCCCAAAGCCAGGAGGCTTGATCCCAGGACCCTGGGATCCTGACTGAGCTGAAGGCAGCTTAACTGACTGAACCACCCGGGGCACCCTTTAAATGTTATTTTAAAAGCTACTACCTATGAGGAAAATTATGTGAAAAGGAATTAGGAAACTTTCCCAAAGATACAAAGCAGTAGGTGGTATAGCCAAGATATGAATGTAAATAGTTGCTTTGGACACAATTCTATTCTTCTCTGCTTTTTTCCCCCCAAAGACTATAAACATATTAATTTTGGAATTTGCATTATTTTGTTATATATAAATGCCTCTACTTAATATTATATGAGACTAGGTTTCTTTTTTTGTTCATATCTAAATGATGATCTCTTGTTATGTGAGCTTGGAAGATCATTTCTTTGGACCCATCTAAAATGTAAACCCCAAAGTGATTTCTTTAGAGGGCTATTCCTGGAGTGTTGACAAATCATTTTGTGTGGCTAGGCTTTGGTATTTTGAGGATACCAAATATAATCAGTGTTTGACTGATTAAATATGTTACTTACAAAATATTTTATTAGGTTTGCAAACTCTAATACATGGCCTGCTGTCATGTTTCGGATAGCTCAGGGTGGGTGTGGAAACTTTTAATACATGGAGTGTCTTCTTGCTGATAGATGTTTTTGTAAAAAATGGATAAGGTGATGAGATCAGAATCAACTGTGTTTCTTATGCAGAACCTGTGCTTGAGATGCATGCTAAGTCCCTAGCTGTGCATCTCATTAACTTGCCTAGCAGTTGGGGATCTGCATACTGACTTTGAGAATATTTCATTACTGTATTTTTCTAAGGAAGGCTTTACATTTGCCAAAGAACTGACAAGATATGTGTCTCTATAACTCAACTAGTTTTATATTATGATCAATATGAAAGATTGCCTCTGATTACCTGGGGACACCATGAAACTGTTAACATATATTAGGTTTCTGGTTTATTTTCTGATTGACTGAATTCTGTACAATTTAGAAAGAGGAAATGTATTGAAGAAAATGTTAAAATGCTATTTCTTCCTGCTCAGCTCTTTTCTTTAAAAATTTGGTCCAGTATTTGCCTTTTAATTTTTACAACAATTTAAAAGAGAATTGGAAAGACAGCTTCCCCCATTTTTGCAGATGATAACATATAAAAAGAAAACAGTTCGTTTTCTATTGCTGCTACAACAAATGATCACAAACGTAATGTCTTCAGTGGACAAATTTATTATCTTACTGACCTTTAGGTCATCCTCTGACTTGGGTCTCACTATGCTAAAATCAAGGTGTCAGCAGGGCTGTGCTCCCTCCTGGAGGCTCCAGTGGACAATTTCTGGCCCCTTCCCACTTGTGGAGGCTGCCTGCATTTCTTGCTTCATTCCCCTCTGTTGGATCCAGCAACAACAGTCCAGGCACTCAAATGCTTCCAGTCTCTCCTTCTGTCTTGTGTCTTTAATGCATCTAGCACCCATCCCTCTGCTTTTAAGGACTCATATGATTAGGTTGGGCCCACCTTGATAACCCAGGATAATCTCCCCATCTCAAGACCCTGACCGTTAATGATA
The DNA here is from genome assembly GCF_002288905.1 of Enhydra lutris kenyoni. Classification (NCBI taxonomy): domain Eukaryota; kingdom Metazoa; phylum Chordata; class Mammalia; order Carnivora; family Mustelidae; genus Enhydra; species Enhydra lutris. Next base: position 94,316,569 of record NW_019154085.1, on the reverse strand, counting down.
TCTGCAATGGCTTTTTGTCATGTAAAGCAAATATTTGAAGATTCTGGAGAGAAGGATGTGAACTCCTTTAGCAGGTTCTTCATCTGCCTACCACAGGTCCCTGATGTCATGACATGGATTGAAAAAGAACTCTTCAAATGCGCTAGTCTCGTCCTTTTAGTTACGGAATTGTAGGCTCCGAAGTAGACTTTCTGAAATATAAAGTAGTTCATAATTATTTTAATGTACTCTGATGAAACAAATTTCGGGAAATGGCAGATATGAAATAGGGAGGCTCTTATCTACTAAATTTCCTCAATTTAAGAGGCCAGTTCTCTAGGATTGAGAGAATTTGTTACTGTTTTCTATGGCTTGAAATCATTTTGTGCATTTGTGGTAGCTCCCAAATGAACTGAAGGAGGTAGATCTGACTCATCTAGTCTTCCCCAAAAGCTCACGCTCAGTGCCAAGCCTAGGGTTTCTTGTTCATTTTGACTGCTGTTAATAAGGTGTTCGATTACTAAATTAACTCCAGTAGGGCTGGCCAAAGGAACATTGTGCAAGGCTCAGATTGTGTTTTCTGATTTTGGCCTCTTCCCATTTCCCCTCCTCTGGAAGGTTTGGGAGCCTTTTGTCCTAGCAAAGCCTGCTGTTAAATTCTTTACTCATGACCCCTGGTAAAATGTGTTTGCATCATAATACTCATGAAAACTACCCAGGAGAGGTCATGGGACTCCAGATGCATCCAATAAATAGAAAAGGAATTTCTTTGCAATAAGGCTTTTCTGGTGGTCCCCAAAACATGCTACGCTCCCTATTTTCTCTGCATTGAAAGATGTCTCTATTGCTACATGTTCAGTGATGGAAAAGGGTTGATCTGATGTATTTTAGTAATAGCTTTGACCGGAGTATCTAACTCTGGGTAGATAATGATTTGTTGGTTAACTTGCATATTTATACCCCCGTGAATTCGAGTGTAGAGTTTCTGGCTTTTCTTAACACGGGGTATACTGATAAATAGAAACCTAGAATTAGAAAACCAGAACAAGCACAGGAAAAAGAAAACATGGAAGTATTAATGTACTTAATGTAGTTTCTGTGATTAACAAGCAGATTGGACCTTATCGTAACCACAGCAAAGAGAATCAAGAGAAGTCACCAATCTCTCTAGCAATGCTAGGTCAGCTCCAGACTTCTCCGGGATTTCTGACTCATTTTTTTGGTGGGGTCTGTCATTGACTTGGAGCATACAACATAATAAAGAGTGCTACAGTATCCAAGATATCTAGAAGACTCATATTTATGGTACTCTGGTGTCTGGACCTATGGGGATCAACATCCTGAAAAGAAAGATGAGTGGATATTCCTAAAATGTTGGGGACAATCAGAACAAGAATCACATGTGGCTTTAAGCAGGGAGGAGAGAGAACTTTTTTTTTTTTTTTTTTAATTTTTAAAATTTTATTTCTTTGACAGAGACAGATCACAAGTAGGCAGAGAGGCAGGCAGACAGAGGAGGAAGCAGGCTCTCTGCTGAGCGGAGAGCCCGATGCAGGACTCGATACCAGGACCCTGAGATCATGACCTGAGCCGAAGGCAGAGGCTTTAAACCACTGAGCCACCGGGAGAGAGAACCGGGAGAGAGAACGTTTTAAGTGTAGTTATACAGGCAAGGAAATGGCCCTGATTCACATCTACACTAGAGGGTGAAAGTGAGGCCTTTTTTTTTTTTTAATAATAATTTTAATATTTTATTCATTTGAGAGAAAGAGATAGGATGCAGGAGCATTGGGAGGTGGAAGAGGGAGAAGCGGACTCCTTGCTGAGAGGGGAGCCTGACATGGGGCTTGATCCCAGGACCCTGGATCATGACCGGAGCCCAAGGCCGACACTTAACTGACTGAGCCACTGAAGCGCCCCATAAGTGAAGTCTTGTTTGAGGAAAGATTGTCCTTTACATAGCCAGACTCTGTTGCTAGTGTGTTGCCACAGTTTAGCAGAGGTTGGCAATAGGGTGATGAGAGCCAGAAAAGACCTCTTAGCCTCATACACTGGATTGAAAACCACGCAGAAGCTCTCCCAGTGCTAAGAATGTGTGACAGACCACTTTCTTTAGCAGAAGATAGAGGTAGATTTCTTGAGTTGATACTTAAGTGTAGGCATTTGTTGTCAATAAGAAGATATAGTTAGAAACATTTACACTGAAAAAAGTGAGAGGATAGGATGGGCCGAAGGGGAGAGACTTCCGAGTTTCCTTACTAGGTCTCTGCTCCCTTCTGTCTATCACATGGCAGGATGAGAATTATTGATGGTGTCCTACGAGAATGTAAACTCCATGAGAGCAGAAACCATGCCTGTTTTAGCACCTTGACACACATTGTGCACTCAGTAAATGTTTGTTAAATGAGTGGAATCTTTGTCTATCAAGTCTTCATTAACTATTCATGCCATGAAGTTCTCCCTTCTCAAGGTTATTTTAGGTTCATCCCTTAAGTGTCATTTTCCGTGTTCTTTCCTTTAATGTACATTAGAGTTTTCTTCAAATTAGATAGTAAGTTCTAAAAGGACTTGTAAATTCTCTCGGACAGGAAACATTTAAAATGATTCTTCAGGGGGCATCTGGGTGGCTCAGTCAGTTAAGCCTCTGACTTCAGCTCAGGTCAGGATCTCAGGGTCCTGGGATCCAGCTCCCAGCTGGGCTCAGTGCTCAGTGGAGGGTCTGCTTCTCCCTCTGCCCCCACCCGCTGCTTGTGTGCACACGGCACTGTGTGTGTGTGTTCTCTCGCTCAAATAAATAAAGAAAATCTTAAAAAAAAAAAAAAAAAAAGTTCTCCAGAGTGCCCCAAATGGTTCTGAGCACAACGCAGATTTGGACTAAGACCTGGGGATTGGTTTACCTTTGTTCATGTGTTTGTAGAGGTTCAGTCATTATCATTTGCACATGGTGCCTCTTTTCTTAGGGGCATCCTCTGGCCCCCTTAGATATAGGGCTCGTGGGGATGGAAGTGATGGGGTAGAACCATTGACCGGCACCCCTTTCTCTGTGGGTGCTTAATGGAACCTAGAGAGCAGTCTTTGGCTGTTCACCTTTCATATCAGGTACTTAAGACCTGGAGAGGAGAATCTCTAGTCTTACCCAAGGCAGGTATGCAGTAAATTGGACCAGGTTGCATAACCAATTAGAAGAAAAGTTGTGGCCATAGCTTGGGTCCCCTGACTCCAGGCTATTGTTCTTTGTTGGGTTGTCTTATTTAAATTTAGAGAAGAAAGATTAAGCTTTCATTAATAGGATGAGGCACATATGCAGGGAATTACAATTAATAGGGAAAGGGAAAGCCAGGAAGATCCTGGGAGGAAATATGGGTGTCTAGGTGAAGCCAGGTGAAGGAGGGACAGGTTATATATGGAACAAAAACCATTACTTGGAATTTACCTTTGTTTGAATTATATACTTTGTATCTACCTCCCTTATGCTTTCCTCCTTTAATTTTTATTTATAGAATAAGTTATCCATTAAAACATCCTTTTAAAAAAATCTCCTTTTCTCTCCTGCCTCCTTTTATCTTTTTTATATATTTATATATAAAAGCCGTAACTTGTGACCCCACAGGGTCTTATAGTCTGTAACTGTGAGTGCTTGTGTGTGTAGCTTAGTTTATGTTCACACACAAATCTCATTGCAGTTCCTCACAGCACTTCTGCTCCTTTCTTTTCCTGGGTACCAGATGTCATTTCCTTTTTTGTGCACCCGCGTGTTGATGTGCCCGTTCACACGCACACATCCATCCCCTCTCCCCCGCCCACATATACACACCTGAATGTGCATAAACAAAGATTGAACCAAAGTGAAATGCTGTGACATATGGTACCTGAAAAACCAGAGTCTCAATAGCAGGGCTGTAATCAGGGTGCAGATGTTTGGCATTTGACAAATGAAGTTTTTTATGTAAAACTGTTTTAGTATATTAAGCTAAAAGATGGAAAATTAGGTGCATACTGTAATGAACATTTCTTTCCATTGAAAAGGAATTAAATGGGAAACTTAACCAAACAAATAAGTTAGGCCCCCAGTGATCTGCAGAATATGTTTTTTCCAAGTACTCAGATTTCATTTTTATTTCCTCTTGGGGGTTCTTTCTTTCTGCCTTTATTATTCGGCTTACACAGATAGCATGTGAAGGTGCTTTGAGTTTCTCTAGCCTTAAAGTATTTGGAAAAGAGTTTCGGTAAGATACTGTAATGTTTTCTTTCTCCAGTGTCAAGTTATACCATAAATGTAATTTTTTCCTCCTTCTCTTTGCCCTTTCAGACTTTTCTTTTTTTCTTTTTTTAAAGATTTTATTCATCCATTTGACAGAGAGATCACAAGCAGGCAGAGAAGCAGGCAGAGAGAGAGGAGGAAGCAGGCTCCCTGCTGAGCAGAGAGCCCGATCTGGGGCTCGATCCCAGGACCCTGAGATCACGACCTGAGTCGAAGGCAGCGGCTTAACCCACTGAGCCACCTAGTCGAAGGCAGCGGCTTAACCCACTGAGCCACCTAGGCTCCCCACTTTCAGACTTTTCAAAGTTACTCATTGTCTTCTAGTTTCTGAAACCTTCCCCCCCACCACCTGTTTTAAATAGACTGTGGCTTATTTTAAAAATATGTTTCGTTGGCTGTATTATGGTCATTGATTTAAGTTCAGTACACAGTTTGTCAGTTACTTACTCCTGGTCCAGAATCGCTTCTTGTTTAATGTTTATTAATTTTTTACTCCACCTTTATTGTAGATCTCTTGAAATTAGGAGTTAGATCTTGTGGTAAGTGATGTATAAATACCCATTGATTCTGTTGAGATTGTTTTTAGAAAAGGAAGGAGTCACATTGCTTAGCAGAAAATCACATATGTGGATCCATTATCAATACATAAAGCAGTCATCAACTGGTAATTGCTATCAATAAAACTATTTGGCCTTTCTTCTTACAGTCTTTTGGAACTGTGCCCCTCTTGCCTCGTTTCCCTTATTTGGGTGTTATTCTGGACTTCTGGGCCTGCAGAAGAATCTTGTTTAGTTATATTTTCTTTGACAATAAATTTTAAAATGCTCTTCATCAGAGGCTACTTGAAATGCTATTTCCGAACAGTATCTTTACATTAAGAAGAAATAAGGATCATAACTAAAGATTAAAAATGATAGGCCTATTTAGTAACTACGATTTTTAAAATATTTTCATTTGTCTTTTTATTTGACCCTTACAACAAACAACCTAACCCTGTAGGTAGGCAGATACTTATGTTCTGCGGATAAATGAAGAAACTGAGGTGTAAATGATCAAAGGGCGTGTAGCTGTTGGATAGCACAGCTTAAACTCCAACCCAGTTGTTTGTCTGTAGATGCTTTGGGCTTTTGTCTGTGTGTTTCCACTATGCCTTGGGTAAAAGAGTTAGCCTGTAAGTGGGTACTGACATGCTTTAAGTTCCGTATAAAGAGCTGTTTTCCAAAAAAACATGATAAAGACGTTTCTCTATGGTAAAGACATCATCTGTTATAGTATTTTGCCTAGTAGTACAGACTTGTTCATAAATCCATGGACATCAGCTGTAGGTACATTTGCCAAAGGCTCATGTACCAGAGAGAAGAGGTGAGTGGTTAGAATCAGATGGTTCTTTAGGCTTTAGGAGAATTTGAGGCTCTTCCAGCATTACCCTGTGGGAGTATACTCCCTAGTCTTGGTACATGATCCTTGATATACACTCTCCCTTTCCTGGGATTTCCTAAATATTTCCTGAATAAAAGCTCTTTCTTCCTTGAAGTCTAGCATAACCCTTCTTTGTGGGCCTTCTGCATGTTTCCTGGGATAATAAGATGTCTTTCTTTTGGGACAATCCTACAATAATTGTCTGCTCTACACACTTAGCACTTAGCAAATGTTAGCTTAATTTCCTTGCAAATGCTCTGCTTCTTCAACTGGATTTGAGGTCTCTTGAGGATGGAACTACGCTTTAAACTTCTTTGTATTAACAGTTGGACAACAGTGGATGGGGAGTACTGTCCCCAGTGGTCCAGACACTTTGTCTCTGGCCATGCTCATCTCTGATCATTCACAGACCCTTTTAAAAATACAGCAATCATTTGTGTTGCATCTGGGAAGTAGCAGGAACTATGCTAGATCCTTATGGTGTTGATTTCCCATTTTTTAGTTGAGTCACTGCAGCTCAGAAGGTTGAGTAACTTCCCTGGGCTTACCCAGTAAGGAGCAGACTTGGGGTATATTCTTTCTTCCATCATACTGTCTCTTGAAGCCTGCTCAGTGTTGATTCTCTAGATACAACTTTAATCTGGCTTTTGTCTTTGCCTTCTGCCTGGGAATATTGGTAGCTAGATAAGAATTTGTAGATTTTCCATGTAAAACCATCACCATTTTGATAATTTCTGAATGGATTCTGTGGTGAGTGATTATCATACTGGTAGAAATTATTCCTCTAAGTCGAAAATATAAGGCAACTAGGTGCCTAGATCTTGATTAGTTTTTAGGAACTTCCTTATTAATTTTTTTACAGTTAGCTGTTTGGTACTTTTAATCTTTTAATGACTGATCTCTTTCCTCTGTAGATTTAAGACAATAATTAGAGTTAATCTTGGCTGGATACCTATGAAGGGTCAAATGTGGGTCTCATAATTTAAAGGACTTTGTGATGAATGTTGTTAGAAATAACCCACTTTGTGATTTTACTTATGTTTATTCAAAGTCACATTTCTAAAAATTGCTGATGTAGAGCCTGGTTCACAGAAGGGAGTGTTTTTCACTCAGGCAAAGTAGAATAATTTAGGACATCATTTTTTTCTTTTTATGTGTTATAGGTACACTTTTTCAGCCTTTCATGAGGTCACAGAAATGAAAGGGGTTGGAGATGCAATAAAAGGAGAGTTTGTTGAGACAAGTTTTAATTCATAAAAGTTATGAATTTCACTAAAATAAAAACAGTAAAATATTCATTGTAATTTTGATTCTTTGTCTAAAATGTGTGCCATAGCCTCCAAATCCATGTAGATCTTTGTGAGATTTGTTCCTGAAGTTTTGGAGCTCAAAAGAATGGGCAGAACTCAGATCAGAACTTTTTCTTGCTGAGGAGTTGTTTCCATGATTAATATGTAGGTAGTACATAGCAGTATGACCACACTGCTTATCAAAATATTGAAGTATTTTCTTGTTGGTTGCTCAAAGTCACTGTCCCTACTTGCTGAAACTTTTTGTAATCTAAGAGCTAAGGGTTACTTTCTAGTACATTAGAGGCCTCCAAGAACCCTGCTTACGGCCAGCATCCATCCTATAGGTGGCTGTGTTTTGGATATCACATTTGGTTCTTTTGCAGACTTTCTGCCATAGCATGTGAAGATGTGTACCTAGCTCAGTGGCCAAGGTTCTTTCCTGCTCTTGCTGATTCGAGAGGTGGCTTTTGAATGTTCTTTCACATATATTGTTCCAATTCAAAGCCAGTAATGAAGTCTTCTAAGTGGTAGATAGCATGCTTTTAAAAAAGCCCAGTACGGGGCACCTAGGTGGCTCAGTGGGTTAAGCCTCTGCCTTCAGCTCAGGTCATGATCTCAGGGTACTGGGATCAAGCTCCGCACCATGCTCTCTGCTAGCCGGGGAGCCTGACTCTCCCTGTCTCTCTGCCTGCCTCTCTGTGATCTCTCTCTCTCTCTGTCAAATAAATAAATAAAATCTTAAAAACAAACAAACAAAAAAACCCACGCCCGGTATATCTCCGCAAAAGTGAATGGAATAACACTTGTTTTTATTTTTTGTTTTGTCGCTAGCATTATTTCCCAAAGGAATGTATGAACGCTGACTGTGTGAAATATTTGTGGAGTTCTCAGGGTTTTATGCTAGAGGTGTTTAGGATTGGGGATTATAGATTTGTTAGCTGTGAGTGTAGGCACAAATACATTGTGGAGGTTGCTGAAATGCTTTAACTCCAGGATTTATTAAAAGAAGACCAAATTGGTGGCTTCTAATTGGTGGTGACAAATTTATGTTACCTTCTGTATTTTGTACATCAGTAAAATATCTTAAATTGTTAAAGAAACAAGTCTTGATCTAAATAAATATTCAGATGTAGCCACTGCCTCATTCTATCCTTATAAAATCAACAAGAAGCTGCTGCTACCTGTTTTATTTTTTTTTAAATGGAGATTACATGACTTGATGGAAGCTAGATGCTTTTGAATGGTGGAGCTAAAGTCAAGACCTCAGATCTAACTCCAGAGCCTACTTGAAGCTGGTCCTGCCACTCAGATACTAGCATTTCCCCCATTTATCAGGCTCCTACAACCAGATGGTAGTTCAAATAAGATACCTGTAAATTAGGGGAAATTTCCACGTCATGAAAGAAAATACAATGGAAGAAAAGCACTAAATGTAAAAAATGAATGCCATATTTATCGTTGAATCTGTATCATGCGTGGAATGAGAAAGGAGTAGGGTAATATTTTGAACTCTTTGATTGAGTCGAGGCATAATTCTCTGAAGATTGCTAACCCATATCTTTTTTTTTTAAGTTATTGAGATAGGGTTATTAATGCTAGCTTGTCTCATATGAGATATTATTGAGTGTTGAGTAGCTTTTAAATTAGGAATATTGATGATGTAAATTATCATGATGTGGAATGTGAATTCATTAAGTTTTGCTGCTGAGAGAAAGCTGTGGCTGTAACATCTGTCCTTCACTGATGTCACTAGTGGTTTAGGCCCTTTGGCAAGTCGACTGTGTGTGTACCCTTCTCCCTTTTCATTCTGTGGATAACCTTTTGAATTGTATCTGGTGTTCTTGGGGATTTAACCCTATCATCAATAATCTCTTTTTGCATTTTTATGCTTAGGCATGAAGAATATCTAAAATACTATCTCTTAGACTTCTGGTTTCCCTAAAGACAATGGAGAAATAAAAGACTTGTATGCATTTTTTCATTCTGAAAAATGTGCTATGCTTCTTGAATGTTCTACACTCTGGGAAGAGAGACTGGCACACATTTGGAATGTTAGATAAAAGACTAGATTTATCCCTGATATTGATAAAAGAACACAGAAGTTTGAGATGCATAAGGACAGAGAAAATGAAAATTAATGTCTGTTTATCTTTGTTTTCAGGGAAGAAATTAAACTAATCTCATCAAAGATATTTAGGAAGTTTCTGACTGTACTCTTTAATCTTTGTTTCAGAAAACAGCAGACTGCATTATTAAAAAGATCATTGCATGTGGGAAGAACATTCAGCTGGTGTATGTTTTCAAATATGAAATTAAAGAATTTGAAGTTAATTTCAGAGCTGAAGAAACCGCTAGTCAAAACAGTGTAGACCATTTGGGAAATGTTATTACATTATTTAAAACATATCTATTCAAAAATGCATATGTGTGCTGCTGTACAAATATCCATGGGTGTAATCACAAATGAAAACTTCACTGATGCTGAGCTCCAGCTACAAATTGGGCAAAGGTATTAATCTGGTCTCCTTTTTTGAGTTGGTACATAAACTCAACTTTTGCCAGAGTTGAGAGAATTGAGAAACCCTTCTCTGTCTTTATTGTCAGGAGGTGTTTATGTGAGTGTGTGTACAAGTGTGTGTGTATGTGCACACAATATTTTAACCTCATATTGTCTTGTTCTGGGGTTAATAGGGAGAAGATTCGTTAGTTTGTGTGCATTCCTGTTTTTGTACGTTTTTATACGTTGTAACAGTTGGTGGGTGAAACCATCTTGCAACCTAACATCCTATGAGAGAGTTTAGTACTTTGCTTTCTGTCCTTTCTCATCACTTTTCCTAGATCCCCATTCTTTGTTGGCCTCTGAGTGTCAGAGTACTCCAAGGCTCAGTTATTGGACCACTCTTTTATCGAACTATGTCATTCTTTAGAAGATTTTGTCCAAGTCTATCCAAGTCCATGCCATCTATATGCTCAAGGTGTCCATACTTTTATTTCTAGTGCCAGTAGCTCCTGAGTTTCAGATTTTTGTGTTGATTGTCTGCTGTATATCTCTCCTTGGGTGTCTGAAGTCATCTCAAACTTAGTGTGCCTGAAGTGCTAAATACTGATTACTGCTACACACACACACACACACTCTCTCTCTCTCTCTCTCTCACTCACTGTCTCACACCCCTCCCCATCTTGCTCTTCTCCTGTCTCCCTCACCTCCATGAATGGCATTACCATTTATCCAGTTGCCTAGGTGCAAAAACCTAGGGGTTAGTCTTTCTCTCCTCACCCATTTTACATTCAGTCCACTAGCATGTCCTTTAGCTATGCTTATAAGATATATAACGCACATGTTCCAAAATAAATCATGGGAGTTTACCTGCTATCTTCTTACATTGGACTGGCTTCATCTTTCCAAAAGATCTGCATTTATTCTTAACCTGATGGTGGTCCCTATCCCATCTTCTGTGTTCAGAGGAAATCATCAAAAATATAAAATTAATCTTATCACTCCTTATCTTCTAAAGAAAGACTTTTTGTCCTACTGGGAATGAAATCTCAAGTTCTTTCCATGGCCTGCAAGGTCTGCCATGGTTTGGCCATTGCCTATCACTCTTTATTTGTTTTCTCCCATTTTTCTCCTGTCCCCACCTCATTCATTCTGTCTTAGCACTGCTGGCCACCCTTCTGGCCCACTAGGTCTACCTAGGGCTTTTGTTCCCTCTGCTGGCAGGGTGCTTCCTATAGATATAGGCATGGCTTATTCTTTCCTCTCCTTTAGAATTCCTTTCTCTTCCCCTGAGTTACCTGCAGCCTTCCCTTTCTCATCTCATTCAGAATGTTGTTCTTTGACTACTCTAGTTAAAATAGCAATCCCACCACTGTCTACTGTTGTTCAATATTTTATAGCATTTCTCATTATCTGAAAAAGTACTGGTTATTTGACTTATTTGCTCATTGTCTGTCTCCCTAGAAAGTTTGGAAGCCCCATTTGGATGTGGCATTGTTTGTGTCTCTGCTGCTGTATCTCCAGCAGCAGTATCTGGCATACGATGAGGGAATGGCTACATGATATATTTACATTCATTTTTCTTCCCAATATCCTTACCTGTTCTTTAGTTTTTATCCTGTAATAATTTAAACTGTCTCTTTATTATCCCATCCTATGTTTCTGTGAATACTCAACAATGTTCTGGTCCCCTTAGAACAGAGGGGCATCTGATTTAAGAGGCAGTTGAAAGAGCATAATGAGTCCAGACTCAGGACTTGGAAAGAAACAGCTGTGAATTTAATGTTGTCTAATTACTGACTCTATGATTTTTGGGCAGTTTGATTCACTTCCTTTGACCTCATTCCTTATTTGTAAACTCAGGGTAATGACACCACATTCATTTGTTTGTTGTAAAGAATAACATCATGTATGTAGAGCTCCTAGTGTAGAGTGAATGCTCAAATGTGGTACCTGCTCTTATTATCTTTCTGCTAAAGAATGTGTAAACAGTCTTTTTGTTGATCAAATCATTGATCCAAATAATCACATTTGTCAGTCTTTTTTTGTTTATTTACTGATAATCTGGATATGAGTCTGGGTTTTCTTCAAATCTTTTTTTTTTTTTTTTAAGATTTTATTTACTTATTTGTCAGAGAGAGAGAGAGAGCGAGCGAGCACAGGCAGTCAGAGTGGCAGGCAGAGGCAGAGGGAGAAGCAGGCTCCCCACAGAACAAGGAGCCCGATGCAGGACTCGATCCCAGGACGCTGGGATCATGACCTGAGCTGAAGGCAGCTGCTTAACCAACTGAGCCACCCAGGCGTCCCCAAATCTGCTTTTTTGGGAGAGGGAAGGAGGGTGGACAGTTTGCTTGACCACTGGTAAGTGAGAAATTTGGGCTCAGATGGAAGTGTGGACATTTCTCCTTTTGTCATTTACATATGCAGTAGAGTTGGTATTTAAACTAATACAAATGAAGCTTGCAATAAGTGTAACATAAACTTGCTAATTAAAGGTATACTAGTCTCTTTGCTTTAAAAAAAGGGGGGGGCTCATATTTTGGTCATTTACTTTTTTTGTGGGTAAATATCCAGTTTTCCTGAGTTCCTGTCCTTTCCCTCTTCTCCTTCTCAAGACTGGGCCCACGTGTCAGCAGAGGCTTGTGAGCGTGGCACACTGACTTCTGTGCTTTTGTTGCAGTCCGATGAGCTGTGGCCACTTTGCTCAGGCCCTGGCCATTTGGCATTGTGCCTGCAGAGGTGAGACAGGCCTGACCTGCATTTTTTTTTTTTTTTTTTTGGGGGGGTAATCTACTAGCACTCATTGATGAAATTTCTTTTATTATAAAATCTCAGTTTCCTGCCCGAGGTCACCACCAGCCTTGTTTGATAAGTACATGTTTCTTCAGGTTCCATCATTCTCTCTGCACCTGGAAAGCCCTGGACCATGTGGAACATATCAGGGTCTCTCAGATACTTGGCTTCACTCACCATGCTGAACTTCCAGAGCCCAGCAAGAGAACAATTTAGCCCTAGAAACCCAGAAAGCTTTGCCATCCATTTCTGAACTACTTTTGGGATATTGTTGTGTTGCTCCCATGCCGTACTGAACAAAAGGAATTGACAAAGGAGCTTGCAGATTTTCCTAGGCTATGCTCTGAAGAGCAGAGACCAAGCAGCCCTTACACTAGAGCTTCCTCATAAACTTGAGGATTTTAATCACACCTCCCTCCTCTCCACTGCCTAAGGTTTATTTCTGGCTGAGAGGATTCTCTTTCCACCCCTTGCTTCGCCCTTTGTCTCACTAGTGCCTACTCATGAGACTCAGAGGAAGAATTATTCTTCTTGCTTCCTGTCAGGTGGGATATTCCCTAGTATCCTATCCTCTACCCCCAGTACTCTGTGGCTTATAGTAAAACCCTATGACTTGAGTTCAGTATGTGTACTTTTTTTTTTTTTTAAAGATTTTATTTATTTATTTGACAGAGATCGCAAGTAGGCAGAGAGGCAGGCAGAGAGAGAGGAGGAAGCAGGCTCCCCGCGGAGCAGAGAGCCCGATGCGGGGCTCTATCCCAGGACCCTGGGATCATGACCTGAGCCGAAGGCAGAGGCTTTAACCCATTGAGCCACCCAGGCCCCCCCCCCTTTTTAAAAGAGATTTTATTTATTTATTTGACACACAGAGAGAGATCACAAGTGGACACAGGCTTACAGAGAGAGAGGGGGAAGCAGGCTCCCCACTGAGCAGAGAGCCCGATGTGGGACTTGACCCCAGGACCCCAAGATCATGACCCAAGCCGAAGGCAGAGTCTTAACCCACTGAGCTACCCAGGCGCCCCAGCATGTGTACTTTTGATATATAATTGAGGAGTTTATAATAATATTCAAGAAAACCCAAACTTTTAATTTTGCTATAGACCTTGACTTTCAGAATTATCTCACCATGGACTCATTAAATTAAACTTGAGACTTAGTTGTGGCATTGACCTACTTCCTCTAGGCAGGACACTCCCTCCCCTTCTCAGGAGATACTTGACCTTCAGCATGGAGGGTGTAGAGGGAAAAGACTTTCAAAGGAATGATCAGTAGTACTTCTCTTTAATATGTTGATAATATTATGGCATTACAATGTTTTGTAATCCCCATTTTCTCCTGGTTCTGTAGGGCCTGATGAACATCTAGATTTCACCTGTTTATGATGGTCCTGCTAATTTCCTAATATCCTTCAAATCAATCAAGCAGATCTGGACAAATGCATCTAGTTGACTGGAGTCAGTGACCTTTTAAATGTCTTCTCTTACATGTATGTCTTCAAGAAGACTTTAAGCATTTATGGAATGCTATGTGCCTGATATTGTATTATGGTCTGGGGATATAAATTGAACAGATGTCGGTTTTAGCTACAAGGAAAACCCGGTTTAGTAAAGGAAATAGGCAGATAAAAGAGTAAGTACAAGGCAGATTGATAGCATATAACTGCAGAAGTATGAGTAAGAAGACATACGGAGTCCAGAACAAGGAATTGCTGGTTCTATCGGGTAGTTGCTGGTCAGGTCAGGGAAGGCTCTTTGTGGTGGTTACAACTGAGCTGGAGGTTGAAGAACAGCTTGGCAGGCAGGCAGAAGGGGAGTTGTGGAAACAAAAGCATTGAGGGAAAGGGGGTGAGTTGAGAGTTTTGAGGAGTCTAAATAAATTTTTATTGGTTGGAACATAGGAATTTTGAGGGATTGGCAAGAAATTAGGTTGTCCATCGTCACAGTCAGATCATCAAAAGCCTCGGTTGTCTTGCAAAAGAGTTCGGACTTTATCCTAAAAATGGGGGCATGGCAGGATTTCAAGCACAGAAATGGCAAAAGATGATAGGGGAAAAGGGAAAAGTAGAGAGTCAAGAGGTGTGCAGTAAGTAAAATGAGCACATAGGAAATTAGGACTGTGGGAAATAAGACAGAAAATATGAAATGACTTCAGAGTTTTGGGTTTGATTGGATAGTAGGTGATGTTACTGAAGGAGAGGAAAGTCTCAAGAAGAACTTCCTACGTGATCATTAGGGCAGTGGGCATTTACTGAGCATGTGCTCTGTGTCATGCCTTTTACATTTGTTACTCTTAGTTAATTCTTTCAGCAGCACTAAGAGAGAAGGATTGTTACTGTTCCTTCCTTTTTGAGCTCCAACAGGTTAGGTGCCTTGGCCAAAGTCACACAAATAGAAGTGTCAGAACTAGGATTTGCATCCAATCTAAATGACTTCATAATTTGCCTTAAAAATATTTTAAATTTATATATTTAATGTTTAATGTTCCCCTTTAAAAATAATGAACAGTCATTATTATATCAATAAGAAAATACCTAGAAGCAAGAACAGGAAAAAATAGTCATTCAGGGTCTGGCCATGCAAAAAGCGAAATCTTGGCTCTATTGTTCTGGGTGAATTTTCATGTGAGGAAAGAAGTTTGAGATGTCTCCCGGCTATACCACCAAGATATCTTGTAGGTAGTTGACTATAAAGTTATGATTATTAGACTAGCAATCAGCTAGAGAAGCATATTTGGAAATCATTAGTGGACAGGAAATAGGTAAACCATAAAAATGGAGAAAGTATGTTAAAGAAAATACCAATACTTTCTTAAACTCTTACAACTGTATGGACCCTGACCCTTCACAAAAAATAAGCAAGCGAACAAATAAATTTAGATTTTGTTTGAAGAAATGAAAAGATCAGTTCATGTAAGCAGATTTGTATGGAATCTCATACTTTCTGTCATGCTCAAGCTTTTCTCAATGATTCTGGAGATTTCTAGATTTTTCCCACGTTAGTCTGTTGCAAATTTGTCATTGTCTCTTGTTTCACCAGTAATGGGACCTGTCCTCATAGCAGGCTAATTGAACTATAAAAATGACACTCTGAGGCAGCTAAGTCTGTGGAAGCATGAATTTATCAAATAAAAGGATTTAAAGACAATTGTTTTTAAAGAATAGCTTGTACTCTTGCATTATCACTTACTTTTTCATCCAGATGATTTCTGTGTTCTTGGGAAAATATCAGTATTCATCATTGTTAAGTTGGGGGAAAAAAAACTGCATAGGGTTATTTTATGGGTATCAAAAGCTACACAGGAACTGAAGAACACCATGAGGTATTAACCGTGTGAAACAGTTTGTGTTCCTTGTACCTTGTCCAAAAATAATTGACTCATTAATCTCAACTATATCAATCTGGCCCCATTATGAGGGTCACAGATAGGTTAATTCTAATAAGTGGATGGATATCAGTTCACAAATAGGCATGCATTTCACAGATATTATCTTAGTAAGAAAACAATAATTAGGAAAATTATTTAGTGAGGTGGTTTTAGAGGAAAATGCCGTAAATGAAACCCCTAATTTCTACCTCAGGATTATCAGAAGAAAACCTGAGCCATGCTCCTAAAAACGACATTTAAAAGTGGAGTGCAAAGTAAATTTCTCTTCTCTATGGGAAAATGTTTCCAAAAATAATAAACAAAACATTTTTACTAAGGGAACAATAATTTCACCCAAATCATAGAACACTGGGGAAAAAGAAATATGGGGATTTATATCCCGTTGCTTTGTCTTTGAATCCCCGCCCTATCACTTTACTATTTGACTTTAGGCAAGTAATTTAATCTTTACGAGTGTCTGATTCTTTCTCCATGAAGTGGAGCAACAGTGTATTTCACAGACTTATTTTAGGGATTGAACAAGAAAATATACATGCACGCATCAAGCACAGTCCTTCATGTACTATAATTGTCCAATAACTTTTTTTTCCCCCCTCCTGAATAATGGACTCTAATCTGGTACTTACTGGCATGGTCTCCCTTTCCACCAAAAAAAAAAAAAAAAGCAACGACAACAAAAAACCAACACCACACACAAAAACCCCCCCCACAAAAAGACCCCACTGTTATTTTAGTTTTGAAGCTGAGCAAAGTAACTGTTCACTCATACCAAGCGGTTTCTTTCTTTTTGCTTTTTGTTTTGCTTCCTATTAAGACAGTGCTTTCTTTTCTTTCATTTAGCTTAACATATTTAAAAGCACTGTTTATACTTCTATTGCCAAGGGTAATCATTCATTTGGAGTAAGGCAATGTCCCATTGTTACAGTTATTAATGCCTGTTGGGGGGATGTTAGAATTTTAGCAAGTCTGTTTAAAGATTACATTTCTTATGTTTCCCAAGAGGAATGCTAGCTTCATCTAATGTTCTTTCTGATGATACTTACATTTATAGGCTTATCCCTTATAATGGAATCGTATTCATGAATGTCCCATTGTCCTTTTCTCCTGCATCGTAACCATTCCACATGCATAGGTGAACCTTAAAAATGGAAGAAAACTTAAATATATTTTTTTAAACATTCAATGGAAAATTAATGAGAATTGACTATATGCCATGCACACTTTTTTATGGGTGGAATTTGATAAATAAGACAATTATTTCCATACTGCAATAATTGAAAGAGACGGAATTATTGCCGTACTGCAATAAATGAAAGAGACAGATATAGGAAGAACCAAGAGCAAAGACAGTGCTGTAATGGAGGCATTGCCCCTATTATGGATACCTAAAATGATCCATGTGTAGTAATCACCACCTGGTTTGCAGATAAAAGGTGCGTGTGTTCAGTTATCACATGATCTCACTGATACGAGGAATTTGAGAAACGAGATAGAAGATCATAGGGGAAGGGAGTGTTGCTCCCTTCACTGAAGGGTTGCTTGCGGGCGAGAGGGGTGGGAGGGATGGGGTGGCTGGGCGAAGGACATTGGGAAGGGTTTGTGCTATGGGGAGTGCTGTGAATTGTGTAAGACTGATGAGTCACAGACCTGTACCCTTGAAACAGTACATTATATGTTAATTAAAGGGGAAAAAAAAGTGCATGTGTTAGTAAGGCTGTTTCTCTGTAGTGGTCAGGTGAGGAGGTAGCCCAACAAGGCACCCTGGTGGTTTTGAGGTGGCTACCTATGTGCTGAATTGTCATATGATTGGGTTCTGAAGTACTCCTTGTTCTCCCGAGCACTCGGTGCCTTTTGAGCTCTGGGGCTTTACTCCAGTTTGCATGATGCAGTGATCCAACAACCCAGCCTTAGGGCAATGTGTAAAATAGTAATTGAGGAACATTGTGAATTGCACACAGTGTTCTGAGAGCCCAGAGGTCTTTCTGAGACAGAGCGCACAGTGCTCCCAGCCCCCTTTGGCCGGAGCTCCATGACTTTGGTCTTTTTGAGATGTTGAGCTTCTACATATAGTTTTATTTCTGAGAACATTGTTTTAGAGTCTGGTCATGTGAACAAAAATGATTCTAGGTATTTTAAGCACAGAGAATTTAACATAGGGATTTGGTAACGTAGGTGATGGAAAAGCTGAGAAACCAAATAATGGACAGTGTGGCAGCCATGAGGTGACCTCTGGAAGCTACTGCCTCAGTCTGGAGAAACAGAGGGAGGGAGAGGTGTAGCCAAAGCGCAGGAGCTGGGGACACTTGGTGGAGGCTGCAGTTGTGGCTGGCCTGCCTACTGGTTACACTAGAGGTTAGGATTTTCTAGCAGGAGCTGGAACCAGGGAGGAAAGCCCCTCCATCCGAGAGACAGGTAAAGAAGTACCTTGGCTTCTCCTTTTGTGCCGCTCTCCAATTGCTTCCTATTGTAACCTAGTAAGAGAACTGGGAACTTGTTGAAGGTAGTTCATAGGAGAAGGGTCAGGATCACATATGAGCTCAAACAGGTGATGGCCTCGGAGGCAGACCTATGGAGGTGAGCTGCAGGAAGTGTGGTCAGCAGACGGCCCTCGACAGCCAGCTCCTTCAGTTTGTCTCAGCAGCAGGGAGCCTGCCTGCCTGAGGTCATCTGGCACCTGAGCTGGGAGAATGAACATACGATGGCCTGGTCATCCGGTCTCTAGGTGCTACAACTCTCCGAGTGGTGTTCTCTTTAAGGCTCCTAGATGGGTGGCCAAGACATTGTGAAGCATGAATTGCAGTTTGACTTTTTCCCTCTGACCTCTTCTGCTTTTTCCTTCTTCCTTTCACACGAAAGGAAGAAGGAAATACTACCTACTAGGGGATACCTACTACATCCCTTGTGCCTCAACTCCATTTCAATACCTGCTTTTAGATCACTTGACTTGAATGTGGATGGACTTACCAATTCAAATTCAATGGGGTCTGGGCAGAGGGAGAGAAGAATAGGGTTGGGATTTAAGCGGGGGTGGGGGGGGGGGGGGGGGTGGGGAATGATGAGGACACAACATCATACAGATTAGAGAAGCCCCAGAAAAGGGAAGAGTCCCTTGAGCATTAGAGAACTTGGGTGCCATCATGGAGGAGGTGAAAGGATTAGGAGATTTGAATACGTGGGTGCAGTGAAGGGAATGTTCTGGAAGAAATAAAGAGCTCAGTCAAAGGTGTAACAGTGGGAATTATTATGCTTAGTGCAAGAGATAGAACAACAATTTAGGACCAATGCCAGGTTCTAAATTCTGCTCTAGGGAAGGACTAGAAGCCATGATAAGAGAAAGAGGTTTTTCTTTCAGACTTTGCAGCATCTGGGGGAAACCTATTTCACAGTGTGGCAGGAAGAGGTGTGTAGATTTTAAATAAGCTTTTTAACAAGATTTTGTATACTTGTTCATTTTTGGTTTGTGCTCCTTGAAAACCTTTAATCACAAAAGCATAATTGAGCCAGATAGAAAAGTCATTGTTTAGATACAAATTCTTTTTATTTCCTGGGATTTCTTATTAGAAAGGAAGAAAATCAGAACAGCACTATTACAGGCAATTACATAATGGAATGGTGTGCTAACCTATTATAAACTTTGGGTTAGGAAAGGAGTTGCACAGTAGTACACAAAGGCAGGATGTACTTTTTTGTTTCTTCCAGAGTAGATTTGGGTAGTCTGTGAGCATGAATTTATCATGCTTCTAAAGAAAGTAACTATGCTAGAAGTGCAAATATTATCTTATGGCTATGTTGAGGAAGTGAAAGGTGTCATCAGAAATTATTCCTGAACATTTGGGAGCTTCAGTTGAAAGTTCCTACTGATTTCTTGGGATCTTAGACCATCCTAGGATATGTTATAGGCACAAAAAGAGTATTTGGACCCTCCCTGATAATGGCCGTGGTGTGGTAGCCCGAGGAGGGAGCTGTGGTGAATGCAGAAAGTACTAGGACATCTTCCTGTCCTGTCCCTTATCTTCGCCCTGGGAAGACTCATTGGATTCCTGAAACCAGCTGGAGATTTTCTCTTTTTATTAATGACGGATGCTTATCACCGGGGTCAAATCAAGAAACAGAGTCTTCTGATAAAATGAGACCTTTGTTACCCAAAATACGCACATTTACGGTGATCTGGGTTTGAGGCGGTGAGCTCCCCAGCCATTGCCTCTTCTGATAGAAATCTACGTATGGTGACAAAGGAGATACCAAGTACTGAGACAAATACCTGAAAGCTACTCTTAGGATTTTTTTTTTTTTTTGAGATTTTATTTATTTATTTGATAGACAGAGATTACAAGTAGTCAGAGAGGCAGGCAAGGAGAGAGGAGGAAGCAGGCTCCCGGCTGAGCAGAGAGCCCGATGTGGGGCTCGATCCCAGGACTCTGAGACCATGACCTGAGCTGAAGGCAGAGGCTTAACCCACTGAGTCACCTAGGCGTCCCTACTCTTAGGATTCTTTTATGCTCAATATCATGTAGGAAAGGAGCCATAACCAGGAAATGCAATCATTTTGTTCATTAAAGAAATGAATATACTTTCTGCTACGGTAATTTGATAATGAAATTGATATATTACACAAAGCAGGAGCAACACCCCAGTACCTGCCTGATTTTCTTTAGTTATGAAGCTGATGGTAAATAATCAACATGAGAATCGTTTATAGATGGCCTTGTTTTATTAAAAAGCACTTCATGATTCCATTTTAACCTTACTTAGTAATTCATACAGGGTGCAAGTGACAAAGACATCATCATAATTATACATTGAAAATTGCCCTACTGGGATATAACTTTTTTATTCATATGATGTGGAATTCAGCCAGAATATGATCAGAGCTTGGTATGTGGAGAAGAAAGACACATGCTGAAGTACTGTATGGGTTTTAAGATACACAGCTTCCCATATTAACTTTAGGACAGCATTAGAATTTACCAGCAACTCTCTTTCCTAGGACTCTATTGATGTGCAATAAATATCAATAATAAAAATAATGGTGAAAAGTTGAGATTTCAATTTTTGTATATCTCACTGGATCTGTATGTAACTATATATTTAGAGTTTATGTAAAACTTAGCTCTGGTCACAGGAGACACATGTGAAAAGCTTTCATCTGACAGTTTTCCTATAGTAGTCCTCCCCTCCACGCACACACCACGAGACTTTTATTGCTGACTTAGAGGTGGGAATGAAGATGTATTGTGAACACAAGTTAGTTTGAATGGAAATAAATGGAATCACTTTGATATGGAATCAACTTTCTGGCAAGGAAGCCTGCTGCCCTGTTTAGAAAAAGACTGTGCTGTTGGCCAAGGTGCCACTATGCTAGTGAAGTCATGGAGAAGCAAGAATGAGAAAGTCAGATTTGCATGTGACTGCTCTGAGGGTGGGCTTTCCATTACAGAAATGAGTGTACATTGAGGTTTGCTTTACTTTAGCTCCATCTAAAACCCTCTGGAAGGCAATCTTTGGGCTTAGGAAACCTCTTTCTGTGGAAACAGACTATAGGCTGAAAGGGGATGGATATCTGGGGTGCTTTGGAAATACTTGTGTCTCCTGGGGCAAAGAGGATGTGTATTCCTGGCAGGGGCACCATGCCTGTCAGAGAAAGTCTTCAGTGGACAGTGGACAGTGGACAGTTTAGGAACAGGTGAGGATATGTCTGGAGTTAGTGTTAACTTTGAAATGGTGAAATATACCGATTTTCCTATATAGTATATTAATGTTCCTTTACAAGGTTTCTCTCTCGTAAACCTGAATAAGAGATGCCTGGATAGGATTGTCAGTTGATTCTCAGCAGGAGCGCGGAATCCCTGAGCTTGATCGGGTCTCTTTGTCAGTGTCCATGCAAGGCTGTCTACCCAAGTCCCACCTGTCAAAACCATATCAAAGAGCGTATAAACAAATCATGGGCTTTTGAGATTCTCGTGTTCGTCTTTGATTTTTACTTTAGACCCTGGCAGGGTCTTCCTGCTTCTGGCTTTTATTTAGTTTGGATGAATATGTCAGAAGAAAACATGATGTGGAATTCTAAAACCATGCAGCCCAACTTGGCCTTATCCATCAATTCTTACAGGAAAACATTTGTGGAGATTACAGTTGCATCTGAATATTTTCATGCCATTCTGGGTTGTTTGTCATGAAACTTTTGGGGTGAAAGGTCATCATGTAGAACCTCCTTCTCTGTGCTTTGAAGAACTTTGTTTTAGTATAGACTCCATTATTGATAGCATCAAAGGTATAAGGGCCCTTCGAGGTCTTATAATCCAGACCAAGGCCAGAGTGAAACCCTTTGCACAGTATACCCCTGGCAGGTGTGGTCATGCAGTCTAGGTAACACCGGCTGTCCTTGAGATTTGGACACTGGGGATCTCCTCTTATCCAACCCAGTGCTTCTCAACTGGAACCCACATTAGAATCACCTAGAAGGCTTATGAAACACAGATTGCTGGGCCAACCCCTGAAGTTTTTGATTTCAGTGTGTTGAGAACAAGGCCCTAGAACTTGCATTTGTAACTTCTTTCTAGGTGCTGCTTGCCCAGACACCATATGTGGAGAACAAAAACATAACCTACCGTTTTCAGTGGTTCTTGAGCTTTGAAAATTAACAAAAGAACATGCAATAAAAGAGACAGATGTTAAATTAGGTATACACTGTAAATTCTAATAACTTTTTCAAGAGTGCTTCTCATTTTAAAATCTTAATTTTAGATTTCATTATGCTCCTTTGAATGTATTTGTTGAGAGCAATGAAGACTTAAGACCTAAGCATTTATTAAATCTTTCTATTCACTTTTTGCCAAGAAGTAAGTCTGCCAATCATTTTGAGAAAGCTGTAGGGGTTTCAGTTATGCAGAGTTTTGTTGAAGATGAAATGTTCTTATTCTCTTGAAAGTTTGTGCAGAGACACATTAGATGGAACAAGACTTTTAGTTGTTTCAAAATTCATAATTAATCTCTCACAAATTCCCAATTTCTTCCTCTCTTCTCCTCTCTCTCAGTTTTTAGGAATAGTATTAACAGCAACAACAGCAATAGCAGGTTCTATTTATTGAGTGAATATCATTTCTGTGCCCAACACTTCAATGTTTGGGGTCTCTGAGTCTCCCAATAACTGTGTAAGTTAAATTTCTTTTTACTGTTGCTTCCCAGATGAGGACATTGATACGCAGAATCATCACATGGCATATGCAGTTTGATGCGCTAGGTTGTAAAGACTTGCATCTTCTTTAAAAAACGGGTTTCCCCCACAAATGCTATATCTGTTTCTGAAGCATTTTGGGTTTGTTTACATCAACGCAAGTTGAAGAAAGTTTAGGATGTACTGAGTGCCTTCTAGATGCTATCCATTTTGTATATATGATTTTATTTACTTCTCACTGTGTCCTGTAAGTAGAGTGTTTGTCAACCTCATTTTGAGGATAAGAATTCTGGAGCCTTGAGAAAGAGTAAGGGAGCTACATAAATAATATGGTCAGCAGCATTTGAACTGAGTCTTTCTGGCTCCTATACTTGTATTCTTCTTCATAAGACATCAGTCACAGTTCTTCACTAAGCCTCAAAATGGTCTTACTATAATTGGTATTAAGGTTTATAACTGTTGTGGTTAATTCACCTAGCCCTGGCCAGA
The DNA here is from genome assembly GCF_002288905.1 of Enhydra lutris kenyoni. Classification (NCBI taxonomy): domain Eukaryota; kingdom Metazoa; phylum Chordata; class Mammalia; order Carnivora; family Mustelidae; genus Enhydra; species Enhydra lutris. The sequence goes on along the minus strand of NW_019154085.1, from coordinate 94,293,278 downwards.
CTTAACCATGGGTGGAGGAGGAAGTCTTTCTGCTAGAGAGATTTGTGGTGTAGGGTAAGTCCTGTCCCCACCTTGCCTTCCTAGTAAACTACAGGGACTAGAGAGCCTTTTAGTTATCCATTAGTGTTCTAGAACTATAAATGCATCTTTGCTCTCTGTGGTTGTCTTCTGCAAATGCGCCCATCCTTGGGAGGGCTAATGCACTAGAATGCCCTCTGAGATAGCATTTCATTCTCTGCTGAAATAAGCCGAACGGCCTTTCTTTGGAAAAAATGTTCAGATATTTTTGTTGCAGAACTTAGAGAAATACAGAAAGGTAAAAGGAAATAATATAACATTTGTGTATATACCACTGAGCTTTAGCAAATGTTAATATTTTTCTGATTCTATTTCAGTTTTCTTTTTAAAACTGTAACACTTTTTTTTTTTTTAACATCGGAACCTCTTATGTTCTTTGTTTCAAACCCATTTTTCTTTGCCCCTTGCTGAGTTAAACACTAGCCTTTATTTGGTGTTTGTGATTCCAATAAGTATTTTTATACTACTGCTGCTTATTTAGAAAAATATGTTACACTCTTCGATGTTTTTAAACTTTACATAAATGGTTTCATACTTTGTTCATCATTCCACAATTTGCTTTTTCATTCAGCCTCATATTTTTTGAGATTTATCTATGCTGATAAATGTAATTTTAGTTCATTGATTTTTGCAGCCATAGAATGTTTTATTATATGACTACACTAAAGATGATTTATCCATTTTCTTGAGAATGGCCATTTGGGTTGTTTCCGTATTTTGCTATTAAAAATAGTGATATAGTGATCATTTTTGTGTATCTTTCTCCATGAGTACATTTGAAAGTTTTCTCTAATATATGCCTAAAAGAAAGGTAAAGCAAGTAATATAAGATACTTAGAAGTAAATTGCAGGGATAAAGGGTATTCTGCATTTTCGATTTTCCTGGATGATGTCTCCTTTCTAAAAGCATTGTACCAGCGGACACTACCACTAGCAGTTTATAAGAATTCTTTATTGTAAGACTATAATATCAGATAAGTAAATTTTTTTTCAGTCTGAGAAGTATAAAATTGGTGTGTGTTTAATTTTCATTTCCTGATTATTGATGTTGAGCATTTTTTCATATGTTGTTTGGTGGTTTCATCTCTTTTAGGCATAAAATAAATGTTATAGCTAATGTTTTATTATATTTTAATTTACTGATTCATTTTCATCAATATTTTGTGCCCACTATCACTTCTTATACCCTAGTCCTTTATTTTCAATTTTTTTTCTTTCTAAAATATATTCTTCAATAGCTTTGTTAAATTTCCCTTGTATTTGTATGCCTCAAACTGTATTGAACTCATTCAGGAGTGATAATTTATCTGGTTGTAAATTGGAGATATGAAGTTTTTTTTCCTCAGCTATTTAGGGATACTGCTACATTTTTGTTGTTGTTGTTGTTGAGAGCTCTGTTGTCAGAACAGTTGTTTGGCTAGAGATCATCTCTTTTTTCATTCTGAAAATACATGATCTTTTTTTTCTATTTTGTATAGTTTTTCTATGATATATCTAGATATAAATTTATCTTTAATTTTCTTGCTTGATCCTCATCATATCCTTTTAATCTGAGGGTTCATGTCTTTCCTAAATTATGTCCAATTCTCATCTGTTATATAACTACTCCCAATTGCATATAATATAGCCCTTCATTCTACCCTCCGTGTCTCTGAACCGCACCTTGTTACTATTTCTTCCTTTGTCTTTGTTGGATTTCTTATAATACTTTCTGATTATCTAATTCTTTTCTTTGATTGTGTGTAGGCCATCCCTTAGCTCATCATATTGTTAGATGTCATTCCTCCAAATCATCTTCCAATTCAGTGACTTAAAGCAACTCTCTTATTACTGTTTACATGTCTGTGGGTCAGCTGGAAATCAGCTGATCTTGGCTAGACTCAGCTGGGATGGATGGTTAGCATGTGTCTCTCATCTTCCTTTGACCAGAGGGCTGGGGAGAGATGTTCTTCTCCTGGTAGTTGTAGATATATCAGAGGGCAAATGGAAACAGTCAAAATTAAGGCTTAGTCTTGGATCATTTCTACTTCTTTGTCTTGGACAAAGTGATTCCTGTTGGCTGAGCCCCAAATCAACGGATGTGGAGATATATTCTGGTTTTATGGGAGGAATTCCAAAGATGATGGCAAAGAATATAACCCCAGGGAAAAAATGACGAATTGAGGCCAATAATGCAATCCATAATGACTATATATTTTTTATTTCTGTTAAAACAGAAAAATAGACCCTAAAAGATTCTCATATTCCAGTCCCTAGGCATATGTTTTATGGCAAAAGGGGATTTTATTGATTTAATAAAGTCCAGTCCTTAAAATAGGGAGAAGACCCTGGATTATCCAAGGGGCCCAATTGAATCACATGAACCCTTATTAAACAGAATGATGTGACAGAAGTGGAAGTCACAAGAGGTGTAAGAGATGGGACAGAGAGTCAGAAGAGAGTCCAGGTTTGAGAAGGATTCTGAGGTGCACAAACACATGGACACAGAATAAGAGAGAGAGAACCTGTGGGAGCTTCGTGCGGCCCTGAGATGATAGCTGACAAGGAGATTGGGAGTTCAGTCTTAATGCAAGAACTTGAATTCTGTGAACAGTCTCAATGAGCTTAGAGTAGATACTTTCCAGGAGCCTCCAGAAAGGAACTCAGCCATGCTGACACCTGGATTTTGGTCGTATGAGATTAGGAGCCAAGGACACAGTTGAGCTATACTATGCCCACATTTCTGACCCAAAGAAACTGGTAGATGATTATGTGGGGTATTTTAAGCTGCTAAGTTTCTGGAAACTTGTTACAGCAGCCATCTCCACAGTTTTGATTTTGTTCTTTCCCATATTATCTTACAAGATAATTTATGTCTGTCTTTGTTTCATGATTTGTCCTTTTTACTGAAAGTTATTATTTTATAATAAAAGAGTATCCTAGATATTTTTATAGTTCTATGCAAAATTAATTTTATTTGAAGTGAGTTCTTTTATTTGCTGAGATATTTGCTTGTCTTTCTACCATGAAATCTCATCCTGTTTATTGGTATTTTGGTTAGAAAATATTAATTAAAAAATTGACATTGTTTCAAATCTACAGTAAAGTTAAAAGAACGACAAAACAACTCCTGCATCTCCTTAACTCAGTTATCTTTTCTTTCTTTCTTTCTTTTTTTTTTTTTAAGATCAGTTTATTTATTTTAGAGAGAAAATGTGAGCTCCAGTGGGGGAGAGACAGAGGAAGAGAATCTCAAGCTGACTCCCCCCTGAGCATGGAGGCTTGGTCTCTGTCTCATAATCTCAGAGTCCTGAGATCATGACCTGAGCTGAAATCAAGAGATGAACACTTAACTGACCAGGCATCCCTTAACTCAGTTCTCCTAATTGTTAACATTTTGCTGCATTTTTCATGCTCCCCTTATGTGTATATGTGTGTATACAGACTTTTTCTGACATGAGAGTCATCATCTCTAAATACTCAAGTGTGTGCCTCCTCCCAAAACAAGCACATTCTCTTTATTACCACTGTGCATTCCTCCCACTCAGGAAATCAGCACTGATAGAATATTGTTATTCATCTTACTGTTTTCCTCAAATTTCACCATTTGTCCCATTAAGATGTTTTTCCTTGTGTGGCGTCAATGCAGTCTAGGATTGTGTATTGCCTTCAGTTGTCAGGTATTAATATTCTCTGGCATTCTGGATCTCTTTTGCCATCTTCTGTCTCTCATATCCTTGAGAGGCTTAAAGAGTACAGGCGTTTGTTCTGTAGGATGATCCTTACCATGGATCTAGCCAGTGTTGTTCCGTGACCAAACTCAGGCCATGCATTCTTAGTAGAATACCATAGAAATGATCTTACGTTCTCCTCAGTGCATACACTCAGGAATAAATCATATTGACCTGCCAAATCACTGTTGATAGTAGTTTTGATTATCTGATTAAGGTGGTGTCTGCTTGGTTTCTTATATTTAAAACCATTTCCCCTTTGTGTTTGATTAACATTTTGTGGGGAGATAGTCTTATATGATAACAAATATCCTCTTATCAGGCTTGGCTGTCATTGATACTACTGGTTATATTGACGGTCATGATTGCCAAATGGTGACTATCTAGTTCCATTATCCTTTTCATATTTGTAGATTAGCATTTTTTGTGAGAAAGAATTTTTCCTTCTCTTCCATTTATGTGTTTATTCATTTGTTTTGATTATATCAGCAAGACCTTATGGATTCCTGTTTTATTCAATGGGGTGTAATTCTGTACTCTATTTATTTATTTTCTCAGATTGTCCTAGATTTGGCCTATGGTAGTTCTTCAAGCTCGACAGATCCCTCTCATTCTGTGAGTACTTCTTACTTTCTGGCATATCAGGATGTTCTAGGCTCATCATCTTGTACTCTTCCTGACCCAGCTGGTAATCAGCGTATTCTTCCTGGAGAATTTCAAGGCCAGATCAGGATACTCAGTGTGCCTGCTGCCACTGGAATGTCATTGCTCCTAAGATGACTGGATATCATTTCCTATTAGTTGACAGAGCTAGGGGAAAAAACCCAAATACATAATAAATAAATTGTGTGTGTGTGTGTGTGTGTGTGTGTGTGTGTGTGTGTATAATTACATACCTATATTCATGTATATTTATTTAAGTATTTATTTAAATCCCATGATTTCTTACCAACATTCCCCATTCCATTTGAACACTGTTGGTTCTTCTCTGTCTTCTCTCTTTCCATGTTTGTACGTCTCTTCTTAGACAGTAAGAAATGGCTGCCATCATCTTTGATATATTTGCCTCTTTGCTCACTCAGTTGACATATTTGCTCAATAACCCACTTCCTAGTCTTATACCACTTCTTTCATCACCTGCCTAACTCTGTTAATGCCCTCCTCTGCTTTGTCCTACTTTCTGTCTGCACATCACGATGGTCTTAGTACAGCATTTATTTTTCCTTGTTGCCCAGCTTCTATGAGTTTCCATGTTGCTCTTTTTGCCAAGCCTGGGAGGTGAGATGAAGGAAAGAGGAGAAGGGAAATTTGGAAGTGAAGATATGAAAAACAAGGCAGCTGGGTCATTTTAAATGAGACATAGTTCAAGAATTTCTTTCTTTCTCTTTGCTTATCTATCTCTGCTGAGAGTTTTGTGGAGGCATTTTGTGCTCCTGACCTGGAGTGATACTGAGAATATGGGAGATCCAACCATGGAAGTGGTGGGTGCCTTGGTTCAATTCCTGCTTGCTGGTATCTGTTTCATTCCTCTTACCAACATTTTCTAGAAGCCATAGCCCAGGTGATGGTCAGCAGGGTTTTTATTGTTTTAGTCTCTTTTCTGAATATGGAAAATGTTATACGAGGTACTGGCTTAGAGTAATTAGCTTCACTTTGCTCTGTTACATTAAATAAAACATTTTTAGTTTTCTTTCTGCATCAGTAGATCAAAGTTTGGCCACTTCTGGTACTTCTAAACCTGGAAGTCAGCACTTTATGATTTTAGCTTTACTTACTGCTTACCTTACTCTCTCTGATTTTCTGTATGCTTATGTGTGTATTTATTTACGTATTTGGGTTTTATTTCTATGCATATAGTGAAGAGTGGGTACATCTTGAGTAAAATTTGAGCTTCCTTTTTCCAATATACATCAGATTTATCTCCTACCCACCCAATGCTTAAAATCTTACTCTGCTCCCTATTATCTTGGAATAAATCCAAACTGCTTATTAGGACTTGAGCCCCACATGATCTGGCACCTGCCTCTTTCCCCACCTCTTCTTTCATTACTGTTTCCCTTCATTCATTATGATCCAACCTCAGTGAGCACCTTTTTTTGCCCTCAAATATATCAACCTCACCCCCTCCCTATGGTTGTATAATAACTCTCCCTCTGGCTACATTACTACTCTCCCCTTTCCCCAAACCATGGCTAGTTTCTTCTTACCATTCAAGTGTCAATTCAAATGTCACTTTCTCAAGGAAGCTTTTTCTGTGTACTACCTTGTCATTACTCCTATCAGCACTTTCCATCACACCACCATGTTTTATTTTCTTCATAGCACTTATCACTGTCAGAAAGAATTTTGCACAAGAATTTGTTTGCTTCTTAATTTTCTCGGTGTCAAGGGAGGCAGGGCTCTACTATTCTTACCACAGTCACTGGCATATTGTAGACTCTTAATAACTGCTTTTAGAATGAATGAATGAACTGTGCCTGCATTACTAAGAGGAAACCAGATGCATCTATCTGGGCATTTAGGGAGTTGGTAGTGTTTAAAGATAGGGAGCGATTGAGGGATATTCTAAAGCACACTCCAATTACCTTTTTTACAGGTTGATGCCAGCTCATACTTATTACTTTTCTCATAAAATCTCCTACTATTCCATTCATTGTGATGAGTCTTCTCCAGATTTTCTTGAAAATTACTTTTAATGTCATTGTTAAATCCTCTCTTGAACTTAGGTCAATTTACTTAGCTCTTGAAGAGATAGATCACTCAATTATAAAGAGCTCCGTATTTGAATGGTGTTCATAGTTCCTGTTAATTGTTTTCCTTCAATCTTCATTTTAATATTTTCTCCTAGTCAGAGACAGTGAGAGAGGATGAAAGAGACAGAGAGGGAAGGAGGAAGGAGTGGAAGGGGGGAGGGGAAGAGAAAGAGAGTGAGAGAGAAGGAAGAAAAGAGGAAGGGAGGAAGGGAGAGCCCAAGATTTCAGATACTGCTTTTCTGATATGCTTAATTGTCATTCATTTAGACTAGAGATGTAGATTGGTTTCTTGATGGGATGTTACTCTGTTTTGAGCTGATTCATTTCAGAAGTCCCCAGAAATGTGGCCTGTTCTCTATAAAAAAATCATTTGATGTATAAGCATTAAATTAAAATTTAAATTGACTATATTGATTTTAAATTGTCACCAATTTGAAAAAGGGAGTTCATGAAATTATGTGACCAGACTCAAATGCTTAGCAACAAACAAAATGGCAAGTTCTTAAGTTGCTGGAGTTAGGCTCTCCGTGTGACAAGGTACATACACCATGGGCTCTTGCTGTGGGGTGGGAGTGCTCCTATCCCACCTGGCCCATGTTCCCATGGCAAGCCATGTGCCTACATTTCCATTGGATGTAACAATAGGCAGCTGAGAGCAGCAGTGACTTGTGCTGTTCTCTCCCTTACAACTGAAAGTGTTAAAGCAGATGTTGGTTTTTCAAGTTTTTCTAGGTATACTATGGATTTTCCCCCCTTGTTTAATTTTTCACTCAGATCTATCCTATTCAGCGTCTAGGAAATGTTTCTATGGCTGTATGAAGTTTGCTGGCATAATTATCACGTAGAGCAGAATCATGGATCTAGAGGAGTGATCTGAGGGTCCACCAGAAACGGTTTGCTAAATTCACACAAGACGACTCCAACAAAATTTCACACAAAAATCAAATAGTTTTACAACAATTTGAGGAAAAGAATGGAGTCATGTCCTTCATAACAATGGTTTTCCATTGTTGAACATTGATAGATCATCTTTACTCCATCCAAACTGAATCCTGTCTCCTCACCTGCCGTTTAAGCCCATTCGTTGCTATGCTAGCATCTGTGGAGAATAGCAGTTCGCCTCCCTTGTCTGTCTACTACCCATTGTATTACTTGAAGGCAATTGTATTTATTCACTTGCTGTCTTCTTTTTTATTCTGAAATGTTTGTGGTTCCTACAGCCTTTTTTCTTAAGCCTAGCATCTCAACTTTTTATTCTGGATGGGAGTAGCATTATAAACAGATGTCTTAAAAACATAATTGAGCACAGCATTTGAGGAAAATAATTAACGCTTTAAATGAATAGAGATTTGTTATTTAGATATGCTAATTAAAGCAATTTTAAAGTGATGATTATTAAGCAAATAATTATGTAGGCTTGGGTAGCAAATTTTCAACTGTTTTTGGATTCTTTTCTTTTGGGTATTGAAAATATCTAGTTTGAAGAAATCAACAAATAATGGTCATTTAAAATGGATCTATAGGTCTATCCAATGATAACTGGGTCTAATTTGGGAATTTTAGACATGTGGAAATGTGGCTCATGCCAGGCTTAAATTGTAATAGCCATTCTCCATTTGTTTTGCACAGTATAAGGCTAATGGTCCTTCATATTTTTGTCCATTTTCAGATCATTCTTGGGCATCCTATGAAATGCTTAAGTAATATATCGAAAATACCTTCTTTTATACCAAACACATGACCTAAATGGTGATACTTTCCTTGATAGCAGCTTCTGCCAACACTGTATTTTATTTGTATGATCTAAAACAGTGATGGCATTGTGATCATGCAGCTTCATGAGTCCAATATATTTTTGTTACTACTTTTATATTCCTTTCAAATATGTGTTGGAATGCTACTTTTGGAAATTGACCTAATATTTCCAGGTGATGAAGCACCCTTCTTTCTTTCATTATCTGAATTGCTCTTGCCACCCAGTGTCAAAATGGGGAAAAAAAAACAGGCTGACATCCCATCATATTTTCCCATGGTGCATCCTCATTGAATTATTTCCAGGTGGACGCGACAGATGTTCATCAAGTCGCTCCCGGCTTCCACTGTTAATTGAACCATAATGAGAGTGACAACAGGGAAGGACAAATTACAAGAGTAGAGCTACAGTTTAAACTCTGCATTCTTATGACCTTCCTGAAAACTTGGGTTGGGCTGGCTGTCCCTGTAACAGGTTACTAAACCAGAAGTCCTAACTAGGAATCATGGCTTTAGAGTAGTCACTTAATCTGGTTCAACTATACTTTCATCATTTTTTCATTATCCTTTTCAAAAGGAAAACAAAATACGGAATTTTTAAAGTGTCTGAAATGAAACTTTCACAAGTTCGTGAATAATTTTTTTTTTAAGGAGAGAAGCATTATGCATGTACCTGTTTTAAAAGTCATTTTAATTAGAAATTAAAAGTTCTCCACTCAAATACTTGGATTTGGTGCAGAAGATGTTGCAGAGTTGGTCAAGCTTAAGAAGCACTGTGTTGATGTGCTAACAGATGCTGACTCTAGCAATCAATAGTTGGAGAAGACACTATGTGGCGAACGGAATTTAAAGAGTTCAAAGACAAGGGTGAGGGGCAGTCACCAATAAGATGAGAGAAAGAAAGATTGGTTCGAGAGCTGGTATGACTATGAATACCCTGGTTGTGGGTGGCATCCAAGAGAGAACACTGAATGGTCAGCATCTGCTGCGATAGGATGTTTTTAAGGTCCATTAGAAAGAGTCCTCCTACAAGCTCTTTGATTTTTTTCTTACGAGGAGTCAGATGACCCAAAAGAGAAGCCCGAACTCAAAGTGTGAGGAGACAAGGAAAGGAAAAATTCAAATGCATTAGTTTGACAGCAAGGATTGATAACCACTTCTCCCATTGTTCGTCAGTGGATGAAGAGAACAGCTAGAGAAACCAAATCATTCAAGGAATTGGAAGAGTTAAGTGTGGAGGCCAGTTTAATAAGTGAGTGGATTGGAAAAGATGATTCATTGTTTATTTGAGGAGTGGAGGGCAGTATCTGGGGAGGCCAGAAAAGTGAAAAAAGGGCAAACTCAGAAGACATGGAGATGTGACTAGAAGGGGCACATTATTGTTGTTGGTGGACTTGGTATAGTCCTTGGTTTTTATCCTCAAATCACCTTGGTGGCCAAAAGCAGCCTCATACCATTTGTAGCTGAGTCTTCTGACTATCACCAGCTCGGGACTCTCTCCTTAATTGTGCACTGGTGGATTTAATTTCCTTTGTGTCATCTCTACTTGGATATATAATAAGCATTTCAATCTTAACATCTGAAACTGAGCCCTGAGAGCCCTCTTACTTTACATCTGTTCCCCTTGCTCTACATCCTGTCAGTTGCAATCCATTTTTTCAGTTGCTTATATCCAAAATCTTGATTCTTCTCTTTTATTCACATCTAATCTATTAGCAAATATTGCTGGCACTTCCTTCAAAATATTGCTAGAATTTGACCAATTCTTAGCATTGTCACTCATAACTGCCTCACATCTAGTCTCCCTGTTTCTGTATTTTCCCCTCCTGCAACCTGTTTTCAATACAGCAGCTAGAGAGGTGCTGCTAAAAGGTAAGTCACATAATGTCACTCTTCTGTTCAAAGCACTCCAGTGGCTCCCCATCTCATTCATAGGAAATGTCAAATTATAAAGCCCTATATTCTGTTTTTGTTTCTCCTCTTGCTAACTTTACTCCAACTTCACAGGCTTCCATGCCCTAGGACTTGGGCACTTACTGTTCCTTACACCTGGAACACTTTTTCCCAGATAGTTGTATAGCTTATGCCTATCTGCTTAAAGTTTGTTTTGTTTATTGCTGTATTTGTAGCATCAAAAATAATATGTGGCACACAGTAGGCACTCACTAAATGTGTATTGATGAAATTAATTTATTTTGAATTAAGATACATGACCAAAGGTTAGTTATTTGGGTAGTTTGTGAGGGACTTGCCAAAGAAGTGAGATGGACCTGTTGTGCCACATGTAGGAGAGAAGACTTGGCATAGAAATGCTTTATGTCAGGAAGAAGTCTAATTTTAGGACCTTACTATTTTGTGATTCACATTCTATAATAGCTTCTTCCACTGATTTCTTATCCTCTTAAGTTGGTTTCTCTTTGAATTGCCTTTTGATTTTTATTTAATTCATATTTGTTGAGCACTTGCCATGTGCTAGATCCTATAATAATGTGTACTCAAGAAATTTTATCTAAGACAATCCCACAATAACCCTGTGCTTTGGGTATCATTATTCTCATTTTGCAGGGGCAGGTGAAAGTAGAGATTAAAGGATGAAGGGACTTGACCAGAGTCACAGAGTAAGCCAGTAACAGAATGAGGACTTTAATTTGGTTCTTCTAGTTTTGAGTCAGGTGCATGCCTCTTTGCAGTCTCTTAATCTATCTGCAGAATCGTCAAGCATCTACTCTGTAAGAGTCATTATCATTTACCATCCTTATTACCTTCTTCCTTTTCTAGAGATCTAGAGAAATAGAAAGAACCTAAGTGTATTAGTCATTTATTGCTGTGTAACATAATACTCCAAAATTTAACAGCCTAAAATAACAATAAACATTTATTATCTCATACTGTCTCTGTAGGTCAGGAAACTGGTGTTGGTTCTTTCATGAGGTTGCAGTTAAGACATCAGCTGTGGCTGCAGTCATCTGAAGGCCTGACTGGGGCTGAAGGATGTGCTTGCACGGGGACTCACATGCATGCCTTCCAAATTAGCACAGCTTTTTGGCAGGGGACTGTTCTTCCTTGCCATGCAGACTCGCAGTAGGATTGCTGGAGTGTCCTGATGACATGATATCTTGTATTACCCAGATAAATGATTTAAGAGAGCATTCAGGCAAAGGTTGTTCTGTCTTTTATGACCAAGCCTGGGAAGTAACCCACTGTCTCTTTGATAATTTCTTATTCAGTGTGGAAGGGGACTATACAAGGTGTGAATACCAGGAGGTGAGAATCATCAGAAGCCGTCTTCGAGGCTGGCTTCTGCTGTTCTTCCTTTTCTCCCCATGATTCTCATCTTTCTCACATGCAAACTGCATTTGCCCTCTTCTCAGGCACCCCAGAGTTTCTTAACAGCAGCTCAGTGTCCAGAATCCCATCATCTAGTCAGGTCCAGGTATCCTTATAATTATTCCACAAATTTTGCTGGTTTTGGTCCCCTCTTAGTGGTCAGGTCATTTTTTTTTTCTCAGCTGTGCTGAACACTAAACATTTAATAAGCATTGATTAAATGTCTCTCTGTGCCAGGCACTGTGCTAGGAATGTAAAAACTAATAAGGCAAAATATTTATCACTGTGGAGTTCACAGTCTAACAGATGAAAGAAATGTATAATTGATTATTATATAACATACTTTAGGGTTATAAATTTCAGTAGTGAGTAACTCTGCCCAGATGAGATGGAGAAGATTCTGCAGATAAGGTGCCATTTGTGCTAGCCCTTGAGTGTTGCAGACAAGTTCATAACACTGTCAAGAAGAAAAGAGCATTTTGCCTAGAAGAGATAGCATGAGTAAACACGGCTTCTTCTTCCTCCTGAGTATGAGCAAACTGAAGGGCTCAGCCCTTGCCTCCTGTTCTTTCAGTACTGCATTCTCTCATTTGGAGAGCTTGCCCAATTTTCTACTTTTGTGGACTTCACTACCAACTTAATGGATCTGATTTTCCAAATTGTATCTCTAATTTTGACCCCCTCAGTTCCATTTCTCTCTCTCTAAAAGACATTGTTAACTTGAATATTACATTATTACATCAAACTTCTGACAAAGAAAAACAATCATCATCACTTTCCTTAACCGACTCCTTCCAACTTTTTTTGTGAGCTTGAGACCTCATTGTTAGCTATGACTGTCTCCTCTTTTCCTCCGCTTTGCACTTACCTTGTTATATCTCTTGCTGCCCTTCCGTTTTTCCATTTTTACAATGGTCACTCTACCTATAGCATGTGTTTATACATAAATTACAGCTCTAGTTTTCTACCTCAACCTTATCTACCTTAATCTGCCCTGTTTGCTGCTGTCAATAATATAGTAAGTTATATCTGCTGTCATATTTTCGCATTTTACATTTGCTCTGTGGTTCCAGTGTATTCCTAAAGCTTTATCCCACATTTCTGCACTTTACTTCATGTCATTTCTTCCTTGAAATTCCATTTTTGCCCTATGTTTTGATCTTATATAAAATCTGTATATCTTTCAAAGTCTCTTGAAGTCATTCTAGGAACTCGTAGAATGCTCGTGGTCTGCAGTGGGAAATTGGCACTTGTATAAGCTGCTTTGTTCATGAATTAAATCTATTGCTTATTATATGTCCAGTAATTACAGTTAGTTGGCAAGCTCTGAAAAAGTGGGGCCAAGCATAGTCTTTCTTGATTTTACCCGAGCCTAGCACTGTATTTTTTTTCTGCATTCTGGTATTCATTAAATAGTTGGTGGTGGCAGTATTTGTTAGGAAATATCATGTTAGATTAGGAGCAGAATTATAGGATTCCGTTGACGTGTTGCTGTGGTGTGATATCATGGAGTTAGGTGTATGTTGGTTTTAACAGCATTCAAGGGACCACCCAGATTCTTTTCCACTAGAAATTCATATAATGTTAAATGAAATCAGGTGGCAATTGGCTGGGGCAGTGACTATCACTGTGACAGAGTTTGGCCTCAGTTTCTGAGTAGACAACAAAGTAAAGCAAAGGATGTTGGGAAAAGATTTCACAATGAATTTTCATTGGCATTGGACTCTAAGAAAAGGATCTCATGACTGGTACAACTGTAAGGAGTAGGAAAGGAAAACAGAGTAGACATCTCCATCTCTGTTTGATTTTAAGCTCTCATTATCAAACACAGAACCAGCTTCAACAGAAATAAATCAAACTGAGATTACCTTCTTGAAAGAGGCAAATTGTTTACATTTATTTTACTTTTCATGATAAAAGATATAAAAGTTATCCTGCAACCAGCTTTAATTATTCATGCAGTACCATGAAACCCAAGGGTCTGCTTCCTCTCTTTCTCTAGGCATTTCCATTAAAAGTTGATGGTAATTCTGTGTTTAGATGAGTTTTGCAGAGCACAAAGGAGTGGGGAAGCATGTCCCACTTTGCTACTTGGAGAAGAATGGCTACATGGGGAAACAGCACTATTTTAAAAGTAGTCTAAAACATTGAAGTTTTGAGGAAACATTAAAGTTTCTTTTGCAGGAGATTATTTTCCTTCCTAGGAAAAACCTTATTTCACTGACAGATTGCCAAAATCCACATAGTACACTGAAATGGCCTTGCTGAGTTGGCTTCTTCTAGCAGGCAGCAGGTGCTTATGAAGCACTCAATATGAGTTGCAAGTTATGCCATATTTGTTGTTGGGTATATAGAGTGTGTTCTCTGGATTTTCTTAAAAAAAAAAAAAATTGAAGCATTATCCTAAAATGGGGAAAAGACAATATTAGAAAAGACTATAGACTGATATCCCTAACAAATAGAGAGGCAAAAGTTCTTAGTAAAATACTGGCAAGCCAAATTCAGCATCACACTGAAAGGATCATTCACCATGATCAAATGGGATTTATCCCTGGGATGCCAGGATGGTTCAATATCGCAAATCAGTCAATGTGATACAACACATTAGTAGAATGAAAGAAAAGAATCATATGATCATCTCAGTAGACACAGAAAAAGCATTCGACAAAAATTTAACATCCATTCATGATAAAAACTATTAATAAATTGGGCACAGAAAGAACATATCTCAACATAATAAAGGCCATATATACCAAGCCCTCAGCTAACATCATACTCATTGTTGACAGGTTGAAAGCTTTATCTATAAGATCAGGAAAGACCAGTGCTCACTTTTTCCACTTCTGTTCAATATAGTACTAGAAGTCCTAGCGATAGCAATCAGTCAAGAAAAAAAAAAGTATCAGAATTGTAAAAGGAGAAGTAAAGTTGTTTCTACTTAGAGATGACAATTTTATGTTTAGAAAATCCTAAAGACTCAAGCAAAAGAAGCTGTTAGGTCTGTCAGTGAATTCAATAAAGTTACAAGATACAAACTGAACATACAAAAATCAGTAACATGTCTATATGCTAACAACAAATTTTGTAAAAAAGAAGTAAGGAAATTCCATTTATAATAGCATGAAAACAATATAATACTTAGAAATATATTTAACCAAGAAGGTGGAGTATCTGTACTCTGAAAGCAATAAGATGTGAATGGAAATTGAAGTAGACACAAATAAATGGAAAAGTATCCTGTGTTTGTGGATTGGAAGTATTACTATTGTTAAAATGCCAAAAGCCATCTGTAGATTCAGTGCAATCCTTATCAAGATTACAGTGGCATTTTTTACAGAACTAAAAAGAAACATTCCCTAAAATGTATGTGAAACCACAAAAGACCCCTAACAGCCAAGGAAATTCCAAGAAAGAAGAACAGAGTAAGAGGCATCACACTTCCTGATTTTAAGCTGTCCAATAAAGCTGCATTTATCAAAACGTAAGGTACTGGTATAGAAACAGACAAAGACGGGGGCGCCTGGGTGGCTCAGTGGATTAAGCCTCTGCCTTTGGCTCAGGTCACGATCTCAGGGTCCTGGGATCAAGCCCCACATGGGGCTCTCTGCTCAGCGGGGAACCTGCTTCCCCCTCTCTCTCTCTGCCTGCTTCTCTGCCTACTTGTGATCTCTCTTTCTGTCAAATAAATAAATAAAATCTTAGAAACAGGCAAAGACCAATGGAACAGAATTAAGAACCCAGAAATAAGCCCAAGACTATATGGTCAACAAATATGTGACAAAGGAACCAAGAATAGTGAATAAAGAAAAGACATTTTCTTCAAAAAAACCAAAACCAAACTCATAGAAAAAGAGGTGAATCTTATGGTTACCAGAGATAGAGAGTAGAGGGAGGAGTAACTGGAAGAATGTAATCAAAAGGTGCAAACAGGGGCTGCCTGGGTGGCTCAGTGGGTTAAGCCTCTGCCTTCAGCTCAGGTCATGATCTCAGGGTCCTGGGATCGAGTCCCACATCAGGCTCTCTGCTAGGTAGGGAGGCTGCTTCTTCCTCTCTCTCTCTCTCTCTCTCTCTCTCTCCACTTGTGATCTCTCTCTGTCAAATAAAATATTTAAAAAAAAAAAAAAAAAAAAGGTGCAAACATCTGGGTGCCTGGATGGCTCAGTGGGCTAAGCGTCTGCCTTCGGCTGAGGTCATGATCCCAGAGTCCTGGGATCAAGTTCCGCATCGGGCTCCCTGCTCAACACAAAGCCTGCTTCTCCCTCTCCCCCTGCTGCTCTGCCTACTTGTGATCTCTCTCTCTCTCTCTCTCTGTCAAATAAATAAATAAATCTTTAAAAAAAAAGGAGTACAAACTTCTAGTAATGAGATAAATATTAGGGATGTAATATACAGTATAGCGACTATAGCTAACACCGCTGTGTGATACATAGGATCCTATGAGTCCGCATTGCAGAGAGACCTCCTTCTGCCCTTCCTTTCTTCTTTTCTTTTTAATGTATCTATGTGAGAAGGTGGATATTAGCTGAATGTATTGTGGTAATCATTTAACAATATACGTGAATTGAACCATCAGGCTATATGCTTTAAACTTACATAGTGAGGTGTATTATTAATTTATTAATAAAACAGGAAACAATCTGTAAAATAAAGGTATTCTGAATTGCACAGCCTAATTTAATGTTTTTAAAGCTTGGATAAATGAGAAGACAAGAATGGAAAAAAATCTCTCATATTTATACCATGTAAATGCGGCTAACATTCTTAGTATGTTTTTTCCAAAAAAACTTAATGCTTAGATTTTTCTTACATAATTTTAGTCAAATATAATATAATATTGAGGTTTTTTTCAATTTATCAAATACACATTTTTATGCTTTTTCTAACTGCATAATATGGCCCCATGGTACTCCATTGAGAAGATATAATGAAGTTAATTAATCATTTCCCTATAGTCAACATTTAGGTTACTGTCTTTCTAATTAACATTACCATGTTTCTAATTAACATTAATAATAAACCCCGATATGAATGCTTCTCTGCAGTTTTTTTTTCTTTTCTTGTACTTAGAATTGCTTCTGGGGCACTTCTTGTCCCATCCAAAACTCCTTCACCTGACCAGATACTATGAATCGGGCTACTAATAGCTCACAGCCTTACCTTCCCCATAGAGTTGTCTTTCACTTTGTGGAGGTATGTCTGGGGGAGAGGTCATTTTAGTGAAGGATGTGGAAACCATGAAGTGTGAATAATGGGGAATGCAATAAACATGTTGAACTTAAAAGGAGGAAAGTTGGAATTTTGTCTTATGGCAAACAGATAAGATACACTTTTGCTATAACTGCAAAGGGAAGAGTTAAGGTCGAAGGCTTTAGACAAGAAAGACCAACTATTCCAGATTAAGGTGCATGTCCTAGTAATTGACGTTATCCCAAAATGGGATGCGCTGCTTTGTGTGGTACTGAGTTAGTTCTCTGTCATTGTAAATAATTCCGTTATTACTAAGAGTGTTAGGGAAACTGAAAAACAAAATACAAGAAAGAAAACAGTATTAGGGAAACGGAGTCACAGAGATCTATTCTAACATTCTTTTAATTCCTTGATTCTTTAAGTGTTTGTGTTAATGCTATCAGTAACCTCTTATATGTTTCAATATTTACTTCAGCATTTATTTCTTCTTGTGCTTGTAAGCTAAGAAGTTGCAAGAGTAGTTGCTCCAGAGCAAGAGGAAGATCAGGTTTAGAATAACAATGGCATGTGTTAGAAACTGAAGGAAATATAGCATTGTCATTTAAGAATTGATACCAATTTTTTTCAAGCTCTTGTTCTCACATTCATCTGTTCCTCATCTAAAGAGTTCTGCGCATCATTCCTCTCCCCCAGCTGACAGAGGCCATGTCTATGTTGCTGTTAATATCGAGTGCTCTGATACAGCAAATATCAGATGTGTAGGGAGTTAGATTTTGAATTTTAATTAAAAAATTACTATACGAAGACATTTTTAAAGGCTTAAGATTCTTTGAAGGCTCTCTGAGATTCACTGTTAATTCTGTTAAAATGAGTGATGATTTCTAGAAATTATTTAGTTCAGCTATTAGTTCAAGACTGTTAGTCCAGAGGACATGAGTCATTTAATTTTCTTTAAGAACTATATCTAATCATTATATACATGTGTTGTAGATATATGGAAATATACCTATAACATATGTGTATATTATATGTATATGCAAATGTTAGTCTCATTTATGTGGTATAAGCATGAGAGATTTTTCTATTCTTGTCCTCTCATTTATCCAAGCTTTGAAAACAATAATAATATATATAGTTCAAGACTATTAGTCCAGGGGACAGGAGTCATTTAATTTTCTTTAAGAACTTTATCTAATCATTAATTAATATTAACTTGTTTTATTAAAACATTCATTTGATATTTCATTTTCTATGCACTGTTACACCCAGAAAAGTTTTCCTCCTTGGGTTCTTAGAGCCTCTCCAACATTTTAACTGTTGGTCCTCATTTCAACTTGTAATTGGCAACAGTCTGGAAAGTGTATTAGAAAAGGGGTAACATTAATAGGGTGAATAACAAATGTTAGGTATCTAAAGAAGTCTTTGCCAGTGGAATTCTTCAATGTTTTTAGGGGGCAGAGTGTTGTGTCAGCGGGGCAGGGAGGAGCAGAAAGAGAGGGATAGAAAGAATGTCAAACAGGCTCCACACCCAGTGCTGAGCCCGATGCAGGGGCTTGATTGCACAGCCCTGAGAAGATGACCTGAGCTGAAACCAGCTGTCGGATGTTTAACCGACGGAGCCACCCAGGTGCCCCTAGAATTAGTTTTTTGTGTTTGAGGCTACTGAGGTTACTGGCTTTACTAGTCTGATTCTTTTTATTCATTATAATTTTATTAGTGTAGAATATACCCTGCTGGGTGCCTGAGTGGCTCAGTGGGTTAAGCTGCTGCCTTCGGCTCAGGTCGTGATCTCAGGGTCCTGGGATCGAGTCCCGCATCGGGCTCTCTGCTGGGCAGGGAGCCCACTTCCCTCTCTCTCTCTCTGCCTGCCTCTCTCCCTACTTGTGATCTCTCTGTGTCAAATAAATAAATAAAACTTAAAAAAAAAAAAAAGAATATACCCTGCTGTACCTATTCACTTCATTTGTCCCTCACTTATTCACTACTTACAATGAACATACTGTATCTAGTTGTTAGGCTACAAGCTACAAGCTAGGAATACAAAATGAACAAAATATGGCTTCTGACTTTAAGGAAAAACCTTTTGGTCAGACAATGCAGAGGCCCCAGTACTATGCACGTCTTTAACAACCTCGTATCCTAAGTAGATCATTGAATGCATGCCGGGGATAAGGTACAGACATGTGACATTGAACACTCATCTTAGCCATCCACTTGGTTGTCCCGCATGGACCATTGGTAATATTCACTGGACACTTTGGTGGTCACTGTCGGCTCTTTCACCTTCTGAAGTTCGTGATCTCCATGCAGTGTGGAGCTACTTCAGGCATGGTTCACCAAGGACACCATGCAAGCAGAGAAATGGTTTTTCATTCCCATATTGCACCACTGGACCTTTCCCCTCCTCCATGCCCACAGTTTTCTGCCCTCAAAACTGAGAATTGAGGGTTTAAACATACTTCCCAGAGTGAAATGGTTTCAAAGAATATATTATGTAGTAAATAGTTTTAATGAACTGTGGGTAACAGTAGTATCATTTCACAGAAGAGATCTATCCTATTGCTGTTTAATTAAAATCTTTCTGCTGATGGAAAGTTCTCTCTCTAGTGTTTTCTTTAATGCATTCATGATGCATCTGTCTGGGCTCCCTTACTAGAGATATCTTTCATTATAATCCACTTATCTAAGTTTGTAATTAAACTTCTAAATGTAAAATTTCCAGTGGCAAGTTGCCAGGATACCCAATGAACTTGTATTCTTTCTCTGAGAGAAATCTCTCTTTGAAAGTCTTGCTTTTGTGTTTTGATCATTTTATCATTTTAAAAGTATTTGTGTCTGTGTGTGTGTGTGTCTATACATAAGTACATACACATTAATAGTGTAATATAGTACATGAAGATGAAGAATGCCTTTCTATTCAGTATTGTAAATTTCTGCCTGTTTCTATGAAACTGAAGGTAGATAGTATTGATAAATAAATCTACTGAATTTTCTAAGGTAGGAAATGGTAAAATGAAATGTATTTTGAGGCAGCTGCCTTCAGGCTTTGTTGATATATTTAAAACATCTAGAGACAATAAAATTAAAAAGAAAAGCCCTTGGTACTACTAGTAGAAAGAATGTAATCTGTTTTCCATTGGATAAGCATCTTCTTACAACTTTCTTTGTGGCTTATACAATAAAAGAAGAATCTAAAAACACCTTTTGCATTTCAACTTAATTTGGAATGTTCTCTTTCAGGTATTACTCCATTCTTTTGGGAAGTAAGAGATGAGAAAGGATGAGAGTAAATTCTATCAAGTCTTCTGAATCAAATGTACAGCATTAATGGTCAATGCCTAACCATAATAAATGAAAACTTATAAAAGATAATGGGAGAGATTGCTAGAAAACTTTACAGGCTTATAAATATGTTACTATTTTTATGTCAACTGTGGTCACATTTTTCAATAAGTTTCTTTGCAACAGTAGGTACATAATTAATGAAGAGAACACAAAGCTATATTTACAGTTTAACTGGATAATTCTCCTGACATTAAATATTTAGAATCTTACATTGCAGAAAATATTAATGAGTAATTAAATATTTTTTAATTTCAAAGGTCAATAGTATTTGAGAAGAGGATGTTATCTTGTTCACACATTCTAGTTATACTGAATTCTTATAAAGCTCTTCAGAGTAATTGTTAAATATAACCTTACACACACAAAAATCACTCTCTCTCTCCATTCATATATATAAAACATACCTATATAAAACATACTAAAATATATATTTACTTATTTACAAAACTTGGTAAAAAGAGATGATCAAATTTTTCCCTGTACCTTTAAGCATAATGAACTATAGACTAACACAGGTAGGTGCCTTTTTAATTTCTTAAAATATCTACAGAATTGATTGTACTAACTTTATTACTTTCTAGAATGTAATGCTTTCCAATTGAATGCATTTTCTTTTTGTAATTAACCTAATTTCCTCCAAAAAAGTTATATAGGTTTTATTTTTTCTTTAGTGACTACCTTTTTTCATATTGTTTCCATTAAACTTCTTAACTTTCATTTTTTCCTACTTTATATGAAAAAAAGAGTCTTTACCTGAGGACTTAAACATAGACAATATAGAGTTTTTCTAGTATCCTGATTTTTTAGGGCATGTGGAATAGGATGTTTGTAATTTATTTATGAAGTGAGAGGAATTTTTCAGCCATTTTCCATAACCCATATGATTTTCAGGATTTTACAATTACTAAATTATTGGGCACAGAAGAAAGAATTCAAAAACTCAAACCAAGAGAAATTCTTAACAAACAGTTTCCCATTGGCCTGTTGAAAATCTGATGAATGTTATTTTAGAAACAGTCTATTGTTCTAAATTTAAATAATTTCCATTTGTCTGTAAACTAAATAAGTTATAGTAGCCATTAAAATTAAATGAACAACTATACATTATAAAAAAATTTCTTTTTTGCTTTAAATGCAAGGGTTAGGATCCTGACAATATCATTTATGGAAGCAGAGCAGCATTCAGTAGTGATGGTAGTTGGTGAATAATAATGCAAGTTTGGTCCTATGATGACAAGTAGGAAACTATACACTTTTTAAAAAAAGATTTATTTATTTGTGTGAGAGAGAGATTGAGAGTGTATGCGAGTAGAGGGAGGGGCAGAAAGAGAGGAAGAGATAGAAGCAGACTTCCTGCTGAGCACAGAGTTCATGGGGGGCTCAATCCCAGGACCCTGAGATCGTGACCTGAGCTGAAATCAAGAGTTGGACGCTTAATCCACTGAACCACTCAGATGCCCCAGGAAACTATACATTTTTTGAAACCATTCCTTTTAGATAAATTTTGTTTTTGTTGGTTTCATAATTTTACTCCCTTCCCTTAGGAGGCATAAAACTTTATGTTTGGGAGCCATTTGCACTTTAAAAAAACTAAGTGATGATTTTTCACCTAAAAACATGGAAATATGATTCTTTTAAAATGAGAGTCAGCACCTGTATTTACTTATTTTTAAATATTTATTTATTTAAGTAATCTCTACACCCAGTGTGGGGCTTGAACTCAGGACCCTGAGATCAAGAATTGTATGCTTCTCTGACGGAGAAGGTGCCCTGAGAGTTAGCACTTTTAGTTGTCCCTTAAATTTGCAGCAGATGGTTCTGAATACTGGCTAACACCCTATTACCTGTGTATTTAGACATGCTGCATATGTTCCAAATGTTGGGATTTTAGAATTTTTTTTTATATTTCAAAGTAATCTAATTTTTCAGGTAGATGGGCGTTTCTAGCTGTCTTTTTGCCTTTATGTACTAAAGCCCCTTTATCAAAATTATGGTCCACCATCAAGAAAACTTAACTAGAAAAAAAATTTACAAATGTAGACTCAATAATTCATTCGTTCTTTTGTTCATTCACTTATTTATGGAACACCTACTATTTAATATTTATTGAACATCTTTACTGTTTCCCAGGCGATACACAAGGCACTGGACATATAACAGTGAACAAGATAAAGTAACCAGATGGTACTAGAAGAGATGACAATAGAAAAATAAATAAAATCAACATGTATTAGATTGTCAAATATTGATCCTTTCTAAGTGTTACAAACAAAGAACAAACAAATGTCAAGAGGATAGATTGGTTGCAGCTGTGCTGAACAGATGGTGGTCTGGGAAGGCCTTTGGGAATGATGAAGTCAGGAAGGAAGCCATATGGAAACCTAAAGAACAGTGGTGTAAGGACCTTGAGAAGGTGCATTCTTGAGGAACAAGAAAGAGGCCAGCATGTCTGGGCCAGAAGAGTGAATGGAGACTAGTAAGAAGGGGAGGAAGCAAAAATCCAACCAGCAGAATCTTTAGATTTTATTCCGTGATGGGAAGCCGTGAGAGGATTTTAAGGAGGGCAGTGTATTTTTCTTTCCTAAGTATTATCCTGGATTTTCTATGGAGAATGCATAGAAGGCAATCAAGAGTGAAAGCAGGAAAACCAGTTAGGAGACTGATACAGTAGCCCAGGTGAGAAATGATGGTGGCTGGCACTAGGAAGGTAGTGGCAAAGATGGGAGATGGCCTGATACTGTGAAGGTGTTACCAACTAGGTTTGCTGATGGATTGGTTTTCAGATAGGTGAAAAAGGAAGGATTTCAGGATGACTCCTGGGCTTCTTGTCTGATGTGAAGTGTGATGCCATTATTGAGGTAGGGACACCAAGGGGAGAACTGGAGTGCAGGCTCCATGGGGAAATCCTCAGCTTTGTTATGTGCGCTACATGTGAGTCGCCCATCAGACAGCCCCGTGAAGATGTTGAGCAGTAAATTGGATGTGTGTATTTAGGGAACAAATTAGGACTGGAGATAGGGGGATGACTATAGGGAAATGGGAACATGAAGAATGGCAGTTGGTGCTGGGGGACTAAGTAAGATGACTTGGGAAGCAAGGAAGAAAAGGAGTCTGAGGACAGAGTCAGGGATAAGTCAATGTAGAGGTAAAAATGAGAGGAAATGCTAGAAAATGAGGCTGAGAAGTAGTCAGTGAGAGGTAAAAATGTTCAGTGTCTCTGTCCCAAGGGAAAAAAAGTAAATAAGAAAGAGGAATTGGAAGATTTGTGCAACAACCAGGAATACAAGGGGTAACAAGGATCTGATTCCGTGAGGTAATAGATGGTTTTCCATGAGGTGATTGGTGACAAGCAAGTCCTCAAATTATAAAATGTGTCCATAATACCTCCAGAATTAGGGAGGGCCTGGCAGCAGCATGGGGGATAGCTGCATAAATATGTTCTTTTTTTAAAAGATTTTATTTATTTATTTGATAGAGATTACAAGTAGTCAGAGAGGCAGGCAGAGAGAGAGGAGGAAGCAGACTCCCCACTGAGCAGGGAGCCCGACCTGGGGCTTGATCCCAGGACTCTGAGATCATGACCCGAGCCAAAGGCAGAGGCCTTAACCCACTGAGCCACCCAGGCGCCCCCATAAATATGTTCTTAAATGAGACTATGTATTAGTGGATTTATTCTCACTTGGGGAACCTGGGCAGCTTACCAGAGTAATCACTAACCTTTATTTATAGTTTATCACATGTGAAGCACCGTTTCTCTACTGTAATGACGCTAATGAAAAATGACAGCGGTAACTTACTGGAAGTGGTCAGTATGGGAGATAAACCAAGCTTACCTGTTTAGAAACAGAGATATCTGTGTTCAGGTTTACAGGGAGTTTCAGTGTGTTGCTTGAATCATACAAGACATGTGTTTCCATCTGTAGAGGTCATAGACAGAGGCACTCATTCAAATAGGTCTATCAGTAGACCCACTGCATGTCTAACTCCTCTTCTAACTGTAGGAGCTAGAGTTGCTTCCAGCTCATGTAGCAGAAAATAAACAAAACAGCGGACTTATTTCCTTAACAAAGGAGAAAATTCAGAGATTGACCTTCTAGGACAGTTGCTGTATGTATGGCATCTGAGCCTCAGGCTTCTTCTCCATCCCCAACTCCATTATTCGTAGTGGGCAGTGTTCATCGTCATAGGCTTAACATGGCTCTGGTCCTTCCAGTCGTCATGTCTGTGTTCCAGGAAGGGATAATGGAAAAGGAGCCAATGGCAAAGAACCACACTTTCACATTTTCTCCTTTGGGGTTTTATATTTTTATTGGAGAATAGAACTCCATTTGACACCCAAAACATTGGTTTGACACCCAAACCATTTATATATATATATACATATATGTATATGTTATATATATACATATAACATACATCATACACATTATATTATATATTATATATCATATATATGTATATATACATTTTATATATATTACATGATGCCAGCCTACTGCAATTATTAATATAGAAAACCAAAGACCATGTGATTGTATATTCTTCTGTATGCTTGCAGATACCTCATGCTTATATTGACGTAATTTAGGTTTCTGCAGAGTGAGGTGCGTGGAGGAAGAGGCTGGTGGTTAAAAGGCTTGAGGAAGTTACTAAACATCATGTCACCATGAGGCCAGAGGTTACTTTCTCATAAAATAGAGATGATAATACCTGTTTTCTCCTTCACAGGGTCAGTGTGAATCTTTAATGGGCCTCTTGGTACAGAGTGCTTTTAGCTCTTCAGAAATACAGCACAAAGTCACAAGATTGGGCAGTTGAAAAAAAAATCATCTCTCATTCCTTTGCTGCAGGGCAGGATTGCATTCAAACTGTTCCTTAAATATTGCTGCAGTAAGAGTTTTTCTGAATTTTGAGAGAATAATGACAGTAGTAACAACGGTAATCTTTATTTAGTATGTGCTCATTCTCCAGCTGGCCCCCATCTAAGTACTTTCCACCCATTGCTTGATTCCATCCTTGCCCCCTAAAGGTTAGGAGATGACTTTCCTCCTCATTTTGTAGATAAGGACTCTGAGGCTCTGAGGCCGGGTGACCTGCCAGGGTCACCACATGTGATGCAATAAACAGACTGGGGCTGTGGTGTCAGGCCCATTTTGTAATCCAGCTTTGACATTTTCTGGCTGAGGTAACCTTGGAATAATTATTTAACATCCTTAATGATCAGTCTCTTCTATATCTGAAAAATAGGAATAATTGCTCATAGTGTTACATGAGGATGGAGTGAAATGATATGTAAATTGCTTCACATAAGTTGCTGAGAGACCCTACACAGAGCTATAAAGCATTTCCATTTTCAGGGTTATGAAAAATTCCTTGCGTTGATATGGGGTTACGGTGCTCCACTCTCTTGTTGGGGAGGAAGGCCCCTGATATCACTTGCAAAGGACTTATTGCCTCTGTGACCTTGGGCTGGTCACTTAACTAACTTTCCATGCCTCACTTCCCTCATCTCTGAAATGAGGGAAGGTAGGAATCATTTAGGTACTTGGGCCAATATTTTGCATATTGACAGGTTAGGAAGGATGGAATGGAATGCAGAGTATTGCAGTCAGAAATCAGGCAGAGGGCTGAGGAAAAGCAAAAGTTCTGTGGTTTCTCCAGTACTGTTTCGTTCACATTCACTTGTGATGGGTGTCTAGTTGAAATGGCCATCAGCTGGGTCAGCTGAGCCAGTCAGTCCAGTAGGTCTCCATGCAGGCATCCTGCCCTCCAGCCCGCTACTCAGCCATCTCTCTGGAGCCATCTTGTCTGCAGTTTGCCCTGAGATGGCACTATGGAGATAATGCGCGGTCAAGTTTGCTTTTCTCCCTTTCATTGCTGTTCCTGCAGGCTGAGAGCAAATTGGAACAGCTTTTCTTTTCTTTTTCTTCTTCTTCTTCTTTTTTTTTTTTTAAAGTTCTGTGCCTTTTAAATATTCAAGGACTTCAATGATGAGAATACGTTTAAAGGAAAATGAAATGCATATAAAGTGTAAGACACATTTTTCATAGTTCGAATGGCCTTTAAATGATTAGAAAACTAAGGCTAAAAGGAGAAACTGTTTATTTTTTATTTTTTATTTTTCTTAGTGTTTATCAGTTTAGAGTTAACCTTGCAAATATATTTCGGATGCTAAGATATATAGTAAATAAGTTGATTTGGAAACTAAATGCTGGTCGTGATGTAAATTATTCATGCCATCGTGGGGTAGCACATGCTTCCTGCATAATATATTGGTTTTTTTTTTTTGTTTTTTTTTTTTCGTAGTTACAGCACTTTCCCATTTATGCTCTACAAATAGAGGAGTGGAATCTCTCATTGTTTCTTGTTTCCCCTCTTTTATTGTGAATTCTTGTGTGACCTTTCAAGTACTGGATACAACGATGACTCCCAGTGTCTTTGAAGGGATGATTGAGTAAAGTTTCAGGCATTTGGAAGAAAGACAGGTAACGCAGGTTAGTAGAGTAAGAAAAACCTGTGTTCACATTCCATCCTGTGCTGTCCATCAACTCGGCAGAGATTCTCATTTTACTTATATGTCTAACACATGTAGCATGGCAATTGTAGAAGCTTCACCAAATCTAGTTCCCCATCCTCTGTCCCTAAGCTGCTTGTGGGAAGGGAGCTAATTCAATAGAATTATTGATAATACAGATACTAAAAATGTGTAGCTGTTGCTAGGAGTAAGATTGCTGTGGGATCATAAACTGAAAATTTGTGTTCATTCTCTAAGATCTGTATTTCAGGTTTTTGTTGTTGTTAAGATCAGCCTAAGATTTCTACTGGTACTATCCTTATTAGTCAGTGGTAGCCAGAAGATACGGTGACTGTGGGCATCTGGTGGGCTCCCCAGCCACTCTGCTTGGGAGCAGCCACTGGCTTAGGAGAGCATCAAAGACGTTGGATCCCTTTGCAGAGTCAGTACAGGGTTCTGGAAGTATAAGGAAGCCTAAAAGGAAATAGGGCTCACAGCAGCCTCTACTCAGGGAATTGTGTTGGTTTTGTTGTTGTTTTTATTTTGAGAGTAAAATTTCATAGATCAATGCAGAATTCAAGATGTTTAAATATGAATTTTTGACTAATCATTTCCAGCTTACATGCAGTCTCACTGGAGCTCTTAATTCTTTTAAATCATTTTTGGCTTCCCGCCTTAGCTATTTAGAATGTAGCAAATACACCTTTGGTCCTCCTTCTCTGTAGTTTACATATTTATGATTTCAATATGTTCTTAGATAATTCTGGATACACATCTGTCACTGATGGGAATGGACAAAGTCCCCTCTTATATCCTGGTGATTTTGTGGTATAAAAGAAGTTTTCTTAGTAGAGAGCTGGTCCTGCTAGCCAATTTGTTTATTAATAGTAATAGTACTAGCTTAGGATCAACTACCCTAAGATGCAAATCATTTTTACCAAAAGTTCTGTCCTTAGAATAAACGAAAGTTAATATCAATGTTGCAAAAGCACAGTTGCAGCAGATCATACTCTTGGATATTTGCTACAAAGAAATGTAGCCAGTTCAGTTCTCTAGGCCTGAGGTTTTTGAATCCTGTCCAGCCATGCTGCAAAGGTTCGGTGAAGTAGTCTAACGGGCCAGCCTTGGGAGCAGCCAGGCAAGAGGGCACAATCTTATTTCAGTTGGATCACTCCACTTTGATGCTTCTCAGGATTGGTATGCAATACAGAATTTGAAGAAAAGGTTTTGGTTGCTAATCCAAGTACTGTCTTCATCCGTGAATCCAGGCAGACTGTCAGAGAGCTGCCCTTGAACTGCACTGCTTGACTCCTCGATAGGATTTTTTTTTTTACTGATTATGTACTTTTCCACTGTGCCCTTGCAGTGTTCCAGGAGAGCCAGTCTGCTGTATATGGCTTGCCACTGTTTCTTTTATTTGATGAAGGGCTGTGTTCAGCACAATGCTGGGCACATCATCTGTGTTTATGAGGAGTCATGGGGTAAAGTCTATCAGTGCTTGAGAGCAGAGCTGTGGCTTCTCCTAAAACACTAGTGAGAAATGGAGATCGAATTTTCTCCTGCAGACATGAGGGCTTTAGTAGCCGCTTCTTTCTTTGGTCACTAGGAAGCTCACAGTCAGATTCCCTCCCTGCTTTTAGCAGTCTTGTGGGTAAATATGTACGGACAATAATTTCTACTGTTGGGGCGCCTGGGTGGCTCAGTGGGTTAAGCCTCTGCCTTCGGCTCAGGTCATGATCTCAGGGTCTTGGGATCGAGCCCCGTGTCGGGCTTTCTGCTCGGCAGGGAGCCTGCTTCTGCCTCTCTCTCTCTCTCTGCCTGCCTCTCTGCCTACTTGTGAGCTCTCTCTCTGTCAAATAAATAAAAAAATAAATCTTAAAAAAAAAAAATTTCTACTGTTGATAACCTTTTATTGTTCAATCCTTTCGTCCCCCTCCACCTATGTTTCTTAATCCATTTTCCCCATACGAGCATGGTAGCACATCCTCTCCAGGCTTCTTAGCTCCAGGCAGACTTTTCTTTCTTTCTTTTAAAAGATTGTATTTATTTATTTTGCAGAGAGAGACACAGTGAGAGAGGGAACACAAGCAGGGGGAGAGGGACAGGGAGAAGCAGGCTCCCCATGGAGCAGGGAGCCCAGGCTCCATCCCAGGACCCTGGGATCACAACGCAAACCGGAGGCAGACGCTCAACTGACTGAGCCCACCCAGCTGCCCCCAGACAGACTTTTCTTATTATCATTTGGGAAACTACCTGGATACCCTGTAGGCACATCAGACTTAATATTCTCTAAAGGGAACTCTTTCTGTCTTTCTTTTCAAACCTGCCCCTCTTCTCCTTTCCTCCTTTGGTAAATAGGTCCCATCTGTTTGGTCATGGAAGTTGGCAGTTTTGCTGTCTTTGTTGTCTTCTTTCTCTCATATCTCATCCAGTGGTTAACCGAATCTGGCTGCTACACCACATTTCAGATCTCCCCAGAAGCTTTCATCAGTTCTTGCCTGGACTCTTTGCCTAGTTTCCTGTCTAGCCTCATCTACCATGAATCTGTGATGCATACTGAGGTCCGTTATTTAAAAATCATTTGCTCTCCTAGAATTCTTATTTCTGTTACTTACAGAATGAAGCCCAACTCACTTACATGACATTCAAGGGTCTTCATAATGTGCTCCCCAGCCTGTCCATTCCTCCCTCTCCTTTGCCTCCTTCCCAGCAGCCATAGGCCCACTCAGCAGCCCCTCAAAACAAAATGCATGTAAGTACCGAGTTCTCAAGGCCTCAGGTGCCCTTCCTGGTTCCTTTAAACCTTTATTTTCCTAAGGCTCCTCTCACGTAATACGTTGTGTGAGATTTCCCTTTTTTTTTTTTTTCTCACCATGGAAGATCTAATTGCATCCTCCTCAGTCTTTCCATATCTCTTTCTTAATACTAGTGTTAGAGCCTTCTTTGCCCTATTTTGGACTTTACTGTGTGTGCGTGTTTCTTCCCAAATCATGAGCTCCTCAAGGAGTTTGGCTAAGTTGAAGGAGGGAATAGACCCGGTATCTGCCAACCCTCCTCTTACAAACAAAAGTAGATGGACTGGGGGACTGTGGAGTCCTTAGGACTGAGAGTTTCTTCCGTGGGTAAGGATTGAAAGCATGGCTAATTAACCTTTGATCTTAAAATGTTAATAGTATATGTACTCTGTGTAATGCGAAATTTGTAACGTCATCATGATAAAGGTTCTAGCAGTCATTGTGAGTTTTTATAATTTCTGTACAGAAGAAACTTACCTGGTTTTCTTTCTTTTCCTTTTTTTGTTTCTGGGTTTTTTTGTTTGTTTGTTTTTGTTTGTTTGTTTGTTTTTAGGAATAGGCAAGTCAAGAGGCTGAAAATCTGAAGAATGTTTTCAAAGGCTAATCTGGCTGTCCCTTGCTGGTTATGGAGGAGCATGAGGAAGCTATTTCTGTTACTTTCTGTCTTGCTGTCCCATGCAGCTCATTTGGAAGGCAAAAAGGATAATCAGTTCATCTGGAAACCAGGTAGGAATATCCTGGCTGTTCTTTTGTCTCATTTTCGTTAATGAGAAAAATATTCTTTCCATCCTTATTCTTATTTCTGCAGTAGTAGGAAATATCCAGAGAGGAAAAACAGACTCCTTTTCTTTATAATAAAGCTTACATTTAATTTTTATTTCTGCATAATTGTCACCTCTATCTGTGATGCTTGTTATACTTGTGAATTTTCATGTTGTTGTCAATTAAAGTTATGATTTCCATAGTTACATCTGCTTCTCCTTTGTCAAATATATCACCACTGTGCAGCACATTTCTAGCAAGAATGACATCTGAGTTTAGCTGATATTCTCAGCTAAAAATGCATTGGACCAGTTCTGTATATCTCTTTCTTTTGGCTGACAAATTAGTTAGCTATTTATTATTGAATATTTTCTAGCCTAGATCCTACATATCTAGGTTTGGGAGCATGAAAAATTATCCTAACACCTTTACTCATTAACTGTGACTATGAAGTCTCCTTAATGTGTTTTGAGATCTTGAGCTACCTTGTACATAAGTATATGGATAAGTTGAACTGAAATTTGGAGGCTTATACATAACTCATGCTCTTCTCTAAGCATTTCCTTAATTTGAGTGTGAGAAAGATCTGTTAAATTTAATTTTAAAGGCAATACTTTATTATCTTAAATGATGGACCCAAACATCTTGGCTCTTTGTATCACTGATGTGTTTCTTTGCTCTAGATTTTAATTTTCTTCAAGGTTCATAATCAGATCATTTAAAATATTTATTACTCTTTCAGGAGTCCATTCTTGCAAATACACATAACTTAGGCACTTAATATCTTGGAATAGGAAAATGGGATGTTGTGGAGTACGTATGGTCCTAGAAGAGTTTTCATTTTATTCTCATCAGTTGTAAATTAAATAGACTGCAAATGTATTGTGTCACCATAAAAAATGTACAAAAGTGATATTTGTAATATTTAAATGACTTTGCAAAAATGAAAGTAAATTATGCTTTAAAGTATATTAAGTAAAAAAACCCAGCGCCATTAGAGATATGGCTTGTAGGAAATTTAATTGCACTAAAGCCCTTATAAATTAATTTAATTGTGCGCTCTAATACCACATTAGTGATTTGTGTTTTTTACCTCATAGTAGTATTAGTAAGCTTTGGAAATAGTTCTAAAAGTCAATCTTGCAATTCTGTGAAAGAGGCTATTTTGTTTTAATCACAAAAGGCTAAACATTTTATCAAATCTAAATGAGCATGTTTATATGACTTCACTCTTGTCTAAAGTTCTTCCAAAAAGTGCAATTAAGATGGAAAGTAGCAAATCTGAACCACAGATGAGATGTGTGGAGAAAAAGGACTTACTTGGTAGCCAATTTTCAAAATAAGTCTGCTTTTCTAAAAGCAGGTCATTGGAACAAGATGGTATAGACCCATGTGGCAATGGATGTATTCTTTGATAACTGTCAAACTTCAGTTTCAGAGATACGTTCCTTCCCATCAGACACATTGGATTGTTCCAAACGAGCATCTCTGTCATCATTTGCATTTTCCCTAGTGTTCAGTACTTCTTTCCCTCCTTAATATGCCATCAAGAGGGTAGTAAATATGTATTTCCTGTTTGGGTTGCTTCGAAATTACAAATGTATTACATGTATATGACCAGATATTTTAAGAGTAGAAACAATTTTAAAGATACAAAATGGAATGCCAAAGTCCAGACCATATGTTTCATTCTCCAATCTATTATGTATCCTTCAGAGATTTTCTTTGGACACGTAAGTACCTCTCCATGCATGTATGTGGGTATAAACCATATAAGATACACACAGACACACACAAAGTATTCGTAGTATTATTATTTATGGTTCTGACGAAAAAGACAGTGTCTATGCAGAGAAGGTCATGGGGAACAGTTTAATAAAAGGACTACTTGCAAAAGTGGGGAGGTGTGAGCAGAGAAAAGCTGCAAGGAATTGTGGAGTGCCCCTGAGCTAGTGCCAGTCTTTATGACTTGTGGATCTGCAGGGGCAAGGAAAGGAAGTGGCTTCTGGAATCTGGAGGGAAACTTTATGGAGAGGATGCCCAGCCGATGTCGTGACCTTTAGAGGGATATAACCAACCTGCTGTGAGAAGTAGGAAAAGGGCCAGGCAACTGAACAGCCCTCACCCTTGTATCTCCTGCCAGGGCTCTCACTGGCTGAATCCAACTAGAAGCCGCAAGGCAAGGGACCCTTATTGATTTATCTATGCAGACCAGACTCCTGGACAGGGAGCAGAGTAGAAATTGGTGGAGAAGGTGGTCCTTAAAATACCTAATTCATACATGCATATAGGTACATACATATACGCACTTTACTTCATACAGTCAGAATCTTACTATGTGCCCTTTGTTTGCAGCTTGCTTTGATCACATAATGTGTTGATGTACATTATCTATGAGTGCAAATGGGTCAATTTCATTTTTTAATGGCTATATAGTATTCTTTTGTATTTTTATTCAGTAATTTATTTAACCAGTGCCTTGTGGCTTTATATTTTCTTCTCCTATTCCTCTGCATTTCAGCAGTTTTTACTCTTTTGCTACCATAAATTGTAGTGACATGTATGCAACACTATTTAAAAGGTAAACAATAATGTCATTTTGAGGAGTCATATGCAGTAGAGCAATTCTGGGTCATTACCTTCAAAGGCAATTTTAACATCTTAGAATCTATTACTATGTATGTGAGTCTATTATATTTCATTTGGATTTTTTTTTTTTTTTTAAAGAACCTGCATTGCAGGTGACATCAGTTTCATTTTGGGAGTATAATACCAAATCTCACAACTCAGGTCCAGTGTATTCTGGAATTTGAACAGCTTTCCCAGGAGACCCAAATAAGTATATTTGAGAAACCTAGAAACCATTTTCTGGGTTTAGATTGTAGTATTAACAAATTAAAGCTTTTTGTTAGTGTCTGTTGTTTTCCCTTGAGTCCATAGATGAGCTGTTAATCAACCTCATTCAAACTGGAGGCATTTCTAAGTGACTCCTGGTTTTGGACAATGTATTGATGAATAATAAGTGATTGGCACATTAGGTTGCTAAGGATTCCTGTACTGACTGAGAGAAAGTCTGGTGAGCTGTAGGCTGTGGGGTCATTGATCTGGCAAGGCTGTTGCTGAATGCCTGTCATCATTGTGATGGGATCCTTTGATCTATTTTTAGTGTCAAGCAGTCTGCCATCCATGCTGAGGAAGAAGGATTGTGTAAGCAAGAGTACCAGATAAGGACTGATGTTGCTTGTTGCTTTAAGTAAATATGTAACTATTCACATCTGCATGCCTTGTAGAGATGAACAGATCATGGTTTCTGACACCAAAGTAACTAGTGGTCTCAAAACATTTCTCAGTATTGGTTCTAAGGGGTTCATTCATTCCACTAATACCTGTTGAGTCCTTACTGTGTGTCAGGCACTTTTACAAGCACATGAGATAAACTGAGAATAAAACAGACAAAGGCATAGGGTAATGAACATGATCAGGAAGGTGAATAAACAGTATGCTAGATGGTGCTGAATGTTTGTAAGGAAAGAGAAGGCAAGGAAGAGGGATATGCAATGAGAGGTGAGAGGCTTGAATCACCAGCAGATGGGCTGTGGGATGCCTCACTGAGGAGGTCATTTTGAATAAATACCTGAAGGAAGAAGGGAGCCAGCCATGGGGAGACAAGGTAAAGAATTTTCCAGATGAAGGGAGCAGCAAAGGCAAAAGACCCAGAGGCAGGAGTGTGTGAGTCATGTTTGGAGACCAGAGAAGAGGCCAGCATGCTGGAACAGAGTGAACATGGGGGGACAGTGATAAATCAGGTCAGAGATGGAACGGGACCCATCAGGTGTGTCCTCAGAGGTCAACATTACAATTTGGCTTTTGCTCTCAGTGAGACAGAAAGATACTGGAGAATTTTGAGAGGGAGGTGACATGATCTTGATTTTTAATAAGATTTTAGTAGAACCATTGTAGGTGGTCTGTTAAGAATGGTGGAAGAAAAAAAAAATGGTGGAAGCAGGGAGGCCTATTAGGAGGCTTCTGTAAAAATAATGAGGAATGATGATAATAGCTTGAGCCAAGGTCATGGCAGTGAAGGTGGTGAGGAGAGATTGAACTCTGGGTATACTTAAGGTCCTGGTTTTCAACCAGAGGTGATTTTGCCCAGTATAGAAGCCCCTTCCAGTAGACAACCCCCAGAACAATGACCGGGCCCTCAAGTCTCGGTAGTGCCCTGATGGAGAAATCCTGATAGAAGGTAAAGTATCATGACTTACTGCTGTGCGGGGGAAGCAAAGAGGTTCAGGGGTGACACGGAGACTCTGCCCTGTGCAGCTAGGTGAGTGAAGCTGCGGCCACTTAATACAGTCTGACTGTGAAGGAGCTGGCATGGAGTGACCAGTTGCAACTTGGGACTGGACATGTGATGTTACTGAGCCTGTGAGAAATTTGTGGGAGATGCTGACCAGGAAGTTGGATATGTGGGTCTGAATTCAGGAGAAAGGTCTCTGCTGTAAGGGAGATGTAAATTTGGAAGTCCCTAGCAAAGAGGTAGAATGTAAATGTATAGCCTTAGAACCGAAGAGGTGACCTTGAAATGTGTGATCTGTGTATAGAGGACACATTTCTAACAAGTTTCTGTGGGGCCAAAGGACATTAAAAATTAGAGTAGTAAAATACGCATAACATAAACTTTACTCACTGTAACCATTGTGAAGTATACAATTCAGTGACATTCAGTATGTTCACAGCTGGTGGGGACGTCACCACTCCCTAGTTCCAGAACATTTTCATCACTCCAAATTACATTTTGCGAGTGAGTTTATAAAAAGACTGGAAAACAAGTTTTGCTATGAATAATAAGGTATGAAAGGGAAAAAAAATCCACATTTGTCTGTGAGAAGATCTTTTAATAGCCTTAAGTCATCCTAAGAGATCCTTTGAGTATATGAGAAAGAGCTATAGCTTCGAATATAGACAGACCCATATTCGAATCCTAGTATCTAAAGAGGAGAGAGTTCCTTAACTTCTCTCAGCCCTATTTATCCATCCAAAAATGAGGATAATAAATACTTCATGGGGCTGTTATGAACTTTAAGTAAAATAGTATACTGAAATAATTGTGTATAGTATACTTATTCAAGAAATGTTAGCTATTATTTTTTATCATTATTAAATAATAATTCAATGCTTACAATATCCTTGCTTTTATGTTATCCAATTTTTGGATACTTTTGTTCCTTAAACAAAGGAGAGATAGGTGTGACAGTTAAACATATTCTGTTAATAAGTGGTCATAAGTAATTTCACTAACTTTATAGGTCTAAAATTTTCTATATAACACACTCTAAGAAAGCTTTACTTTGCATAGCTCCTTCCCAGTGAATAAAAAGGGCGAGAATAATGACTCATGTTCTAAGAACTAAGTAGGTAAGTTGGAATTAATCGTTTGGGGAAAAAAAGAGGGGTCATGAAAATGATATTTTATAAGGAAAATGGATCTGACATAGGATAATATTTAATTATAGCTTAAATAATAATGTTTTCAGTGTTGAAAGCACTTTACGAAAAATTTATATATATATATATCTAAAGTTTGGGAATCCTAGGAAAATCAAATGTTCTTAGGAGAGAGCTATTTTTTTGACTGTATCTGTGAACTATTTCTTTTGAGAATTTGATTAAATTGAAATCATTTTAATTACTTCTATGGATATTAATTTGTCTTAGAGACATGTGCATAATGTAGTCTCAGTGGGGTGATTTCTGTGATATCAAAAAGCATAGACATATATGGCATGGGATTCACTGCTAAAAATTCTAATTATTTTTCCTTGGAGACCACAGGTACTAATTTTATAATGCTCTCAATAAGTCAGAAAAAGTCTATATTGCTTAAATCATATAAAATAAATTATTCTACTTTTTTTCTTAGGTAATACTATAATGCACACTCCCTGAGGAGTGCCGACTTTATTCATAGATATGTTCCAGGCACCTAGACCATAGATAACTGTTGCACGAAATATTCCCAGCACATTACATACTTGGAGAATGAGGGGAACTGTCTTCTGTAGGTTTGTGTGTGTATTATGTGTATGTTTAAGAGGGTTAGAAAATGATGAGACTGAAGAAATAGAAGGTATGATTCTTGTTATTCTAGGACTTGAAAGAAAGATTAAGGAGAGAATATAAAATTAATAAAAGCCAAAGTCAGACTTATGAATCAGTAAATATAGAAATAAATGGTCCATATTTCCTACTTGCTTGGTTCCAGGACCCTTTCTGATAATCTCTGGAAAAAGATCTTGAAGACATGTTTTTATAAAGAGGAAGAGATACATAGTTAGAAATTTACTGTTAGTGTAATTCCTATGATGATACATTACAGTCACATGTCATCTCCTGGTTCATTTTCAGGGAGATGGCCACTTTCAACTCTTTTTGCTGTTTGTTCAAATGTTCCCCTTCATATTTCTAAGCCGTCTGCTTCTTATTGAGAGTTCTTGATTTATACATATTAGATACTTCCTATTGATTTTCTATTATGTTAGTTGAGATACATCCCTCATCTCCCTGTCATTTTTCTTCCTTACTACCCCCTTCAAACTGGTGAGATGAAAATCTCTAAATCAGTGAGCAATATTTATATGATTATTTTTACACAGATACTGTTCTCTGCTCAGCCAACCAGCATACTATGCTTCTGTGTCCCTTCTTTTCAGTTTTTGTTTGTTTGTTTCTTTGTTTGGCACGTAAGTAAAAAAGTTGCCTCATTATTCGGTTTCACCTTCTTTGAGCCTATTGCTGTCTTTCTGCCAATGAGGCATTTGATGGGTCACACGCCTATTGTTAATTTTTGAAGCACTTAGGCATGGTTGTATATTTTTGCTTTGGGGGATCTTTCCACTGTTGTTTTCTTTGGAACATTCCTTCATTTTTTTCATCTGGAACCTCATGGTCTCTATTCTGTTTCTCTTCTTTGCCTTTATTGCTTTGTTTTCTAGAACTGCTAAACTTACCTGGTAAAGCTGCTAACATAGGGTACATTGGAAGTAATTTTTCATGTCTGAAAGGTTTCTGTAGTTGTCATACATTTAACTGATAGCTTGGGTATGGAGTTCAAAGTTAAAAAGTAGTGTCCTGTACCACTTATGCTTCCTCTACATTTCTTCTCTTTTATTTATGTGTTTGTTTGATCGTGGTCTCTGATATGGGGATATATGAAAAGTACACTCAGAATTTTAAAGGTTTGCCTCCCTGTATTTTAGCCTCTGGTTTTGTTACTAAGAAGTTTGATGTTATTCTGATCTCATCTCTTTGTACATTACTTGCTTGTTTTCCTTTTTCTGGAACCTTTTTTTTTTTTTTAAGCAGGAAGTTCTGAAATTCATGATTATATACTTTAGGGTAAGTCTTTTCTCCTTATTGTGCTGAACATTGGGAGGATATTTTAATAAACATGCTCAGGCTCTAGAGTTCTGAAATTTATTTTGTATGTGATTTACTCCTTCCTGAAACTTCTCAGGCAAGTATTTCAACTCTCAAAATGATCTTCAGTTTTGAGATATTTCCCCCATTATTTCTTTTGTTTTCTTTTTTTACATTTTTAATTTCTAAAATATTGATTCTACTTAATCTTTCAGCCTTTCCTTTGAATACTTTTAATTTCAATATCACATTTTTTAATTTCTAAGACCTCTTTTCTGATTATATTTTTTAGTGCACTTTGTTTCTAGATATAGTGTCTTTGCATTTAAAAGATGTTAATAATAATTTACTATTTTTCCCTTTCATCCTCTGTATCATTTATGCTTCCTCTAAATTTCTTCTTTATTTTTATTCATGTGTTTGTCTGATCATGGTCTCTGATGTGGGGAGTCTTTCTTTCTTTCTTTCTTTCTTTCTCTCTTTTTTAAAGATTTTATTTATTCATTTGACAGACAGAGATCACAAGTCGGCAGAGAGGCAGGCAGAGAGAGAGGAAGGGAAGCAGGCTCCCTGCTGAGCAGAGATCCCGATGTGGGGCTCCAGCCCAGGACCCTGAGATCATGACCTGAGCCAAAGGCAGGGGCTTAACCCACTGAGCCACCCAGGCGCCACAGGGGAGCTTTCTTTTAATGTCCTTTGATTACTGTCTGTCTCCTTCGTGTTTCCCAAGAGTGAAACACTGGAAGCTGACAGAGCATTCTGCGTATCTGACTCCACCTGGCTTCATCATCAGGCTTCTCAAAGTGATGGGCCTACTTTTTTATTGGAGAATGGTTTCCTCAAAGGTCTATATCCCTCAGTCCTAAAGGGCTTTACTCTGGGTCTTCATATATGGGTATTATTTAAGGTGAAGCCTAAGCTGCTAACAAAGATGCTCCCAAGTACAGTGGCTTGGACCACTCCTGTCGTAGCACCTCTTGTCGCTCTCCTGGGAAGGTTGCGTAATGTCAGGGGTTCAGATTGATCGGTGATTCTGCAACATGTAGTTCTTCAGTTATGTATGGTTTTTTTCCCCCAAGTTTTGTGGAAGGATATTATTCTCCTCTGCCCATCCAGGCTACGTCACAGTCATTTCCATGTTCTAGATAATCAAAAGTTAACTTCTATTAATTTGAAATTATGTTATATTTTAAACATCATTCTTAGAAATAAAATGTATAATCATAAAAAAAGAAAAAAGAAGTTAACTTCAACAAGTAACATAGACATTCCATACATGTTTCATTTCTCTGTTTCTGTGTAACAGTCTGGTCTAAAATAACAGTTTCACACAAAACATCCATCAGGTTGGCTCATACATTTGTTGGGGGGCGGTCCAGTGTTCTCACTTGGGGTCTCTTAGCTGTTGCAGTCGGAGGGTGGCAGGGATGAGTCACGTGGAAGGCTTTGTCAGCCACATGTGTGACACCCAGCTTGGAAAGTCTCAAACAGCTGGGGTTGGACTAGCTGGGCCTCTAGCTTTCTCTCTGTGTGGTCTGTGTGCCTGGTCTCTCCATCTTGAGGCTCTGGGTAGCCAGAATTCTCACATGGTAGCTGAGCAGTCTCAGAGCAAACTGCCATAAAGACACAG
Organism: Enhydra lutris kenyoni; assembly: GCF_002288905.1. Classification (NCBI taxonomy): domain Eukaryota; kingdom Metazoa; phylum Chordata; class Mammalia; order Carnivora; family Mustelidae; genus Enhydra; species Enhydra lutris. Next base: position 94,254,009 of record NW_019154085.1, on the reverse strand, counting down.
GCAGGAGTGGTGTGGCTTTTTCAAGCCTAGACTAGGAGCCGTGCATGGTCAGTTCTGCCACATTCCATTGGTTATGAGAGAGTCTCTAATGAAGGAACTTAGGTTCCATCTTTTGATGGGAGGAGAGGCAAAAATCTGCAGGTATGTTTTAAATTTGCCATGATCTATCATTTCTGTTCACGTCTGTTCATATTCCATTGGTGAGAATGTTGTTTTGTGGTCACTGGTAGCCACAAGGGAAAGTGGAAAATGTAGCCTGTGGTTTGGCAGCCATGTATAAGAAGGGAAAATAGATTTTGTCATGATTAGCAGTCTTCATTACAGGAGCTATTTAGTGTCTGGATTACTCAGGGTTCTCTAGAGAAACAGAGCATATAACATATAGACGTTATATATATGTTTATGTGTGTTTGTGTATTGGGGGGGAGAGATTATATATTGTCTATCTATTATAAGGAATTGATTCATGTGATTATGGAGGCTAAGAAATGTCATGATCTGCCATCTGGATGCCCCAGAAATCCATGCTGTAGTTTCAGTTTGAGCCTACAAGCCCGAGAACCAGGGGAGCCAATGGTGCAAATCCCAGTTCAAATGCAGAACAATGCCTCAGCTCAAGAAGATAGGCAGAGAGTGAATTTTTCCTTCCTCTGTCTTTTTGACCCACTGACATCCTCAGTGAATTGGAGGATGCCTGTCCAAAATGGGGAGGGAAGTCTGCTTTATTCAGTTTATTGATTCAAATGTTAATCTCATCAGAAACACCCTCACAGATATATGCCAATCACAGATATATACCAGTAAATAATGTTTAATTTAACTAAGTATCTGGGCATCTTGTGGTCCAATCAAGTTATGATTATACATGAAATTGTGATTATACATAAAATTAACCATCGTCCCTTCATCTCCTGAAATGAACATTTCCTTGACCACCTACACTGTACTTCTGAAATACCCGGGGCAGAAGTCTTGGCAGACTTCAAGACTGGTTCAAGATTGAGTCCTCAACATTTCACTTAATTCCTCTCTTGAATAGTATACCTCTTCGTTGTCTCCCATGCTGTATGTTGTCCTCAAAAAAGCTGTCTTGACAATTATCATATGATCTCCCTGTATGAAGAATTTGAGAAGCAGCGTGGGGGTGGTTTGTGGGGTAGGGAAGGAAAATATGAAACAAGATGAGATCGGGAGGCAGACAAACCATAAGAGATTCTTAATCTCACAAAACAAACTGAGGGTTGCTGGGGGTAGGGGGGTAGGGTGAGAGTGTTTGGTTATGGACACTGGGTATGGTATGTGCTGTGGTGAGTGCTGTGAAGTGTGTAAACCTGGCGATTCACAGACCTGTACCCCTGGGGCTAATAATACATTATATGTTAATAAAAAATAAAAAATTTATATAATAAAAGCTGTCTTGAGGAGATGAATTTTGCTATCTGTTTTCCTGCAGAGATTGAGGAAGGAACAGAGAGAGACATCTGTGGGGCTAATTAATTCTATATAGAGACTTTTAATTATTCCCTATATCCAGCCACAACCCTTACTCCTTTCTTGTGCCCCTAGATTCCCAAGTCTTCCCAATGTTTTGCAAGTATAGATTGGCTTTTTCTCTTGTTGTTACCATATTCTTCTTTAAGCACCTAATCTTCAACTTCCTTTACATTGTCAGGTTGCTTCCTGCTCCCCCATCTGCTCTCCGTGCTCCAGAATTTATTGCTATCTCTTCTGCACCTCTTACTCTAGTGTTTTTGACCCTTTATTGAGTTATATCTTTTAATGCCTTTACTGTCATTTCATTGGGGTATTAGGAAGAGTGAAAATATATACATGTGTCATGTTCCCTGAGTTAATGGGAAGTCTTCTCACTTACTTTTCTGCCAGTTTTACTAAAGGCTATTTGTTCTGGGATGGAAAGGATGTCAAAATGTTAATTTTTAAGATGATTGACTCAGTTATTCTATTTGAGTGTGCTTTACAAAATATGTCTCTGATAAAGTTAACTGGCCAACCAAACTGTGCCCGGGTTAAAATTTTTTAAATTTAATTTGGGTGTTTATTGGTTCTGTATGTTTTGGGTTGGACGGAGCTATTAGACTTGGGATTAATCTGGGAATAATTTCTCTCTGGAGGTCAGATTATCAATGGAAAATTCCTTTATGGCCACCTGGAAATAGCTCCCTTCAACTTTTTCTTACATGGTAGAATTTTGATACTTAACATACATGTGAATTATTCTTAACTAGGAAAGTAGAGACTTCCATGGAAAGAAACAGAAGAGTCAAATGAAAACAAGTGAGATCTAGCAAAGTGGGATTGAAACATGAATTAAAAGCCGCAAGACAGTATTATGAACTCATAAAAGAAACCTTAAAAGCTTATTTTATAAACATCTTTATGTTCATCACCTTAAGTGCCATAAAGCATAGCCTATCTTGATTAGAAACAAATAATAATAAAAAAGAAAAGCCTGCCTTCTTGTAGGTTGAGAATAGATTTCCTCAATGCATACACTTGTTTTGATACATCCACAAAGTTCTCCAGACTTTATAGTCACAGATGATATCTGTGGTGTAGACATTAGATAATATTTGAGACTCAGAGAAATATAACTCAAAGGTATACATTTGGGACACCTCGACTCAGGTCATGATCCCAGGGTGCTGGGGTAGAGCCCTACGCTTGGGACTTCCCTGCTCAGCCAGGAGTCTGTTTCTCCCTCTGCACCCTTCCCCACCCCCATCCTTGTGCTCTCTCTCTCTCTCTCAAATAAATAAAATCTTTAAAAAGAATACATTTAACACCATTCATATTTACTACTCTCTTTAATGCTATGTACTTCTAAAGCTTATTTTCATAGCAGAAGTATGAATATGAATTAACCATCTCATTCTTTTGTTCCTTTGCTTCCTTGGAGTTACTATAGTAACCAAACTGTGGTTCATGTAGGGAATCTGTAATATTATTATTCCCTTACATTGATCATTTTCCCCCCAAAAGAGGAAAATAATAAGCTAACGTGGAAATAAGTAGTTTTATCACCCAATGGTGGATTTCATTCATGAATACATGCTACTACAAATGGAACATAAGAAATGATAAGAATAGCATATGGATATATTTTTGTGTGTGTGTGGATTTTTCCTCAGGGTTAATAATTTTTTAATTGTATGCAGCTGTTCAAAGATTTTTGTTGCTAAGTATATGCACTGTGTTGAAAAGGAGTGGCTGCATTTTAAATCTTTTTTAGAAAACCATTTTGAGGCTTAATTACTTAGCTGTTTTTGTAAAGAACCTGCAGACGATAAAGATGTCGACACTACATATTAAGCAGGCTGGGGGAGTGGTCCAGACATGGACCCACAGTCAGATTGTCTGGGTGCTAAGCCAAACTGTGTGTCACCTCAACATTATGCCTTTGCTTTCTCCTCAGTAAATGGGGAATAAATGAGAAAATGTTTGTAAAATATAGTTTGTATTTTATAGTACACTTTCAAAGTACGTTTTTTATACTCAGAGTAAAGACGTAGTGCCAGAGACCTGAGGACATCCTGTGAACTAGACCAATAAATGACTTGCCGATGAGGTGTGGGCTGCTGATGACAGCCAAAGGGGTCTTCCCAGGGCATAGGCCCCCCAAGATCCATCCATTCCTCTCAGAGGAGACAGCTCCAATTGGTCTCTTTTGTCTTCTTAACCAGCATAATCGCACTTACTGTGAAAATTAGGTTCGCTTCACAAAAAGAGTTCATTCTTGCCACCTGAATCATGAGATGTCTTAAAAACCAAATTAAAAAAATAAAAAAAGAATCAACTGAAAAAAAGCAAAGTAAATATTGCTTGATCAAAGTCATGTTAAGTATTCAGTGCTTCTCTTTTATCGCTATTAAATGGATGCTACAGTGAGAGATTAGGCCCTGTTCCTCCCACTTTCTGAAAGGTAGAACACAATTTAATTTGGACAGATAGACATGAAGGTATAATGAATATCATTTCTCTCAAGAGGTGATGGGATATTCTTTTTCTCCACTTTAAAGTTCATTTTCTAAGATAAATATTTTTTAAATTGTCATTTTATTGTTTACTTTTAGTGGCATTCCCCATGTACCTTAGCTGTTTCAAATATTGGACCTCCAATAAATATTGTCCCCTAACATTTCCATTCATAAAATTCTATTTTATTGTTTTCAAGCCAATAGCTATGGGATGCTATCCAGAACAATTACCAGGAAGAATGCAGTCTCAAAGTTTTCTTTTCTTTTTTTTTTTATATTCTTTATTTTATTTTATTTTATTTTGTTAGTCACCATACAGTTTCTTAAGGGCTGTGGCCTCTTAATGTGGCCTCTTACATGTGGCCTCTTTTTGACCAGACTTGGGTTTGAACTTAGATAGGTTTGTCCGGTAGACTTCTTCTGTGTTCAGAATCAAAATGAGAAAGAAAACCAGAGTGCAAGAACACCTTGATATTTGGGAATAGGGGAAAATTATACTATAATGCCTTCTCTTTTATGTGTCTTCCACTGTCCTCACAACAGCCTGAGATGTTGTAGGCAGGATAAGGAGGAAACTCAGTTTGAATAGTATAGGTATTAAGTGACAGAACCACGGTTAGCCCAGTGACTTTTCACTACTTGAGTTTTCATTCACTACTTGGTTTTCCTCTTCTGAAACTTTTAACTTAGAACTGCTTATGGTGTTGCCTTTCTCAGTAGAGAAAGTCATGAACCCCCAAAATGTCCACCTCTGTTTCCCCAGATTTCATGTTAATTGCTTGTCATTTTGGTGGTTGATAGCCCTGATAAACAAATGTTTTATGCGAAGCGGAGGCTTCTCTTTATAGCATTCTGTGTTATTACATTCCTAGTAATTATTAGCATGAAAGATTATTTTTAACAACTTTATTACATTATAATTTATAAGTAAAAATTTACACATTTAAAACGTTATTTTAGTTATTTTTACTCTATTTGCCAAGTTATGCAACCATCACCACAATCTATTTACCTTTAACCCCCATTTCCACTCCCAACTGCTGATCTACTTTTGGTCTCAGTAGATTTGCCTTTTCTGGATATTTCATATAAATGGAATCATACAGGATGTGGTCCCTTGTGACTGGTTTCTTTCATATAACATCAAGTTTTTGAATTTCTTTCATATTATAGCATGCCTTAATATTTTATTCTTTTATATTGGTGAATAGTATAATATTCTATTATATTAATATGACTTCTTTTGTTCATTTACAAGTTAATGGACATCTGGGTTGTTTCCACTTTTCTGCTACTCTGTATAGTGCTGCTGTGAATGTATGTGTGCAAGTCTTGGTGTGGACATATTTTCATTTTCTTGGGAATGGAATTGTTGGGTTGTATAGCAAATAGATTCTTAACTCTTTAAGAAATGGCATACCAGGGGCGCCTGGGTGGCTCAGTGAGTTAAAGCCTCTCTGCCTTTGGCTCAGGTCGTGATCCCAGGGTCCTGGAATTGAGCCCCGTGTTGGGCTCTCTGCAGGACGGGGAGCCTGCCTCTCTGCCTACTTGTGATCTCTGTCTGTCAAATAAATAAATAAAATCTTAAAAAAAAAAAAAGGCATACCATTTTCCAAAGCAGCCACACATTTCACATTCCCACCAGCAATGTTTTTTCCATATTCTAGGTAACATTTATTATTGTCTATGTTTTTTATTAAATTCATTATAGTCAGTGTGAAACAGAATCTCATTATGGTTTTGATTTGAATTATATTAATGATTAATGATATTGTCTTTATATGTATTTATTAGCCATTTGTATATTTTCTTTGGCGAAATGTATATTCAAATCCTTTTTGCATTTCAGAATTAGGTTATATTCTTGTTGGTGAATTTCAAAAGTTCTTTTATGTTTTGGATACAACTCCTTTGTTCGACATGTGATTTGAAAATACTTTCTTTCAGTCTGTGGTTTGGCTTTTTGGTTTTTAATGGTGTCTTTCTTTGAAGTGCAAAAGTTTTGAGATTTGATGTCCAATTTATCATTTTTTTTAAATTTATAAATTGTACTATTTGCCCCGTAGCTAAGAAATCTTTGCCTTTTTCAAGTTCTCAAAGATTTTCTCCTATTTTTCTTCTAAAATGTTTATGGTTTTAGCTCTCATGTTTAGATCTATGCTACATTCTAAATTACTGTGCTGTATGGTGGAGGTAAAGATCTAACATCATTTTATTGCATGTGGCTATCCAGTTGTACCAGCACCATTTATTGAAAGGCTATACTTTGCTCACTGAATTGCCTTGACATTGTTGTGAACATCAGTTAACCATAAAAAAAGGGTTTACTTCTGGACTTTGAGCTGTGTTTCATTGATCCCTATACATCTGTCCTTATGTCAGTATTATATCTTGATGATTTTATTATTTTTCTTTTTTTTATCTTGATAAAAAGATATAAGATGTTCAGAAATTAGAAAGTGAAAATCCTCCAACTTTATTTCATTTATTTATTTATTTATTTAGAGAGTGAGCAAGTGAGTACAGTGTGGAAGGGGCAGACAGAGAGAGGGAATGAGAATCTTCAGCAGGCTCAATACTGACTGCGGAGCCTGTTGTGAGGCTCCCTCTCACAGCCCTGAGATCATTACCTGAGTTGAAATCAGGAGTCAGATGCTTAACCAGCTGAGTCACCCAAGTATGCCAAACTTTGTTCTTTGAAAAATTGCTTTTGCTCTTATGAGTCTCTTGTATTTCCATTTCCATTTTAGGATCATTTGGTTGACTTCTTGCATGAAAGCCTGCTGGAGTTTTGATAAGGATTATGCTTAATCTATAGATCAATTGAGAAAGAATTGACGTTTTAACAATTTTGAATTTTCCAATCCATGAACATGAAGTGTTTCTCCATTTGCTTTATTTCCCCTAATAATATTTTGTAGTCTTCAGGTTACAAGCCTTTTACTTCCTTTAAATTTATTCATAAGTATTTTATTCATTTTGAATGGGGTTGTTCTCTTAATTTCATTTCGAGATTGTTTACTGGTAATACAAAGAAATAAGGTTGATTCTTTATATAGCTCTTGTATCTTGACATGTCTAGTTATTAAGCCTATTATTCAGTGATTAAGGTATTCCCTGGTTTAAAATGGGTGATACCAGGCATCTGTGTAGAATTTTCTGGACTTTCTGGGATATTAAATACAGGAGTAAAATTTTCTTGCAGTATTTTTTGCCTAACAGAAGTATTAAAACTCACTTAGGTTATAATAGGAGACTGAGCCTTTTAATGATTTTGCTACCTCTCTGATCCAGAAGGCTACTCCCAGCACTGTATCATGGCAAGAGCCTTTGTTCTGGCAAACACATCAACACAAGCAAATATCCTTTAAAGCACCAATGAACCATGTTAAAAAAAAAAATACCCTCAGTGAAATGAATAGACTATTAAGACCTAGCAGTACTTGGCCAGTGTATTTAGCTTGTTTTTGAGAGTGCCTCGTTTGAAAGGGAAAGAGGTATTACTTTTCTGTTTCTTAAAACTGTTCAAAGATCAGTCCTGAAGTCTGTGTCTGGTGCTCTCTAATTCTAGCCTCTTGGGAGTTAAATGTCTTGCTTTTGTTTTAATGTATATCTACATAGTGTATTATTATATGCTTCAAGTTACTATAATTTATCATTCAGCTATATGATGCAAAGATGTTTATTGAGTTCTTAAATGGGGTTTTAAAACCCTATTTTGGTACTGTAACTTTTCTTCTGGGAACTCATGTCCAATTTTATAAGGTAAGTCAATTGGACTGTCTATTTCAGTTAATATAAATCAGCTTTGTACAAGAACATGCCTATAGTTTCCAGCGAAGCTCAGCTCTATTTAGTGTTCTGAGAATGGGAGGTGTTTAAAAGTTTAAAAAGTAACAACTAGGTGAGAATCTTGTTGATTGCATTTGGATGGGTTTATGTTACAGTTATAAGTGGGGTTCCTAGAATTGCTGGTGGGGAAATTCCAGGCTTATGAATAACTAGACATTAATGTGTTTGGTACGTAGCACCATTTATGTTACATTCAGAGAACCAGATGGATTCTGATATTCCTATCTGGAATACTACATGTTGAATATTTTAAGTTCATCCTAAGATTCAGTCACTGAATAATTTACTTATTTTTTATTATTTTTTTAAGATCTAGTTCCTTTTAGAGAGAGACAGAGTGTGTGAGCAGGGGGGTGGGGCAGAGGACGTGGGAGAGAGAGAATCTGCAGCAGACTCCTTCCTGAGCATGGAGCCTGATGCGGGACTTGATCTCATGATGCTGATATCATGACCTGAGCTGAAATCAAGAGTCGGACATTTAACCAACTGAACCACACAGCCACCCTAGTCATTGAGTAATTTAAAGAAAGCATGAATTCTCTAGCTGTTAGTGTGTTGGGAATATGCTAGTGGGTATGGCAGAGCAGCCTCCTGGACATAAGTCTGTCTTGTACGGCTAGTCATGAAAAATCACTTTTCAAATTAGAACTTAATAAAAACTTTCCTGGTCTGAACACTAAGCTCTACTCCCTGTGCGATTAGTGGTTTCATTTCTTTCTCAGCAGTTGGGTAATGATTATGGCTCCAGATGCAGTGAGAGTGATAAAGAGATTGATTAATTTCACTTGAAAGGGCATATGTTCAAAGAGAATCCAGTCGGAATGCCTTGAATGAAGATCTGACATCTTTGCTGCTGAGAGTTGTACCCTTACTTGGTGTCCTACTGAGGTTGAGAATAGGATCTCTAAACCAATGTTATTTAGCCACTTGGTCCATAAAATGTTAGGTCTTGCTCATAACCTCATGTACATGTGTGTGAGTGTGTCTGTTCTTGCTGCCTTTCGCTGTCTTTGTAATAAGCTATTTGTGACAGTTAAAAAGTTTCTTTGACTCCTTTACCCTAGGGATGCCTTTGAGTTGTGTGTTGTTATTGATCAATAGAACTGAGGTTGCTTCTGAACCATGGCTTAATTTAGAGCACACTACACACACGCACACTGCACAGCAAAGCCCTCTGTATTTTAGTGTGGAAAACATTTTCAGTATAGTAGCAGTGTGATCATACAGAAAAGCCTTTTATTACAATTTACAATAAAAAAAAAACAAAAAAGCATCTGTTTATCTAAAGTTTTATCAACTTACATTTATTTGATACCTCCTATTTCAAAAGAACACTTTTTATTATAAATATATCATTTATATACCACTGTTTTTTATTTTCATGCATTCTGTAACACTTAAAATAAATATGACAATTTAAAAGTGATTCAAAACTACTTTTTAAGAGAAAAATATTAACATCCATCAAAGATGGTGGGCTCAAATTTTGTTGGAAGAAAGATAAGGATTCACAGCTGTGATTTCAGCATGGAGCTCGAATTTAATGAGTTTTATTTCTGAGCCTGTAAAGGAGTGCGTGTGTGTTCCTGAATAGACAAAACGCATGCATCTTCTCTTTGGAAAGTGTCTGATCTTCAAGTCTCTATCGTAACGGGTGAGGTGAAAGAATGATATAAATTCATGACACTTATAAAACTATCATAAGAACTTTTACTCCATGCTTCTGTAAATCAGGAAAATGTTCTCATTCCTTGGATTTTATGATTGTTTTGATAGAGAAGTTTTCATCTGACATGACTTAGTTTTTTTTTCCTGCCTTTTTGCTTGAATGTTAAGATTCTATTCATGCAGCAAATAGTACTTGGGCTCTCCTACATGCCAGGTGCTGTGCTGTGAGAGTTAAAAAACAGAGCAAGGGGCACCTGGGTGGCTCAGTAGGTTAAGTGACTGCCTTTGGCTCAGGTCATGATCCCAGCGTCCAGGGATCGAGTCCCACATCGGGCTCCCAGCTACATGGGGAGTCTGCTTCTCCCTCTCAAGCTCTCACTCTCTCAAATAAATAAATAAAAATCTTTAAAAACAAAACAAAACAAAACCAGAGCAAGACACAGTTCTTGTTTTCATGTAGGAGGGCTGCCGTTTAGTGACGTCAACGTGGAGTAAGTACCGTGGCCCTCAAAGACTCATTCTGAAAGAATGCCAAGGATTTCTGCATGATATTGATGTATAACTTTGGATTCTTTAAGAATATACCCTTTCCTGGGGTGCCTGGGTGACTCAGTTGTTAAAAGTCTGCTTTCAGCTCAGGTCCTGATCCCAAGGTCCTGTGATCAAGCCCTGCATTGGGCTCCCTGCTCAGTGGGGAGCCTGCTTCTCCTTCTTCCATGCCCCCAGCTTGTGTTCCCTCTCTTGCTGTCTCTTTCTCTGTCAAATAAATAAAATCTTTAGAAAAAAAATTAAAAAAAGAATATACCCTTTCCTCAGTGCTTTTCATTTTTCTGAAAGCCCTAGAATATTATCTGAGAAAGCCCCAAGTGCTTCCTAATCATTAAATTCTGAGGTAGACGATAAGGTCAGTGAAGGATGGTAACAAGATAACTGGAAAGGGGATGTTTGAGAAGAATTTCATTGATACTTAAACACTCTTTAGTGCTTAGGTTAAATTTTTAAAAATTATTGGGGAAGTGACTTTAGCTCTCTAAGTCCTCTTGATATTTTAAAACATTTCCCTTAGGGTGAACTTTGACAAGGAGAGATTCCCCAGAGAGTTGTATTCATATACTCAAGAAAGAAACTGTGTGACCACCAGGATTTCTATAAAGCAAAGATAGTTTTTGAAAAGTTTTTTTTGTAAAGCATTCTGCATTCGGTATTAAAACCTGTGATGCATTAAAAGTTAGGCTTTGCCATCTCTTATTCCATCTTTGTTAGAGTGTCTGATTTGTTTGCCCTTGATTGATTTTTGAAATAGATGAGCCAGCTTTCAGCACAGGAGAATGATTTAATTATTACAGAACCCAAAGCCCAAAATCAGATTTGAAGGTATGTTGAAACCGTGTTGAGAATGAATTAATGAACAGATGTAGTGTATATGTTGTTGATATCCGATACCCCTGTGCTGACCAAAGGGGAGTGCATTTCCCCTTAGGTCTTCCATCCTAAATGTCAGAGGGTCCCTCTTAATGTGAGATAAATTCACTTAAGTTGCATCATGGAAATTCTAGGTCCATTAAAGAATCTAGACTTTAGAAAATGGAGGAGAGGACACAAGTAGGAACTACTGAATTTGTTGACTGATCAGGGACCACATTTTAGGGTGATTCCATTAGTAGGCTGAACACTGATGTCAGAACTGACACCAGAGATAAGCTGAAGTTCAATTTATTGTTTAGTAGTTTCAAATGTTACTGTGGTTGTTTGGATCATTATGAAGCATATATTTAGGTCACTCCACAGAATTTTAGAGCTAGAAGGGATCTTGAGGCTATCAAGTCTGGCCGCCTTATTAACAGTGAGCAAGCTGAGAGCCAGGAAGACGGCTTGGAGCAGCAGAGGCAGAACGGAGACAGGGGTTCTCTAAGCCCATCCTCCCTTCTCCCTTTCAAGAGCACTTCACTTTCTTCTGCCACATGGGCTGTTGGTGGAAGGGACAAGAGCCTCACTGCGAGAGAGGGGATGGCGGACCTTAGTGGTACACATTCCACTTTTTAGAGTCAAAATAGTAGGTGGCCATTAAGAATTGGTAAAATCCATAAATTCAGATGGTAGTTCTCAGGAGAAATGGCAGATGAAACAATACAGTGGAGGTGTCCCGAATGACTTGACAGAAGGTCATTATTCCCCTGTCTTAATTGGGCAAGGGACAACTCCTGAGTGATGGGACTACAGTTGGCAGCGCTGGAATCTGGTGAAAAGAGGCAGCTACTTTGAATAATTACATGGAGGGGAAACATTATTTTAAACTCAGTGCCAAAAATGGCATCACAGTTTAGTCCAGCATGGAGGCATTTTGAGGCTGGATGAATCCGGTTTGTGTTCAAGTTTTGTTCTTGCCGGAGTGTGAGTTTGGGTCAGTATTCTCTTCAGCAGTTTATTTCTTCCCACATTCACTTGGTAAATACTTTTGTAGCATTTATTATGGACCCTATCGTATTTTGCAAAATAAGGTTATTGATACCCATCCCAGAAAGGTTTGTTTTTTTTTAAACTATGAATGGATAATTTAACACTGAGTCTGGCATATAATAAATGCTCTATAGGAGATAAAATTTTTGCTAGTGCTGATCTGTTGGCATGGGAAAACCAGGTCTCTGCCTGGGATACCTTATGGTATAAAAAATTCAGGGTGAAAATGGTCAAAAAGATGGTTATGGGCGGATGGCATGGTTTTGAAGCTAGTCTTTTCCTTTGTCATGTTTTGTTTTGGTTCTTGTTTGCTCGGCTGCTTTCAAATGCTTTTTCTTTTTAGTTACAGCAGGAAATATAGCATTTAATTTTTTTTTCTTATGTATACCTCAGAGGTGATCCTGATTGGCTTCTACAAAGCTGGAGCAGGGACAGGATGGAGGTCTTTCAGCCCACTTCACCCCTTCCCACCATCCTGGGTGACAGACACACACCAAGTATCAGCACCTTCCCAGATCCAGACCACCAATGGTTCTGAGTTGTACAAATGGGATCTCAGCTTCCAGTTCTTATCACAGAGATGGATCATAGGACTCATCAGTCCTATGTTCTAGCAGTCCATCTTATGTGAAGCTCTGTGTTCCCTCCTCGAGTCTCAGGGAATGGGCAGCAGAAAAATCAGATTTTTCAAAGGCGTTCTCAGGACCCAGTTGTGTCCTATTGGTAGTTTCTCTTAGCTTAGCCAGAGGCATGATTTTTGCAAGCCTTAAAGCAAAGATCAAAATGTAGCCCAGTCATGTCCCCAAATGCTCTCAAGGGAAGGAGAGGGTAAGCATTTATTTATGGTAGAAAAAGCATGGTTTACCCTCCCCCCAATTCAATACTATTTGGTGAGGGGTGAGAGGATCAGGCAAAGCAAGCAAAAGTGAGGAGGTGTTGGAAGTGGTGTCATTGACTGGTGGGATAGTCTCTGGGCATCCTGGGCAGTGGTGGAAAGATGTCTAAGTAAATAATCAATCCTGGTCCTTGAGTCGGTAGCAGGCACAGAGAAATAGAGATAGTGGCCAAGTTCATGGGGTTTCCTTCTCACTCTGGCCACTGGAAGAGTCCCCAGGCTGGCTCCTGGTGAAATTGGGACCACTCCTCTGACTGGCTACAGATATGTAAGTGGTGGGCTAAGTAGAGAATCCCATGCTCATTAGGATTGGAAAGGAGGTGCTTGGTGCCTGGCTGAGGCTTTCTGCTCTGGGGCAGGGGCCATCTCTGACCTGGTAAGGACAGTCTGGTGGGACAGATGGTGCTGAGGTGATAATGGCATATCTTCACTGGAGAGAAGTAATAAGTGGTCTGGAGACCCCCAGGAACCTTTAATGATCAGCTCTGGGATCTCACTGGTAGTTAATTTTAGAACAAGTGCATTAATTTAGAGAAGAAAATTAGAGAAGGCTGAGAGTAAGAAAAGGAAAAGGAATGTTTTCAGCAAATGGATATTCCATTTGATGTGATTTTTAAAAAATTCTTAATCTTCTGAGAACTTCTTCATGGTAGTCCGTGTAGGGATTAATTCCCTTAGACTCACACAGTGGGGAAGCGGGTACCACATTCCATTGTCCAACTGACGATACTGAATCTGTGGGGAGGGAACGGACTCTTTGATTCACTACGTTCTTGGCCTCCATCCTCACATTTACTGTGGAATGTAACCCTCACAGCAGCCGTGGGAACTGTGTAGGCTATTCTCTCTTTGCACACGGGTTGCCTAAGATAAGGCAGGGAATCATTGATGGGGTGAAATTAAAATCCAGCTTCCCAGAGAGCTGGTTGAGTGCTCTTATCATCATCCTACTTTGTGTAGTAGTGGAATTTTACAAAGCTAAATTCCACCTTCATTCCTTCAGTTAGCTGTCAGAGAGTTATGGGGCATTTGCCATGGTACTTACCACCTTCTAGGGCCTGTAGATATACACAGATGATTTTCTTTCCTCCACTCTCAGGGAGTTTATCATCCTGTTGGTTACTTAGCACATAAACAGACAATTACGGGAAGAAAATCTAACAGAGATCCATCAAAAGCAATATGAGAATATAAAGATTATGGAAGAAATATTGCTTTGAATGGTGGGAAGGAGCTATAATAGTCTGGATACCAGGCACAGGGCTAAGTGCTTTGCGTGAATTATGTTGTTTATGTATTAAAAAGACTGTTTCATTGGTCTTCAATTAATAGCTAGGTATATAGTCGTTCTCCCTAGTCATGATAGTGCTTATTCTCCTCACTGAGCTTCAGTGGAATGTTCTGGTATCTCCTATACTTAAGACAATGCAGTCTAATACAGTATTGTATATCAGGAGTAATGGGTCACTAGGTTGTAGGCAGATAAACCAATGATAACCAATAATTTGAGACCTTCATCATTAAACATTGAGAAACATTACTGTTATGGATAACCTAAAATTGAGGAGCATGTAATCTCATGTAAAGACAGAAAATCAGTGAAAGTCAAATGGAAGAGGACAGCCGGGGCTGGTGTTGGAGCCTCTGATAAAGGAAACCAGAGGGAGGCATGCAGGTGGCTCTGGATGTCAAGTACCAGTGGGAGATACTCACAGCTACTGGTAGAGTCAAGCTGTGACATTTGCTTGTCTGGGCAACTCTGCAAGGGTAGACTGAGGTTCTCACTCACTTGCGGGAAGAATGTCTCAATATTTGAACACATTTTCCTGGTATTCCCCCACACCTTATTTCTCTTCTGCCTTTTGTGATCCCTTTTTAAATTTTCTCTCCATTTCTTCATAGAGGTCTTTAAAAACACTCATTATTCCCTCCTTTATCCTATTTCCCTTGTTTGGAGTGAATTCCCAGAGGGATCTAAGGTTTGGAGCAAACTCAGTATTCAGCTGCAGGCAGACACCCTACGAGAATTTCCTAACTTCAAAATATCTCATCTTTCAAAATTTCTGTGTATTAATTAGGAAAAAAAGAAACATGTGTATGTGTGTATCTATACATATAGAAAGATACATATAAATACATATTTATATATAAATAAGTATATAAATTATATATATTAGTATGATATATATTAGTATATTTATTAGAATGATATATATTAGTATGATATATATATAAGTATGATATATATATAAGTATGATATATATAAATTATATATATTAGTATGATATATATTAGTATTTTATATATATATATATATATATATATATATATATATATTGGAGAGAGACAGGGAGAGAGTAAGTGTATGTGTGTGTGTGGGGGGCGGGGAAAGGTGTATGAGTGGGGAAAGTGTACACACTGATTTTCTTGGACTTAAAGGGTGTTCCCTAGTTTAAAAAAAAAAAAAGGAGGATGTATTGGGGGCAGGGGGAGTAACATAAAGGAAACTTGAGATTTTTGTGGTCATTTTTATATTTTTTAATTTGTTGACTATGGTAACAGAAAAGCAAGAGTATAGATACTTTCAAATAGTAATTTAGAAGCATATTTGCCTTGGAAGTTCATATTAGCTCTTGCAGAGTCTCCCGCTATTTCTTGTTTAGGTGACTTTATATATAGAATAGAATAGAGGAAGAGGTATGGCATAATAGTTCTCTTTTTTTTTAAAGTGGCCTTTTCAGTTTTTCTGTAAAATCTCTGCAAAGGTAATCTGTGGAAATACTAGTTTTAAAAGGAAAATAGGGGTGCCTGTGTGGCTCAGTGGGTTAAGCCTCTGCCTTCAGCTCAGGTCATGATCTCAGGGTCCTGCGATCAAGCCTTGCATGGACTCTGCTGAGCTGGGAGCCTGCTTCCCCATCTCTCTCTGACTGCCTCTCTGTCTAGTTGTGATCTCTCTCTCTGTGTCAAATAAATAAATAAAATCTTTAAAAAAAAATGAAAATAATGTGAAAATGATTATCAGATTTTGTGGAGAACAGATTGAACAAAATGTTATTTACCATTAAAAGTCACTCAAATGTTTATAGTTCCCTTACATTTCAGGGTGTTTTCACAGAGTTTTTTTTCAGTTCTAATAAGATGTAATTGACATACAACATTGTATAAGTAATCAGTATATTATGGAAAATAGATAGTCTCAAAAACTTAAAAATGGAACTATCATCTGCTCCAGCAGTTTCACTTCTGTATATCCAAGGGCATTGGAAGAATTGTCTCAAAGAGCTATCTGCACCTCCATGTTTATAGCAGCATTGTTTACAATGGCCGAGACATGAAAACAACCGAAGTGTCTATTGACAGATGAAAGGATATATATATAGGGTATCCCATATCCTATATATAAAAAACATATTATATTATATATAATTATATATACTATATTTGAGTATTATGTGTTACTCATGTGTATATAAATTAGAATATTATTCAGCCATAGAAAGAAGGAAATTCTACCATTTGTGACAACATGGATGGATGCTTGAGGGCTTCATGCTAAATGAAATAAGTCAGGGAAAGACAAATACTATATGATTTCACTTATATAGAGAATAAAAAATTAATTTTTCTAGATGAGAAATGTGAAAAAGATTTTAATATATTTGTCATTAAAATGGACAAAAAAGGAAGTGTGATAGAGAATTGAGTGGTCTTCAGATTTCTTTCACTGAATCAGCTACAAAGGTAGAAAATACTGATGGCTTTTCAAGTTGTAAGTAAGATTTTAAACATTTTCAAACATGTATACAAGGGTACATTTCAATCCATTTGTTTATTTACTTATACTGGGTCAAAGCAATGTTTGATAACCAAGAGAGAAAATTTTTAAAAAAGCAAGAAAATAATAAAATGATAAATATGGACCATGGGATAACTTTAATTTATTTAATGTCTGAACAACTGAAACTGTTATTGTCTTAATCATTTTTACACCCAGAAGTAAATGACAGTTTAGTTTGATGAAACGTTTTCACAATTTACTATAGTAATGGAAATCTACTTCTTAAAATTGGAGAATTTTTATTTTGTTTTAAGAGAAACTGAGGTAAAAATTATGGTCTCAAAAACTGAATTGCCTTTTTCTTCTTTTCTGATAAGACAACTGCCGTATTTCACTGGCCCACACAGATTTCGGTTTAGAGGTTTGTGTTTTTCCTTCTCAAGCTGAAAAATAAATGTCACCAACATTAAGCAGCAGGATGTCTCCTTTGGTGCAGTATTTTCGGTGATAGGGATGACAGTAATAGTAGAGGAATTTGACATTGGCGGCTATAGCAGATGAAAAACATTCATCTCAAGCTTTTGTATTTGCCTGAAAATTTAGTATCTTAAACTTCTCGAAATTGAGTGATTCAGTTTTCATTTAATCTTTTCAGGGAATTTATTTGACAGCTTTGATTTAAAATACTTTGTGTTTTTTAATAGTTTTAGTTTTTTTGCAGAGAAATATTGAGTATGGCTGCCAAAATTTGCTTCCTAGGCTCATTTAAAAATTTCCTGAGCTACATGAGATGCATAAGATAAGATGTACAAAATTAATAATACATAAGAAAAATCTTATAAAAAACTCCCAGAAAATATTCTAGAAATAATAGAGGCAATGATAATATTTATGTTGACTGACCAGTTATTAGATGCCTAATTGCTTTCACAGGATTTATTTCATTGGATCTTCACAAAACTCCTGTGACATTATTATCCCCATATTGCATCTAGTGAAACTGACTCATAACAGTGAGATGAGTAACAGAGTTGGAATTTGAATGAGAATACTCGTGATAATAAACTTATGCTTCTAAACAATTGTTTTGAAAAACGCAACATTGAGTCTCCAGGTGGGAGTCCGTCAGGAACCTTGGATTCTCATTTGGAAGAGACAACCCTCCTTGGGAGCCCTGAATCTATAGTCATCAACCTAGGAGAGAGTCTGCACACACTAGCTCATAATGCCTATTTACTGAAGGGACAAATAAAGGAGAAAATAGTTTTGAGTGAATGGCACCACATCTTAGTTATTTGTGTTAAGTATATCCAAGCCTCCTTGAGGCTTAATATCGAAGATTATGTTTTTTGAATACATACAAATAGAACATCACTTAAATAAACTTATGGGAACAACAGGGAAGATGTACTTAAAAGTGGGACTGTCCTAGAAAGTACGTTCAAATAGTCCCTTTCAGTTTATGGCACCATAGGGAAGGGCAGGAATGAGCCCCGAAGGTCTGGGTGTCTGAAAGATGGCAAGATGGGGAAGGGTTGGGGAACAAGGGTAGAGTGTGAAAAATGAAACCAAGGGCAAGACAAAGGAAGGACAGCAAGAGAATTTTCCTCGTTTTGTTCATCACTGGTGATGGCTGGTACACCACCACAGTCCTAGAATAGAAACGCTTTGAGAGCGAGATCTTTACTTCCTCATCTTAGAATCTTCATAATTTTAATTTCAGAGTCTTGCTCAGTTTTGAGATCAATAAATGTGTAGTACACAACAGAACGAATGCGTAACAAATTACACGTGACTTCTGAAAATCCAGTTTGAGCTTCTTTATTATTTGAGAAACCCCAAATTCTAATCAGATTGTGTCTAACATATAATCCAGAATTGTACTGGAAATAAAGAGAAAAGAGTAGGTGGCATTGTTAACTGAGGGCTTGTGACCATGCCCTAACAGTGTTCAAAATGAGTATATTGGTGGCATCTACACGACGCTTTAGTATTTGTACTGAACAAAAGAATGGCTGAGCTACTTAGGTCCTTTTCTGTTGTTACTGTTTCTCGTATTCTGGTTTTTGTTTGTTTTAAGGACTGAATTATTTTATTTATTTTTAACTTTTTATTTAAATTCCAGTTAGTTAACATACAGTGTAATATTAATTTCAGGTGTACAATGTAGTGTTGAATCACCATACAGTGCCTGGTGCTCATAACAACAAGTGAACTCCTCTTTCACCCATTCCCCTACCTAACTCCCCTCTGGTAACCATCAGTTTGTTCTCTAGAGTTGAGAGTCTTTCTTGGTTTGCCTCCCTCTCTCTTCTCTCTCCCTTTTCCCCTTTGCTCATTTGTTTTGTTTCTTAAATTCCACATATGAAGGGTGCCTGGGTGGCTCAGTCATTGGGCATCTGCCTTTGGCTGGGGTCGTGATCCCAGGGTCCTGGGATCGAGCCCTGCATTGGGCTCCCTGCTCAGTGGGAGACCTGCTTCTCCCTCTCCCACTCCGTCTGCTTGTGTTCCCTCTTTCATTGTGTGTCTCTCTTTCTCTGTCAAGTGGATAGATAGAATCTTTGAAAAAAGAAAAAAAAATTCCATATATGACTGAAGTCAAATGGTATTTGTTTTTCTCTGACTGACTGACTTGGCTTATCATAACACTCTCTAACTCTATCCCTGTTGTTGCAAATGGCAAGATTTCATTCCTTTTTGTGGCGGGGCAGTATTCCCTTGTATGTATGTACCACATCTTTTTTATCCATTTATCAGCTGAGGGACACTTGGGCTATTTCCATAATTTGGCTGTTGTAGATAATGCTGCTATAAACATTAGGATGCATGTATCCCTTTGAAGTAGTATTTTGTATTCCTTGGGTAAGTATCTATTAGTGCAATTATTGGATCATAAGGTAGTTCTGTTTTTCACCTTTGGAGGAAACTCCATGAAGTTTCCTACAGTGGTTATACCAGCCTGCATTCCCACCAACAATGCAAGTGGGTTTCCCTTTCTCCATATTCTCACCAACCCTTGTTGTTTCTCTGTTGTTGACTTTAGCCCTTCTGACAGGTGTGAGGTGGTATCTCATTGTAGTTTTGATCTGTGTTTCTCAGGTGATGAGTGAGGTTGAGCATCTTTTCTTGTGTCTGTTGGCCGTCTGGATGTCTTCTGTGGAAAAATGTCTATTCATGTCTTCTGCTCATTTTTAATGGGATTAGTCATTTTGAGGGGTTACTGTTACTGTTCATTTTTCTGCATGATTTCCTTGGAAGTGAATACAAACTACTAGCAAAATGGGATGACTTTCTGGGAGCCCTGAGAGTAGAATAGCGTAGGAAGGAGTGCTGTTAGGAGACAGAAACAGCAATCCTGTTCTCAGATATATATTGCCTACAGAGGCCCTTCTAGGTTCTGTGTGCTGGTATCTCTTTGGTTTGAGATAGTTTTAAGAGCAGATCTAGATTCCAGGAGTCCTGGAACAGTTTCCTGGGCAATGAAGAGTTGAGTAAGTGTATCATCAGTCTATGGAAAAGCTCTGTCAGGAAGGAAAAAACAACTTGAACCACAAGCATCTAGGACTGAGTATGGACTATACATAGTGCTACGAAAGGGGTAGTGCGTGCGAGAGATCGAAGACCAAGGTCTGAGTAAAGTCAGTGTGCAGATGGTTCTGGAACTAGTCCTGTCCAGGACAGCATCATTCGTGAATGCAGTGCACTTTTAGGAGTAAGGGACTGTGTTCTGAGAGGGACTTTGTCATAACTCTTTGGGATTTTAAGGTGTCTATATGGATTTGAGGATCTCAAGTAAATAAATTGAACCTCAAGAATGTTTTCTTATTTTAAAAATGTCTTGTTTTCCAACATCCCAATATTGTGATTATTGACATTGTACAGATTTAGTTTAATCTAAAAATATATGATAGTGAAGCATTAATTCTTACTATGAAAACATTCACTTAGTTGAAGACTTTTTTATGTATGGAAGAGAATCAAAGTGCTTTGCATATGTAAACTGTTCATAGATTATGAATGTAAGTTCTGGAAATACACAGACATGAGTTTGAATGCTGGCTCTGTCATTTGGTAATTATATAATTTGGGGCAAATTTCTTAAATTCTCTCTGCCTTACTTTATGTATAAAATTGGGTACCTGAGTTATAAGAGCAAATAAGGTAATATATAGTGCATGCTTTGCTCAGTAATGAGTCCATTATAAGGGGTAAGGCTGAAAGAATTTGGGAAGATACTATTTTTGGTCAGCAAAGTCACCTTTAAGGTCAGCTTTTGGCTCTTTCCTGTAAGGGCAGGCAAATTTATGTTTTGTTCAAGGAAATCTTTAATGTTAATGCCCACTGAGAATATTTAGGGTGATGATTATGTTGATATGACCCATATTCAGATTGAAATTGCTCTTTAAATGCCATTCATTAATAATTCTTTGATCATCTTTGTGTTTAACAAAATTGATAAAATTGCTTTCACTGTTTCTTTCTAATAAAAACCTTTTGGTGTTCCCCTGGACATTTTATTGATAAACTCTCCCTTAAGCATACATCCAAATTAAATGTGAAAACCTGCAGCTAAAAGAAATTGCTTCAAGGCAATGATTCACTGGGATGAAAAATCAATAGCAGTTTCATTAAGGAAGGAAAGATAGTTTAGACATGCTCCTACCTAGCTTTCTTCTTACTGAAAAAAAAAAAAAAAAAAAAAAGGAACAATTGCTGAATATGTCTTTCCTTTTAGATTTAGTATTCATATCTGAGTAATGTGGCTGCTGTATGGTAAGACTATATGTGTCTTCAAATCTGCTGGGATTCTTGAATAGAGCTAGTCTTTACGTTTTGAGCAACTGACACTCATTTAAAGCACTGTTGTTTTTTTTTTTTTAATAATGCGTGTCGTGCTGAGCCTACTGCAAGAGACATCTTTACAGCCAACAAATCCTACTGATATATTTGAATTAGTTGAATTCCAAATTTCTTTCTAAGTTTGTACCTGATTCCTTTTTCCTTCCTATCTACTTCTTGGTTGATAACTGAATGGAGAGATGGGCAGATAGATAGAAGGACATATGGATGGTTGGTGGATGGACAGATAGATGTGGCAGGAGGGAAAGGAAGGAGGGAACTAGAGCGTAGCATGGTGGTATGTGTGCTTGTAATGCTGTGTTTTCCAGCTGCATGACACTGGGCGGTTTATGCAAGTTCTTTTTGCATTTTATCACTTGTGAAAAGGTCATAATCATAGTACCTCAGGACTGTAAGGGCAAAAGTGAGTTATGTGAAGTATTGCAATTAGTGTCTGTTGCATGATAGGCACTATCTGGCTCTATAATTTTGAGCTGTATTATTAGTAACATTGTTGAAAAAAGATAAAGAGCTAGGTAAGGCAAATAGACAATTTTAAGATGCCATTTTATACTACAACAGTACAAGCTAAAATAAATTGCATTTTAGCTAGAAGGAACACAGAACGGCTTCTGGGTTATCTCAGGTGGGAGTTGGACAGTTTGGGCCATGAAATGTCCCAAAAGGAAGATGTTTTTGCCTACAGGGTGGGATATTAGGTGAGGAAGAACCACATCCATGCAACAAGGTGAGTATCACTGTTTCTCAAGGCATTTCTGTATCGAGGAAACATTCATATGGGGTCTACGCTATGATCTGAACTGAGTTGAGGGACTTAAAAGAAAAATCATTTCCCAAAGCATGGTGAAGTGGTTAGTTTTTCATAGTGTAGGATTAATCAGAATACTCATTCCAAAGATAGAGAATTTTATGATAAATCATTGCATGTCCCATATCAGGGGTAAATGTAGTGATAGGATGTAGTTTCTCCTGTGATAGCAGCAGGCAACATAAGTATCAAAGAGTTTTTCAGCAACTTTATTATAAAATGCTGTTTCAGACTCTCAAGTTTAACTAGCCCAATCAGCCTTCACTTAAACATTTCTTTCAAGACCTGCGAGATTCACTCAGTAATAACTAAGCATAATTGCTAACATTTACTACTTTTTTCTCAACAGTCAGGCACTGTTCTGATTGCTTTGCATGGATTTTATATTCTTTTGCCTCACCTGGATTGTTAGGAGGTTGATACTGTTGGTATTTTGATTTTGTGGATCTGGAGGCTGTAGCACAGAGAGGTTAAGTACCCAGCCAAGGTCACACAGCAAGTCAGTACCAGAGCCTACAAACTCCCTATGACTGGGTCATGAGACTGGGTCCCTAACTAAACTAATGCTCTATGTAATAAGTGCTTAATATTTCTGAACGGTTATAATAATATTTAGTGTTAAATATAGCAAGAAAAAGATTTCTACTCAACATGAGAGTTTCCTTCCAGCTTTGTAGGTTTGTGTCAAGTATGTGTACTTGAAGGGCATTTTAAAATTGCAGAAATAACCATCTCTTTTTCCTTCTAGTAAAAAGGATATAAAAAGCACTTCTTACTTTGCCTAATGTTTAATTGCTTTCTTTTTGGTGTAAATTTTGCTAAAAGGATGGAGACAAAAGGCTTTTTTTCTTTTTTTAATCCACTTCTAGCTACCAAAAGAGGAATGCCAGAAGAGCAAATATCATTGTGCCTGTTAGTTGTGAGATTGTTTTGATTGGTGTCCAGTGGGGAAGAGCAGGTACTAACCTCTGCCCATGATACCCAATATGTGTGTCTCCTGGTTCAGACTGAATTTTGTCTATTGGCCTTGAAGGGCCTTGGTGGCTGGAGGTGCCCAGAGTGATAAGAAATGCTGCTGATGGAGGGCCTCCCATGCCAGGTGGGGTCATTTACATGCACTGACTCATTTCCTTATAACGACAATGCAAAGAAAGCCCGTGATTCCTGTATTACAGGTAAGAAGAGCCAGGTATATAGAAATCCTGAAATTTGCTCAAAGTCACACAGCTCATGAGCAACAGAATTAGTTCTGAATTCAGATCTCTGGGATTCCTGCCCACTTTCCACCTTCCCATAGAGCCTTTTATTATAGTTCAAGCCTGTGATCTAGAAAATGCTTTTCCCCATTACTTCTCATGTGCATGAAGTGTAGCTTCCAGCTGGTATGATTTTTCTGGAGTCTTTCACTTTCCCTTGACTCCTTTTTGATCCAGATTGTTCAGCCATGTGGAGACTGCTTTGCCATGGCATCTGGCTTTGTTCCCTGCTCAGAGATAGGGATGGAGGAGGGAAATAGCAATTAGCACTTTACAGAGGAAAAGGACCTGAGTCCAGATACCACTGATCATGAATCTGTGACTTCATTCCTGAGTCCTGGCATTGTATTTCTTTGAGTAGACTTTAGGGGCCCTATCTATAAAATGGATAATTAGAGTGATCCAGCTTGTGGTTACAGAGGACACTATTACGAGTCTCCAAAAGGAAGTTTGTAGAAATGCCTACAAAAGGAGCATTCAAATCATTGAGGGTTTTATCAGTCTTATATAGGAGGCAGTTAGGATAAATAATCATTTAGTTTCATGACCTTTTGACTACGGTATGATTATTAGAGATGATGAAATTATCCGATCTCAAAACTTGGGGCAACAACTTTGAATTTGTATGAAATCTTCGGTTTGGAAAAGTGCTGTTACCATTGCTCATTTGTTCCTATTCTTCTACTTCCTGTTAGTAAAAGGAAGTATATTTATACTGCTGCAGTGTTTGTCGGTGACATTTAGCTTATTGACATCACATGCTTTCTTGGGTTCTTTTAGTAGGGATGGACGAGGCTGATTGTGCATGGTTTTGTCTGTGGACTCCCAAAGCCAGCTCTTGTCTAATTGAGTCAGTGAGTCAGCTTACATTTACCGAGCTCTCAGCTGGGGGGTGGGGTGGAACCAGGCATTTTAACCAGAATTGAACATCTGCTCAGTGCTTAAGTAGCCCTAGCCTCCAGACTCTGGCTAGCCTAATGGACTCGCCACCGCGTCTCTGCTATTGGACAATGATTAGTATACAGATTGGGACATATTTGGTTTCAGTTCATTCTGTTCCCACAGATGAGGCCTGAGTATGATCACATCATATAAATTATTTAAGGTGCAGCGTCTATGTAATCTGAGCCATAAGTAAAAGTTGGCCCACCGTCTGTTCTGTCACCCTGGAGGACTCTTTATTTTCCAGAGGATATAGTCCATCTTGTGAACTGACATCATTAGAGTCATAAAAATTCAAATGTGCCTTGAGCAATTTCTTTACTTTGGCATAAAGTCTCAAGTACAATATCCAAAAAGCTTAGCATTCTCTAACTGTTGGCTTAGGGTTAGGTGGAAGAAATTTCTAGAACACTAATTGCAGTTCCAAAACAGTGTTGCTAGTTATAATCTGAAGAAATTTGAATCTGTACACACCATTCATTTTCACTGATTCTGAAAAGTTCGTTTTTTTATTTGTCAATTTAGTTTGATTAGAAATACATTTAGTCATGGATTTTTTGGATGGTGAAGTAGACTACAGAGATTGTGCTTGTACATTCTGTTTAGTTTGTCTGTGAAGAACTCCTGAGTCTACAAACAAAATCGACTTGTTGAAGGTCACGTGGTTAGAACCGGAACCCAAGTGACCTTTTTTTTTTTTTTTTTTTAAGACTTTATTTATTTATTTGACAGAGAGAAAGATCACAAGTAGGCAGAGAGGCAGGCAGAGATGGGGTAGGGAAGCAGGCTCCCTGCCAAGCAGAGAGCCTGATGCGGTCCCAGGACCCTGAGATCATGACCTGAGCCGAAGGCAGAGGCTTAACCCACTGAGCCACCCAGGCGCCCCGTGACCTGACTTCTGAAGGACTCTTTTTGTTATATCATCTCCCATCCGCATCCTCCTATTTCAATAAAGAATCACAGCCTAGGTCTCTGTCATGTTCATTTCCCCACTCTGGTTTCAGTGAGTTGGAAATAGAAAGGTAAGGGGGAACTAAATCTCTCTCCTCTTCCCTCTTGTTGAATCACCTTGCCAAATATAGTTGCTAAGTCGTATCTATTCTTATCCTGTCAGGATAAGACCTGCTCCTTGAGCCTGACCCCCCCCCCCCCCCTTTCTGAATGCATGCAATGAAGACTTTGGGCTAGACCATGGCAAGGGACGGCATCCGTGAAGTTAAAATTGCTGATAGTTACAGCCTGGCTGCCAAAGTGTTTATATACTTGTGCTCCTTAGAGTGAAAGATAACAACACAAAGTATCCAGAGTTTTGTTCCTCTCTTCTGTGACAGGGATTCTGAACTGCAAGGGCCTGTCAGGACCAAACTGGGGAACCTAGCCTCTTGAGTGACTTTCCGGAAGTGTCTTTAATTTGGCTTCCCTATTTAAGAAAACTAACTAGATTCAACCAGTGGAGTTTAAAAGGTTGTTAGTTTCTTCCCTTTGGTATCTTTCCTTTCTTGTCATAGGCTGTGCTGGTCTCTGGAACTGGGAGGACAGAGTAGGCAACACCCTTTAACACTGCGAAGGCCCAGGGCGTGACTCCTGTGATCTCTCCTACTGCTGGTGACTTGGCATTGTCTTCGTGGAGGCATTTAAACTTCAAGTCTTCTTTGTTAGGCACTCAATTTAGAAGTCCTTTAAAAATCCCCTTTAATTCTGGTTCTTTAAAATAGTTCTTCCTAAGCCCCAAAGCGAAACAATTTCCAAAATGATGAATTCCTTAAAAATGCATGCAGTTTAGAACAACAGTAGTAAATAATTGGCAATTCAATAGCTTTAAGTCCTTTTTACTCTCTGGAAGCTCTTGACTAAAGATGGCACTCACATAAAACAACCACAAAGGATACAGTTGCTTAAAACAGTAATACCTCGGAGTACATTTTTTCTTCTGCCAAATATATTCTTTGATTTTTTTCCTGGTAATTAGGACTAGCTTCCAGCAGAATGGAAGGAGGCAATTTCTCCTGTAGGGCTGCCTCTCCCTTCCTCTCTCACACTTGGAAACTTGCAGCCCTCTGCTTTTTATTTTTTATTTTTATTTTTTTTTTGTATTAACATATAATGTATTACTTGTTTCAGGGGTACAGGTCCCTGATTCCTCAGTCTTACACAATTCACATACCCTCCCCAGTGTCCATCCCCCAGCCACCCATCCTTCCTACTCTCCTCCCCTCCAGCAACCTTCAGTTTGTTTCCTGAGATTAAGAGTCTCTTTTGGTCTGTCTCCCTCTGTGGTTTCATTCTATTTCATTTGGGGGCGGGCGGGGCGGGGTGGGGGGGAAGCCCTCTGTTTTTTTAGAAGACTAACTTCCTTTATTCAGATGACCCAGATCAGATATGTTAATGTCTGTTTATAATATCAGTCGCTTCTCATAGAAATGCTCACTTCCCCCATCTGTTGATTTTAATGTGCAAAATGTCTTAACCCAAAGGACTGAAACCCCCACTGTGGCAGGGAGGCTCCTCTAAATTGAAGTTCAGGGGACTTTTCAGCCTGGAGAACCACAAAGAACACCACACAGTCAGGGATCTAACTGCTTATGTTCGAGACCACTTTTTTATTTTGCATATCCTGGGTTTTGTTTTTTCTTATCAGGTCAGGCCATGTTGCAGGAAAGATGCATTAAGCTAAGGAAGGAAGAATGCAAAATTTAATTATGAAGAAGGAAGAATGTTTGGAATTTGTTCAAGATGTTACTAACAGTACTGTCTTAAAAACTAGATGGCAATTTCAATTCAACATTTCCTTGGTTTTCTAAGTTTTTAAGATTCTTAACATTTTCTTAATTATAGAATTAATTAGCATGTTAGTGGAAAAATCATTAGATGGTGGAATTTGTAAACCTCTGTTTTTACAAACCATTATTTGCACAACAGAGCACTGTGGTTTTAATTACAGTCAATAGAGCAATTGGGCCAAACTGCACCCTGCTCCTAGATTGTGAGAACTCCTGTGTCTCTTATCTTTTTATCATCATCTGGTTATCTGGTTATCGTTTTTGCACAGAGATGGCTATTTTGCTTAGAAACGTCTCAAGGTATAGAGATAGGTTGGAGAGAATTTGGAGCCTGGGGTTGCTTTGTGCTTTTTCAGTTTTCTTTTCTTCTTAGTTTTTACTAAGGTAAAATCTCAGGGATGCTTTTATACATATTATCTAAGGAATAAAAAGCCGGAATGTTCTCTACAGTATCCTTTTGTTTCTCCTTCACTGTCTGGATTCTTGGTTCTCAGATACCTGCCCCCACCTCTGGTGGTCATAAGCTACCAAATCCAAGGGGACTGTGTCTGGCATCAGCTTTACCTTTATTTACACTTGGCTGTCTGGTTTACTGAGGGAATTCACCATGGGGACTACAGCAGCCCTGCTCTAACCAGCAGGGATTGTTGCCACACAGTAACATAATGCCATCATATAATTATGTTTTATAGCTTCCGTCTCTTTTTTCCCACCCGATTTTATGGAAATCACACCTACCTCCCCTCCCCATAATCAATTTCTCTTGGCTTAGAAACTGTGGCTTTCCAGCTTTCTGAAGGTGGTGGAAAGGAGAAGGGAGGTATGTTTAAGAAACCTACTTTATTTGGAGGGGAGCATTCACTTAGTTGCTATGATATAATTTCCAGTTGATAATCGTTTCAGCCTATCAACCAGAAATTATACCTAAAAAACGCAATAAGCTTCCTTATCTCTATAGCTTCAATTTTCGGCTTCTCCAGTGAGCTGGAGATACAGATATGAGACATACATTCTGTTTGTTATACTTGATTGATGAACCCTTGTTTGCTACATTTAACTTTTAAAGTAGATAACCTTGACAGAATTCTATATTTTTCTAAAATTAAAACTCCATAATATGCTCTTTTCCATGACTGGTTTCTGTTTTCATCAAGGTAGCCATTGCCCACTTTGCCATTAAAAGGACCAAGTGAATAGTTAGCCCCCTTATTTGCGTGTCAGAGACCACGGATGTCCTCTAACATGTTCTGTCAGCCCCAGTGCCATTCCTATGTGTGTTCGTGCTCTTTCTGTGCATCTGGATCCACAGCTATTCTGCTTTTTATTTTTTCCAAGATTTTTTTTTTTTTTTTTTTTTTTTTGTGGTAAAAAAACACGTGCTGTAAAATTTACCATCTTAACCAGTTTTAAGTCTAGGGCTCAGTGGTAAGTGTAGTCACATTGTTTCCCAGCAGATCTCCAGCCATTTTTATCTTTCTGCCCTAAGAATCTATACCTACTAAATATTAATTCCCCAGCATCTTCCCTTTACCCCCTGGAAACTAGTCACCTTTCTGATTTCTGCTTCTGTGTTTTTGACTACTTTAGATATTTCATCTGAGTGGAATTACACAGGATTTATCCTTTTGCAACTGGCTCATTTCACTTACTAAAATGTCCATGTTGTAGCATATGACAGGATTCCCTTCTCTTATAAAGCTGTATAATATTCCATTATATGATTATAGCACATTTTCTTTATCCATTCATACTTTGGTGGACATTTGGGGTGTTTTCATCTCCTAATTATTGGGAATAATGCTGTGACAAGCATAGATAATGCAGACATTTCTTCAAGATCCTGCTTTGAATTCTTTGGATCTATACCCAGGAGTGGGCTCACTGGATTGTAGGGTAGTTCTATTTTAAGTTTATTAAGGCACCCCTGTACTCTTTTCCATGATAGCTTCTCCATTTTACATTCCCATGGACAGTGTACAAGCGCTCCAATTTATGCACATTCTATCAGTTATTTTCTGTTCTGCAGATAGTGGCTCTCCTAATGGGTATGAAGTAATATCAGTTTGGATTTGCATTTATCTTATGATTAGTGATGAAAAACAGTCTTTTTGGATGGTTTTGGTCATTCATATATCATTTTGGGGGAATTGTTTTATTAAGTCCTTTGCTCATTTTTAAAAATCAAGTTGTTTGTTTTGTTGTTGAAATTCCTTGAATATTCTCAATATTAACTTCTTATTATATATTTGAGTTGTAGTTATTTTCTGATTCTGTAGGTTGGTTGCCTTTCCACTCTGTTGTTTCCTCTGACGTACAGAGGTTTTTACTTTGATGTAATCCCGTCTATTTTTGCTTTTGTTGCCTGTTCTTTTGATGTTGTGTCTAATAAAACATTTTAAAATCCAACTCCCTGAAGCTTTCCTTCTGTTTTCTTCTAGTTTTATAGCTTTAGTGCTTATCTATTTTGAGTTAATTTTTGTGTACAATATAGGAGAAGGGCCCTAATTCATTTTGTGCAGTGGACATCCAATTTTTCCAACACCATTTGTTGAATGTTTAGTCTTTTCCCATTGTGTAGTCTTGGTGTTATCTATTTGGTACTTTGAGATTCCATATGAGATTTAGATGTTTTTTGGTATTTCTTTATGTTTTTTATATTATACTTATAATTTAATATGTTATATTAAAATGTCATTAGGATTTTGATAGGTATATTGCTTTGAATTTGTAGATTGCTTTGGGTAGCATGGACATTTAAAAGATTTTATTTATTTATTTATTTATTTCACAGAGAGATCACAAGTAGGCAGAGAGGCAGGCAGAGAGAGAAGGGAAAGCAAGCTCCCTATCGAGCAGAGAGCCCGGTGTGGGGCTCGATTCCAGGACCCTGGGATCATGATCTAAGCCTAAGGCAGCTGCCTAACCCACTGAGCCACCCAGGTGCCCCAGAATTCCTTTGCATATCAGAAAGAACTCTTTGTGATTTGTCTTCTGCCTCAGCTTTATATTCTGTCTTCTATCACATACAATTTTTTTTAAATTTTTAAAATTGAAGTATAATCAATACACTGTGCTGTATTAGTTTCAAGTATACAGTATAATGATTCAACAATGCTATACCTTTCTCAGTTCCCATCAAGGTAACTGTACTCAATCTCTTTTATCTATTTCACCCATATCCTTACCCGTCCCCGCAACTGCCCATTTTGTTCTCTGGATTTAAGAGTCTGTCTCTTTTTTTCTCCTTACTTATTTTGTTTCTTAAATTCCACATAAGTGAATTTAATTTTCTTAAATTTCACATGAGTGAAATCGTATGGTATTTGTCTTTCTCTGACTTCTTTTACTTAGTGTTATACCCTCGAAGGCTACCCATATTGTAAATGGCAAGATTTCATTCTTCTTTTTTTTTTTTAATGGTTCAGTATTATTCTACTGTAACTTTATCCATTTATCTACTGATGGACACATGGGCTGCAGCATTATTTACAATAGCTAAGATATGGATACCATCCATCACACAGTTTTGAGCAATATGAAACTACTTGACCTTCCAGGAAAGGGCATTTCTCTTACTTAGTTTTTTCACCTCTCCCTTTCATCTCTCCTTTTTCCTCCTCTTTTTTCTCTCTGTTCCTCCTCCCCTTTCTCACTTTGTGACTTTTTTCTGACTCTCTCTTATCTCTACATAATTAACTTCTCTTGATCTTTTCAGAACAGCAAAAACACCCCAGGCTCTGTGAACTCTGTCGTAATTAATCACTCACCTCACAAGCATAGACACTTGGTTAGAATAGGTCTACCTTATCTGGGCACCCGGGTGTGTTGATTTCCGGGGCAGTTGTCTTTTCGTTGTTATGCTGCATAAGACATGGTTTGAGTTTCAGGCAAATTGACTTCTGGAATACTAACAAGAGGATTTTGTTCTACTTCTGTTCAACTAGAACACCTGTCTTTTGACATTTAGATAATGTTGTGGGATCCTTATTAAATAATTGGCCACAGGGATGGAGCCCTTGTTCAAAGTGTTGAACAGATAAAGTCAGCTGTATAAGTAGCAAAGGGCTTAAGTTCCATCAAACTGTAGGGCATTGCATTAGCATTTCTGAGGAATAGGTGTTTCTTTTTGAAAAAGGTTGACTTGATCATAGTAAATTTTGCCTCTAAGGATGGAAGTCTGCCTTGGTCCAAACAGGTAGACTGTACATAGTCAGGACTGACTGATGGCAGACATTGATAGGGAACAAGCAATACTCAGAAATGCAAGAATGTTGACAAAAGTAGAGATTTTCCAGATCATTTTGACAACACTTACTTCAATATAATTGTTTCTTTTTCTTAAGAGATGGTCACTAAATTAAAGCCCTTCTAATTGTCTGTCAAGACACATTGGATTATATCCATTCTTATGTGCATCCTTTCCAGGTCATGAGGTCAGAAGGGAGAGAGAGAAAGGAGTTTTGAACATGTTTTTCTTCTGAAAATTAGCCTCAATTTGATCTTCTATGACTTTGCTTATAGCTGTATATTTTTTAATATTTTGGAAGCATTTGAATAGCATTTTATAACTCGCTGCATCCTACTTTTGCATTATTGTAAACCAATTTATAATCATATGTTAACAAGATTATGTGTCTGTATCCCTGGCATACTCCAAAGAATATTTATTTAATACTGTAGGTTTGAAGAAGCATTCTTGATATGAAAAAAGTATTTTTTCTGTTAATGATTTGTACAGAAAATAACCATGTTTTTCTATGAATTTAAAACCTCAGAATTCATAATTGAATGATATGCTTCTTACTTTAATTTGAGGAAGTCTAATATTAAAAGATCATTCAGTTAAAAGACCACTATTTTTAAAAAGAAAAAAATAAAAGAAGTTTATTACAGATTTTGAGGAGTCTAACTCAAATGTATCTACAGAGTTGGTTGATAGAAGAGTCATAAAATATAATGCATGCAAAAAGAAGAATAAGCTATTGAAAAAAATCAGGCTTCTCTTTTTTTCCCTTTATTTTAATGAGAAAAAAAAAATTCATGAAAATTGTTCTATAAACATGAGTGAGCTAAAAAATATTACCAGAGTATTAGTTACTAGACAAACAGAAGTGAAATTTGGAAATGAGATTTATCATCTTCTCACTTTAATTTGTACTCCTGCTGTACTGTAAATGTAATAACCATCAACATGAAAAATGTAACAGATTGATAATACCATTGAGTTTTAATTAAACCACTGAAATGAAAAGGACCCAGATGGATAACTGGGAAACGTAGTTATCCTTTACGAAATGTGCTGGATTGCCTATTTGTTCTGTTTCTTATAAATTAATGCTCTGACAAAAATAGTACCCCATCAAAAGATTTACTAAACATTAATCATTTAAGTTTACAAAACATATGGTAGCTTTAGTTATTTCAATTTAGTTTTGAAATACTTCCGGCTCCAAATCTGCAATTGTTCGCTTTCCTGATGCCTTCCCATTGTGACTTCCCATTTCTGTGATTTTCTACATAAGTAGACCAATAGAACTGAAGTATGTTTATCTTGCTTTTCTGTAAAGTCATTGGTCTGATGTATTTGTTTTAGATTGCCAGATTTGTAAGTCTAAGTTTTAGTAGGTTTTATATTCTGTGAACTCAGGACTTAAGAAAAAGAAATGGCACCTTAAGAAGACATTTCATTAGAAAGTTTTCATCACTCCTGAAAATAAAAACCACTGACAGTGGTTCAGTTAAGACACGAAGCAGTGCTGTTTGTCTTATCAGCTTGATGTAAGGATAAATAGGCTACTTAGGATTCGGGAGTTAAGGTTTTCAGAAAATGGTTGCTGGAGTCCATGAGGGCAGACCGTTGACTTATTTGCAAACACAAGCACCAGGTCTGCCCTGTGGGAAAGTTGTGGTTGTAAACGTGCCAATTTCCAGTTTCTGACTCCCCCTAAGTCACATGACCATCTGAAGATGACCTTTATTCAGGACCAGAACTGGACTTAAATGTTGGATTAAAAACATGACATTTTCATGATAGCTGCAGAGAAATGAGATAGATGGGTTTAATCAAGGAATAATTCAGTATGTTTTTTTATCTTAGGGTTAACTTATATAGGGTGTCCAGATTTTCTGTTCGTAAGGGGCACAAAAATCAAATGTTTGTTGTTGAGTGCTCATTATGCCTGGCATTGTGAAGACAGTGTCTCTAAGGAAGCTATCTGTGAGGAAGATATCTCTAAAATGGGCCTGTGCTCTCAGGTACTTAAAACCTAAATGTAGAGATAGCAAAACAAATAGGAAATAGTAGATTATAATATAATTGATTCCACGTAGGTGGAATCAGCATGAGTTGCCTATAAAAATGGAGTAAAATTAGAACATTAGGTTGTAATGGATGATTGGAATTTGGATATGGGAGAGTAGACCATTTTAACTAATGAGATTAGCACAATTGGAGGCCTGGGGGAAAATGATTGTGGTGGGACAGGGAATATTGCATACCCAAGAAGAATGGTTCATCTGAAGGAATAGATGCAGATGAGATTAGCTGGGCAAGGGAGGTCCAGGCATTGAGGTGCTTTAAGGGAAAGTGGCAGAGGTTTAGGTCTTTTATGCCAGGATACACAAAACCATTGTTGGTTCTTGAGCCATGAAGCAATCTAAAAGAGGACAGTGGTGGGAGAGGGATCTGGCAGAGGTGCCCAGCCAGAAGCCTACTGCAGTCATCCAAGATGGCTGATTTATTTGAGGAATGAATAATGATTAGGGACTTAAAAAAATAGAGTGAAGAATCCAAGACGTTGACACAGTCTTTGTATAGTCCAGCACCTGTATCTGCTAGGATGCCTGCCTAGCCTCTTTGGCTGAGGCCTTGTGCCCCTTAAGTCCTGCTGAGTTGGTTCAGTAAGGTACTAAACCCACCAAGGGCAGAGTGCTTTGTCTTATGACAGCCATTTAACTCAATGTAGGCCAGTACGAGTGTTCTCCACCCTTTTTTCCTGATTTTTCTAGTTAGAGGAAGTCCTTTTTTCCCTTTTGTCCTGAAGCAATAAAGATATAAGACCCGATCTTCCTGCCAGTATTGTCACAGCTTCATGGAACAGCAAGCCCGAGAGAGTGACGCCAGCACACAGGAAGACAGAGTGCGATCAGTGAGGGTGTGTATATCTGTGTGCCTGCGTTTATGAGTACATTAGTATAGCCCTAGCATAGAAGCCTTACTAGCTGTATTTTTAGATGAGGAAATCATTGCTCAGAAAACCTCGGGTGCACCCGGGTGGCTCAGTGGGTTAGTAAGCCTCTGCCTTCAGCTCAGGTCATGATCTCAGGGCCCTGGGATCAAGCCCTTCATCGGGCTCTCTGCTCAGGGGGGGAGCCTGCTTCCCCCTCTCTCTCTGCCCGCCTCTCTGCCTACTTGTGATCTCTGTCAAATAAATAAATAAAATCCTTAAAAAAAGAAAAAAAAGAAAACCTGGCAGTTTGATTAAGGTTAAATAGGTAGTTATGTGGTAGATCGAAAATGAAAGCCTACATTTTTCTGGTTCCAAAGCAGTGCTCTTTTCTCTTTATGACGCTGCGTCTTATCATGGTGGTCCAGGGTCATGTTCAGAATAAATGCTAAATATATTAATTGTGTTTTCCTGGTCTTTCTTTTATGCTGCAAGTACATGTTCTCAGCAAACACAGCTCTAGTAGCTTTGCTCTGTGCTATGAGAGTGTGACCTGTGCCCCACATCTATGTGATCCTCAGTTATATGAAACATAGGGACTATATATATATATATATATATACTACAATAAAACATTCAGCCCATGTTAATAATGAAAAAAGTAGAATGTTTTTTGCCAAAAACAAAAGTCAGCAAAATTAAACTAGAGCTAGCTATTAACATATAACACTTGTAATGTATAGGGATATTTAGTTAAAAGGTTTTTTTTTTTTTAATTTATTTATTTGACAGAGAGAGAGATCACAAGTAGACAGAGAGGCAGGCAGAGAGGAGGGAAGCAGGCTCCCTGCTGAGCAGAGAGCCCGATGCCAGGCTCGA
This sequence comes from Enhydra lutris kenyoni, assembly GCF_002288905.1. Taxonomy (NCBI): domain Eukaryota; kingdom Metazoa; phylum Chordata; class Mammalia; order Carnivora; family Mustelidae; genus Enhydra; species Enhydra lutris. Next base: position 94,218,672 of record NW_019154085.1, on the reverse strand, counting down.
TCCCAGGAGCCTGGGATCATGACCCGAGCTGAAGGCAGAGGATTTAACCTGCTGAGCCACCCAGGTGCCCCTAGTTAAAAGGTTTTAATAGATGGGGAAATAGTTGTGGAGATTTCAAATTATATTTTGGACACCTATCAAATTATTTAATGTAGACACTAATAATCCTGCTATTTTTAAAAAATTACACTTAATATAGATTTACTGGATCTAAAATTTTTTAAAATTACATTTAATGTAGATAGTACTGGTCTTGAGACCTACTTCAATTACATTTCTGACTTTCCTTTTTGTTGATATAGGTACATCTCATTTATGCCTCTAGTATAATTTTCTAAAGTCATGTCATTAGAAATAATACACTTATTAGTGATGATTTACCTGAATCCTAAACTCATTAATCCATTTTTAACTCATTATAGAGATCAAAGAGTGAGATAGAAAGAAGGGTCAGGAGAGAGAAAAATGTTTTCTTAAAAGATGTTACTAAAAGCTGGAAGAGATGTAGAAGTTGAGACATGGAGAGTTGTATATGTGAATAAATCTGAAAAGTGATTGCTTGAGTCAGGCTGAAAGATATTGAAACAGTGAAAATACAATGTGAGTTTATAGAACTAGGGGAGAAATAAGGTGGTAAGGAAACAAGGGAGAGCAGGAGTTTCTCATTCTAACCGCCAGGGGGGAGTAATGTCCCAGAGACATTTGCAGGGCACCATAGGCAGTAGAGAATGCATTGAGAATGGTTAGGAGGGAAATGTGACTGATATATGTCATTCTAGTGTCTGTTATTCAGGGATTATCTTAGTATCAGATTCAGGGGATAATTACTCCATTTAGAGGTGATTTTTTTTTTTTTTTTGTTAAACATTTGACTATTTTGTCTTTTTTTTTTTGAGATTTTATTTTTATTTATTTGACAGAGATCACAAGTAGGCAGAGAGGCACGTGGGGGGGTGGGGTGGGGCGGGGAAGCAGGCTCCCTGCTGAGCAGAGAGCCCGATGTGGGGCTCGATCCCATGACCCTGGGATCATGACTCGAGCTGAAGGCAGAGGCTTTAATCCACTGAGCCACCCAGGCACCCTATTTTGTCATTTTTAAATACGTTGTCAAGTAGGTCGACTCAGAAAGTAAAAGGTAAACTTGGATCTATGTAATTACCAGTGGGTCATTATGGTAATTATTGCCTACTGGCTTCATGGCAAATTATTGATTAGTTAAGAGATTCCAACTGGATATTTATTATTGATAGATTTTAATTACATTACTCTTATTTCTATAATCAATCTCTTTCTCTCATTCCCTCTTTCTTTTTGTCTCTACACTCTGTCCCTCCCATCTTCAGTATTATTACAGAAATGAGGTGTCTACTCTCCGTTCATATTCTAATGCTGAATTATATTGACCTGATTGATAGTGAACCTAATTGAAATTTTAACCAATTTCTAATCTCTTCTACTGATATAAAGTGGCAAGTAAATTAGGAACAAGTGTGAAACTCTATAGATCCTCCAAATCCATAGCCATTTAGGTTGTGCTTTTAACGGAGTTTCCCATGCTAGAAGTGTATTAATTTCCCCCTCTTTGGAGTTACATCAATTTCAGAAACTCAGACAGTTTGTCGGGTAGCTTTTCCTTACAAGCCATGTTCATGCAAAAGCTGTTAGTCTTAAATCCACATATTAACATACAACGTTGGAAAAATCAATCAAGTAGTCCCCCCACCCCACCTCAGGAAATATATTTCAAGACCCTGGCGGATGCCTGAAGCCACAGATAGTACTGAACCCTACATATTTACCTTGTTTTTTCCTATACATACATGCCCATGATAAACTCTAATCTATAAATAAGCACAGTAAGAGAGTGACAACAATAATTAATAAATAATAAAATAGAACAATTATAGTAACATACTATAATAAAAATTATGTGAATGTGGTGTCTCTCTCTCTCTCAAAAGATCTTACGTTCTTTTTCCTTCTCCTCTTGTGATGATGTAAGATGATAAAATGCTTATGGGATGAAACAAAGTGTGGTGAGTGACGCAGGCAGCGCTGTGATGTAGCATTGGGCTACTGTTGACCTGATGATATGTCAGAAGGAGGATCATTTGCTTTGGATTGAGGTTGACCTTGGGGAACTGAAATTGTGGAAAGCACAACTGTGGATAAGGGACGTTGTTGTATTTTATTGATTTCAAAACCTTTGATGTAACTCTTCTTGATTTTTTTCAGAAGCACTTTGTCGTCGACATTGATTTAAAGCTTTGCAAACGTTGGTGATCAATAACTGTTTTCGAGTCACCAAAGAATTCATTAACTTCTATACTTCCTTCATTGCCACATATTCTTATTGAATTCTCTTCCAATCGCCACATTATTCTTGGCTGAAAACACATTAGCTATAAAAATTCATGAAATGAGAAACATAACATTATAAAGACTTTGTTTAGGTATAGTAGTTAATGGATTGTTCAGAACAGTGGAACACTCTCTCATTTTGAGTAAAACTAAATTTATATCTTCCATCGTTTTACACTTAAACATGAGTAACTTCACGGCTTTATCATTGCATAAACAAATTATTGCCAAATGAATTTGTAGACCCACAGAATTTGTATTTGTCTGGTAAGATATAAGAATCTCCACACCTTCTGTCGGTAGAGATAGACAGCAATTGTATATGCACTAGGAATAATTTATTTTTAAATAAAAATAGATTATTGGTCAGCATTAACTTGAGAAAACAAATGCAGCATAGCAAAAAGAAATTCGGCATACCTAAGTCGTTTTAGTATCTTAGCATATAATTTCCCTTTTCTTCTGGATACATGTTAAATTATAATCTTTTTAGCCTATGTCAAAATTTCTACTATTTCATTCTAGAAGAATGCCAAATCATTCATATTTAAATTTTTATTCCTAAGTCACATCACAATTTTAGTGACTAGACAAGATAATACTAACTTACAACTTGTTATTTCTAGAGCATTAAAGAAACTTTAAAAATTAAGATGAATGTAAAAGATGTTTGCATCCTTCCAAGATAAAACTACGGTATTGATATGGAATATGATCATGAAAATAGGCTTATGAATCAGAAAGTAATTAGAAGTTCACAGTCAGACTTAAAGTCATCCAAAGACTGTTAAGAAATGATTCAGATATAAAATTGCCTTCTTTCCTAACTTCACTTGCTGTTTGTACTTACACATAACTCTGCTCATTGTCCCTTTGGAACATTTCTTTTTTTTGTTTTTTAAATACTTATTTATTTATTTGACAGACAGAGATCACAAGGAGGCAGAGAGGCAGGCAGAGAGAGAGGAGGAAGCAGGTTCCCCACTGAGCCGAGAGCCCGATGCGGGGCTTGATCCCAGGACCCCGGGATCATGACCTGGGCCGAAGGCAGAGGCTTTAACCCACTGAGCCACCCAGGTGCCCCTCCCTTTAGAACATTTCTTGATGGGCTCTGGGTCAGATAGACCTGCTTGAATGTTGATTTCACTACCTCCTAGTGATGGGGAACATTATTGCACTTTTCTGAGCCTTGGCTTTTTCATCGACATGATGGGGATCATTAAGTCTGCATCATGGCTTTGTAGTGAGGATTTAATGAGTGTCTGTAGAAAGTGTTCATCATGTGCTAGTAATAGTAACAGTGTAGTTAAGCTATTTTTATTATGTCATTTTTATTCTTTAAAATGTAAGGGATAGAACTAGATGGAATACATTGAATATATCCTGAAATCCATTGATAACTAGCTGCTTTAAGCCATTTGAATATCAGTTGAATGGATGGGATTAGAGACAAGTGTTTTTAACGTGAAGGAAATTTTCTGTGGACAAAAGACACCAGTCTCTTGAGATTCAGATACATTGTGAATTCAGGGTCTTCCTTTAATATGAGGAAATCGGATGTAACTAGTATCATTTACTCTTCCCAAAGCTGTGATGAATGCTAAGTCTGCCCTACCTTGGAGTAATGAGAACATGGGAGAAGAGAAGGAGAGCTATACTCTGTGGAGACTGCCAGGGGGAAGTATGAAAGGGACAATGGTAGTCATGTATTTTTTTGGTATATGCAGAGATATTTGTTAGATTTTGGAATAATTACTGAAGAGATAATTGAGAAGACCCTTTAGTGACAATGATTGTCAAGCCATCTTCTCTCTCTCTCATTTTTACAGCTTTATGATGATAGAATTTATATACCATTATACTTATCCATTTAAAATATTCAGTTCAGTGGTTTTTAGTGTATTCACAAAATTGTTCAACCATATTCTAATTTGAGTTTTTGTCATCCCCCCACAGAAACTCCGTATCTATTAGTAGTCACCCACTACCTTCCCCACTCCTGGCCATAGGCAACCAGCAACATACTTTCTTTCTCTTCACTCATTTTTGAGCTTTTCTCCTACATTCATCTGATTAGAATTTCTGTCCAGTTTCTTCAAGGTGTCAGGTGTATAGTTTTTGCTTTGTCATCTCTGCCTTTTTGTCCCATCTTCTGCTTTCCTTACCTAGCTAAACCGGTCCCTCTCCTGTTCTGCCTGTGCAGACACTATTAATCCTAGTTCAAATCTCATCTCCTCTGTAAACCTTCGCTGATGTCTCAACATCTCTGAATCCGCAGTCCTTGAATAGGCAGGAATATTTTATACAGTCTGGTGTCAAATCCTGTTTTAAACTGAAATCTTCTTTTAATTGATCATATGTTGGCATTATTTTCCCAAATTAAGTACAGGATTCTTGACCTACATATGTCCTATAGACTATTTAATGGTTCTTTGGATAGAGTTGATATTCAATCAGTATTAATTATCATCTCTACTCACTTATCTGTGTGACACAGTTGTGCAGATTGGACTGTAAGTCATCTTCACTCTCTTATAATTAAAGAGGTCTGCTTCTTGGACGTCTGGTAGATGCTTCTTGTTCAATAAAATCTCTGACCTCACTTGCAGTTGAAGAAATCTTGATTTTAGCTATTAAAGAGAGCTGAGTAGAGTAGTTGCTTGATTTTGTGATTGAATAACTAAAATACTTGCCATAGTTGAGCATCTACGTCCTCTAGTAAGTAAGTCCCACATGTCAGGGTTTGTATCAAGACATACTTTGCTTTTATCCAATTTTTATACATGCTGAATTAGGATACAGGAGAACTAAATGTACTTCGAGAGGTGGACGGAGTCCACAAAACAGTGGCAGGTGCAGCAAGGGGTGAGAAGTCCAACTCAGTTTGATTTGGGCTGCACTTTGGACTCTGCATTTTTTACTGATGCTGAAGGGGAACTGATGTGGGTGGTCTGTAGGTCACACCCAGAGAAACAGGGCTTGGAGAGAATGAAGTACACATCCTTCTAAAAGAGTGCAATGTGAGATTTTAAGGAGTTGGGCTTAAAAGGAAGGAAAATAAGCTTGGGTTACTGGACAACAGAAAATGCTGAGACAGGAAGGGTCAAAGAAGGGGAAGATGTAGAACCCAGAGACTGAGAAACTGAAGGAGGAAAAAAAACATAATTCAATTTGAGCTTATCCTGTAATAAGGAAAGGCAATCTGAGTTATTTTGTTTGTTTGTTTTCCTTCATTTAAAACACTAAAACTTTAATACTGACCCCAACCCATTTTTCCTCAAAAAACAATATTTTTAATTTATTCCATATGTATTTATGTGTGTGTATACACACACACACATGTGCAAGCACATGCACATTTTCCATGTGTTTGGCTTTTATTCAGGCACTGTGGTACATAAGATCTGAAATAAATGTTCTTTTCCTTTAGTTAATATAATATTCTCTGCTTTTCCTGTAGCAAAGATTAGACTTTGTATTGAGACGCATTTTTCCTTTTTTGTAGCATAGTGCATCATTGGGAAGGTTGTTATTTGATGCTGCAATGTGTGGACAGAGCTTTTGAAAAGAAAAATAAGATGAGGACCCAAATTGATGAAGCCCCCATTGTGTCCGTGTCTGTAATAGAGTAGTTTGATGAATACAGCAATCTTACTGTGTGTGGCATAACAGAGGTGACTGCCAAAGTAGAGTATCTGTTCTTTTGTAGATTCTCATTACTAGAGAATTAATAGGCCAAAAAAAAAATAAATAAAATAAAAAAAGGAATAACTACAACCCATGCCGCCTTTGAAATCAAGATATGTATATGTGACTTGACAGTAGTAATAGAAAGGATCTTATATAACTCCTTTGCTATTTGTTGAGTCCCTGCTGGTCGCTCACCCAGCTGGCCATGCAAAACAAAATTCCATGGCATCTTTCCTAAGTATCTTCCTTTCAAGCAGGTTTCAATAAAAACACATTTCCCATCCCTTTCATTGACCGCATCATTTGTCTGGTTACCTGGGCTTGCATTTCTGTAGCTGGCCTTGACTCCGTGCCCTCATTCACCTCCCAAGTCTAGTTAATCAAGTTATGTCGAGAATTTCTTCAGATCGCCTTCACATTTTTATTGCCACCAGCAGCTCCAGATCAAGAGATTGTTCTCCACTCTCTTGATATACCCTTTCTTAATCGATTCTGGAGTGGAAGATATTAGATTAATTTTCTCCAAGCACAGATGCTAATATTTACCATGCTACTGGGATTTCTAACCCCCCGCCCCTTACCTATAGTTAATAGCACCATTTGCTTTCATCTGGCATACTGGCCCTTATAACTTTTATCCCCTAAGGCCCTGTGGTTTTCTAATATAATTCCTGCCAATTGGGTCCTTCCTTTCTCTGTGGATAGGGTATACACATCCCCAATGACCACCTATTCCCAGAGCTGTTTCTTCTGTTTCTTCCACAAAGACTTCTTGTCTCTCTGACCAATGGCAATGACCTTCCTCTTCTCTGAGCCATCATGTGCATATTGTCTCTCCGTTGTAACACTTACGATTGTATGTATGTGTCACCTTCTCACTTTGGACCATTTTGTTTTACAGACACAAATTCTACCCCTGCCTCCATTGAGCCATCTTTGAAAGTGCAGATTTATTACAGTGGATTCCCTAGGCAAGAGAGTTTCGATTATTTAGTATCCCTCCCAGTGCCCCGTTCCCTTTGGCCCTGCCACCATCTCATCCTAAGACGCCCAGTGGAAACACAGAGCTTTTGTCTTTGTGTAAAAGGGACAGTGTATACTAACACATCTTACTACCATCCCAGCCAGGAAAATCCTTCCTTCTGTATAATATCCGGGGTCTGCAAAACTAATCCTCACATAGGTTCTTTCTGTTACAGTCTTAATGTTTGTAATTACACGCATCTAAGAGAAGTGTTTCTTCTACCAGGGAAAGTATTCGAAGCTTTGTCCATTTTCTATGTATTACATTTTCAGTTATTTCTGCATTGAAAGGTGAAAAGGGAGAGGTGAGAAATGACACAGACGTGGCAGATAGAAATATTTGGTTAATAGAGATATTTACAAAATTATAGTCTGCAGTCTGTAATATATTAGGTATTACTTTCACCTTTTTTTTGTTTGTTTTTTTTATTCCTTAAGGCACAGATAAGGGAATCACATTGCAAATGATTTTCCAAATTTGTTGCAATGCTTTCATATGCAATGCTACCTTTTCTAGCAGGGAAAAAATATATCGAATATCTGTTAGTTGAGTTTTCACTCAACTGCTGTTATAGATATGATTTCCTTCAAGGGGAGATAGTTTAAATCGAAGGATTTGTGTTAACAGCCCACCCTTATCAGAAATTATCCAATTTGGAGATTATTTTGATTTCTCTCTCTCTTCCTTCTGTCTTTCTTGTCCTTGGTCATTTTCCTAAGAAGGTCTTCTATGAAATGGCATGTGAGGGAACAAAAGAGGTGAAAACCTTTTTTGTTTATTAGTTCTAAGGTGTATGTAAATATACATGAGACTGAACTATCCTACTGAGCTATTAATAGCTACAGATCATGTGGGATTTCTTTAGATCACTTTTTACATGATTTTGGCTCTGCATCTAATAATCGAAACATTTTTCTCTATTATTTTTTTTTCTGCCTTGGAAATTGACACCCCAATTTAGGCCATCCATAGGTATGTCACTACCTGCCAAGGTCTAACTTACTCAGTAGACACCTGCTGAGAATATCCTGCAGGCACATCACACTGATGTGTCCAAAATAGGTTTCGTCACCTCTGCCCCATGCCTTACAAGCCTGCCTTTCTCTGTGAATGGCAACACCATGAGCCCTCAGTTGACATGAATGTCTTCCTCTTCCTTGTAAAGGAAGTCTTACCAGTTAACAAGTCCTGCTCCTTCTAACTTCATAATAGTTTTTTTTTTTTTTTTGATTGTTTTTAATGACTCAGCCTAGCGTGATGTGGGTCATAAAATAGAAACAGAGTGAACATCTGTTGACTAAATACATGAAGAAACCCATCAGTCACTCCTTGTATGTCACAGATTGACTTTCTTAGAAAAGTAAGTTGTTCATACTGTTCCCTGCTCACAAATCTTCCAGAATTCCCATTGTCTCTAGAAAATCCTAGATTCCTTAGGCTGGTAGGTAAACCTCTTACCATCTAGATACAGCCTAATGTCATATTCTTATATCTTATTACTTCTTACAATCCCAACTTCTCATGGTTGACCAAATAGCAATCCAGCTTCTATAATACCTTCTCTCTGCTCACACAGCTGTCTCCCCTAGAATGCTCTTACTGAGGCCACACTTCAAAATGCCAGGACGTTACACCTTTATTTCCTGATACAAATACTTTTGTCCCTTAGGACACTCCCCTACTTTCACCTAGCTGGAAGAAATGTTTTTCTTGCCTGGATTTCTGTGGTATTTTCTCTCAATTTTTAAAACAAATACACACACACACACAGACACACACACACACACAAATATGCAAGTAATATAAAATTGATAATTTTTAAAAAATTTTTATTTATTTATTTGACAGAGAGAGAGATCACAAGTAGACAGAGAGGCAGGCAGAGAGAAGGGAGAAGCAGGCCCCCTGCCGAGCAGAAAGCCCGATGCAGGGCTTGATCCCAGAACCCTGAGATCATGACCTGAGCTGAAGGCAGAGGCTCAACCCACTGAGCCACCCAGTGAGCCACCCAGTGAGCCACCCCAAAAATTGATAATTTTTTAAAAAGTTTGATGATTCACATTACTTCTGATTGTTCAAATATTTTACAACTTTTTTTTAATAGTCTCTTATTTACAGAATTTAACTTTGCATAAGTACCTGATGCTACAGAACAGCAGCATTGATTGAATACAATTTGAATGGGCAGAGAATAGTAAGGAGCACATCTTCTAACGTGCTGTAGAAACAGAGGAAAGTTGCATCATGTGTGAATTTAGTTTATGCCAGCTCAACCGTACAATCTTAGTGACAACAATTTTTATAGATAGAATAGCAACCTCAGCAGTAGATAATATTCTGCCCACTCTTCTCTTCAGCAATCATATATCCAGGACTAAACCTGAGATAGGAAATTTGATTCTGCTGTCTGCTCATTGGCCTCCAGCATTTTGCCTCTCTGGGTGATATTTTTGTGTTAAAAGATAATGCTTTTCTGTTTAACATGGCCCCAGACGAGAATCAACTATTTCATTTGTTGCTCAACTGAAGACACTGAGAACTGTTTTGAACAAGGAGGAAAAGCTAGTTATATGGGACTTACTGAGAACTATTGTGTCAATAATGTTTCAGCATGAGAGCTTTGAAATTTATCTGCCAAGTGGCTTTTTGTTAGATGTGATTTCTACCTTATGCACTGATTTTTGAACCTAATTCCTTCATAAGGTGCAGAGTCTGTGGCTGCATGTCTTCTGTGAGATCTGGCCTGTATGCATTTCTGAGGGGCTTCCTCAACCTAATGTTAGTTTGAATGGCCTTATGGAAGACTGAAGTAAGCTGGCAGGCTACTGTGGTTACTGCCAGGAACAATCACCAAAGATTTCTAAATCTATCCTTCTCCCCTTCTGTTATCTGGTGTGGTCATGCTTCCTTGTCCTTTCTGGAACTAAGTTGGTACTAAGACTTATCTTCTCCACAAAGGCAAGTCTCAATCAGAGGAAAGCTGTACGAGCAACTGTGGGACTCTCTACATCATTATTTTCCTGCCTCAGCTTTGCATATGAACGGATATGGAGATCCCCATCAGCCTGATTCCCTCAGTAAGAATGATGTTAGGGAAACCCCCATTCCTGTCTAAGTCTGTATCTAAAATACATGCATTTGAAACCACCTAGCTTGCTATTTGAAGCCACTGAGATTTGGAGGATTGTTGGTTGCTGTAGCATAATTGACGAAACTGTGTTTTGCAGTAACCATTCCAGTGTTTCTCCTGTGGTGGTGTGAAAAAAAAAAATCTCAGCATTGTAGCAAAATCCAAGGGGGTGCTGGTAATCACCGTAGACCAGGGGTCCTCAACTCTGGCTTGTATTAGAATCACAACTGAGCTGATACCATGCAAGGGGCAACCATTCCAGAATTTCTGATTATAATTAGCCGGTGGTGAGACGTGAACACCTACATTTTAAAAAGCTCCTTGGATCATTTTAACATTCTGCGAGAGTTGAGATCCTCTGGTTCAGAAGTAAGATGTTAGCTGTTAGCTCAGACAGACTTACTTTCTTCCTTCCTTCCTTCCTTCCTTCCCAACTTCTCTTCCCTTCCCTTTCCTTCTTTCAGTTTGCTCGCATATAGTACATCATAAAGTTTTTGTAGTAGTGTTCAAAGATTCATTAGTTGCAAATAACACCCAGTGCTCATCCCAACACATGTTTTGCTATCTGTCCTTGGGACTGAAGTGGCTTTAAGTGTGATTCTTAATATTAACATTAAGCTCAGGTGAGGTGAATTTACCCTTGATGTTGCCTAAATTATTTGATTCATCAGTAAAATTGCTCATGGAAGTTCTTACTCTCACCCCCAGAATCACCATTGTGAAAAAAGCAAAGGTGATTGGGTTCCTAGGATTCAGTGAGTGGAGAGAGAAAATCTTCAAACAACAAATGGTGGGGTTCACTATTGTTTTGCAATGGCCTATCAAATTATTTCACAATTCTTGTGAGGGATGTTGAAGAAAGGCTGATGGTTATGCATAGCATTCTCTTGATGTTGAAGAAAGGAACAACGAAATAGCTTCCTCTTCTGTTTCTATTCAGATTATGCTGTGTTTGGGGCATGTTGGGAGGAGAGGCAAATAGGTGGTACTTGTGGTGAAGACTCTCATATTCAGTAGCTGGGGACTGAAAATACTTCAGAAAAACCACCTGTTTAGATAATGGAGAAGCTCCCACCATTGATTCACTTCTCAGTGCTGGCATCTCCAGGGTCCAGGGAAGATGCAGTGTGGGAGGGAGGTCTCATGGCATCCCTAATTGTAGCAGAAATCGTGGACCCTACTGAGAATCAGTCTTCCTGGGGATGAAGCATCCACTTGAGGGTTAACTTTTAGGAGATATATCTACTGAACGACTTAGGGCAGAGAGACACCACAAAACATTCTGTTTCTCTCCTGCCATGCCTTATCTCCTTATTATTGTCTCTCCCCGCCCCATCCCCCCACAGGTTCAGTAGAAGTAGTTTGTTGATTAATGGGCTCTGTAAGTTTTTTTAAATAAAAAACTAAGTGGATAATTAGTAACATCTGTTTTTTTTTTTTTTTTCCCCTGGTCAAGAAATACTGTTAGAAGTCGTTGTATATATAAACTTCATTCCTGGTTGATAGGTCAGGTGAGAAAACAAAGCTAAAATCTAGCCAGTTCTGTAGTGAATATACTAGAGGAAAAAAAATGTGGCATGAATCCAAAGGGAGACAGTAGATATTCCAACTTCCTCTATGCTTACTGTCCTTCCTCCTTTGCCATTTGTACCAGAGCTTCAGAATGGTATTTTATTAAGGAGGATGGTTTCATAGTTTTGATGGTTTTTGAATTCACATAATTCAGATAGGCTAGTCACCAACATAGTCATTGGTGTTAGAAAAAAACTGAAAATTTCAACCTAAATCATAAATCAGCTCTTCTTTGCCATTACAATGCAGGTAACTCAGATTTTTTTTTTTAAATATACAATACATTATAAATAAAGAGGGACCAGGAAAAAAAATAGCACTTACAATGAACTCATTGAAATTGCATCAACTAAACATATTTCACTGGGTCATGATGTGGAAATAAGGTTGTTGGGATTTAGACTGTTCTTTGTCAAGTTAATTGTTTTAATGAGATTTTTCCTGCGTTTGAGTTTGAGTAATGCACTGTAGCTTCCATTTCTCAGTTTCAGTAAAAAATAGAAATGCACAGAGAAACAGTCTGGGAAGAAGACTTTCTTGTGTGCGAGTATTGTTTTCTTGTTAGTGTAAGTTACTGAATCTCCTTTCCTAGAAATATCTGAGATGATTTAAGTACAGGCTTGTTCAGTGGCAGAGGACTAATCTTAGGAGGGTTTTTTCATCTGAGTAAGACAGTAAATCATCTAAGAGACCCAAATCCACTTTAATATTTTTACTCTTTGTGAATTACTATGTCAAATGTATGATTTACCAGCTCCTCTAAAGAGGTTCTCAAAGAACCTGAAATTCTTCATATATTTTTATGTTGAGTATGACAACAAAGTGATACTATTCTTTTGTTGTCTTGACCAAGTTCTCTAGAGTCAAATGTGAAGGCCTTGAGCCCATTTCACTTTTGACCCTAGACAGCCTATGACGTTTGTATCCCTAGAGATACTTTTTTAGAACATTAAGATAGTGGGTTACCTTCTCCCTTGTGTATATCTGAGATCTGCTATTGGTGGGAATAAAAAATTCATAAATCTCTTTGAATTATAGTTTCATATGAAGTCTTCTAAAGCAAATGTTTATGGTAATTTATAACTTTAGCCAAATAACTTCAGATAAGTCACGTATCATTCAGTTAAAGTTATATATCCTCAGGGGGGGAAAAAAGATCAAGGTAAATAAGTAAATAAAAACATAATATTGTGTTGATACATGGTGAGAGGCATTGTTACTGATCCAGTAAAAAGTGGCAGAATACTAAAATAAGGGATAAGTATATAGAGGGGGAAAGTAGTAAAATGAACATGGTTCAGATTTTTCATTTATAGTTTTTAACTTGTACTCTGAGAACAAAGGAATACACAGCAGCAGGCCCTTCTATAGAAATGAAAATTTACTCTTAGATTAATTTTGCAGGAAAGACAAACTTCTTTATTGAGCTTCAAGGCTGGCTAACTCCTTCGAAGACACTGCAGCTTAACCCGATTACTGGTTTTGAAGAACACATTAAGCTATCTTAAAGAACTACTATTTTCAGCCTGGGGAACTTCTTTTCGTATTAGGCTAGAGTGTTTGCTACCCAAGTAATAAGAGATTCAAGCAGAGAAATGGTAAGAAAGAATTGTAGAGCCTTATACTTAAGCTTTTCTTGTGCACGTAGAGATGATTTCTAGAGTTACTTCACTATGAGGCCACTTATGTACAAATGTATAAAGGCATTAGTAAGGGTTCACTAGGGTCACAATTAAATGGAGCTCCGTAGTGGAAAGAGAAATGACCCCAGAGCCACTTCACCATCTTGGTATATTAACCGAACATCACTTTCCTCATAAATTAATCTAATCAATCCCAAATGTTCACAATAAAGCTTGCAAAGAAGCATCTATTCTTAAAGCTCCTAATAATTTCTATCCTTAAAAAAAGCTGTTTAAGAGTCATCATCATGTTAAGGACATCATCATTTTACTGCGTTCATTTTTCACTAAGGTACTGTAGGTTGTCAAAATTGCCAACATTTCTAGAGCTCAACGTTGAAGAGAGAAGAGATTTGCTTAATGACCAATGTGTCAGAAATACAGTCTTACCCAGTCATCTAAAGAGTGATGAACTTTAGGATTTCATTTTAGAGTCAAATTCTAGGGGATGAGACAGTTAGATGGTTCATTTAGTTATTCACTCAAAAAGTACTTACTAGATTATTTATTGACACTGTTGGGTGCTGGGAGCATTGGCCCTGACCTCTATAGTCACTGAATTTGTAATATAGTAATCAGATACAAAAAATTATTACATTATTCATTACGGTGTCTCAATTGTGAAATGTATCCAAAAGAGAAAAATGGGTTGCTGTAGGAGTTTCATGGGAAGGGGGCTAATCTGGTTTACTCTGGAGTCAGGAAGGCTCTCTGAGGAGGTGATGTTTACACTGAGATTGGAAGAAACCCATCAAAGTGTGGCCAAGTAGAAAAAAGGCAATGTTCTGCAGACTTTCTTGGTCAACTTATCTCATAGTGATTTCCGTCATTTGACATGTTGACAGGTTAGTGAATCTCTTATTCTTAAAACATCATATAAGACTTTCATATTCTTTGATTTATATTGTTTCTCTTGCTTCTTCTACCGGATTATAAAGAAATGCAGTTCTGGGTTTTCAGGCTTTAGCCGGCAGTACCCAGATTTTTTGTATTTCATTAAGCATTTGCATATGGTTGTCTGTAGTAGTTTCTTTATGTATTTCATCAGGCTCTAGAGGTAACCCATTTTGCTTTTTATCAATAGGTTGTAATCTTGTACTTCTTAGTTATTATTATCCTTCAAATTGATATATGTGGATTGACTTTATTGGAGAAACTCTAGGACAATTATAGAGGGTGAAGGGAAGACCAATCATACTAACCATGCAGAAATGAAGACCACTCACCAGTGAACCTGAGTTATAATTTGGGAGAATTCTGCCCTTGTTTGAGCTTGAAGACTTAGCAATAGAACGGTGTGCAATTTAAGGTGATTTTCAGATAGCTGGAATATATTGGGTCACCTTGATAGAGCTGATGTATAAATGGAAATTTAGAGAAATATTGTTTACCTAGATCTTTAACTGAATAAGTTTCAGCCTATAACATCAAATTGTTTTTAACTTAATTTAGAAAATCACCTAGCTAAATTAGCCTCACTCCAGAAGGGAATTGGTTTTGATATGACCAACATAATCCCTCTATAGATTCTTTCTGTGTGTTAATAATAGCCTCCCATGCTCCTTAAAAAGGAAACTCTCAGAGAAACAAACATGCCACCTCAAGAAATCCTGTCACAGAATCAGCCATCAGAGAGTTCCTTTAAAGTTGCCTTAAAAAAATTTTTTTTTTAATATCATTAGGTTTAGGTTCAGGATGTCAGTTTTTTTTTTTTCTTAATTAGATTTTTTTCCAATTTTAAATTCGTATAGAACATTTTTAGATTGTTGTATATGAAGGATATGAATGCAAAAACGGTAAAAGTGAGGGGATTTCCTTCATAGGAGACAGCAGAAAAGAGGAATGTAGAAACTACATGCTTTCTTGCACATAGGCAGTAGAAATTTAATAAATAAATCAAGCATGGAGTAAGATTAAATTTACCCTAAATTTTTTAAATATGTAAGGAAGTCAGCTGCATGAATCCCAAACTAAATCTTTGATCTCAAAGGTACTTTGCAAGACAGACATGACTGATTTTTAACTTCATGTCAGCAAAATAAATTATTTAGCAGCATACAATGCCAGTTTGGCCCCAAGTGAGAATGAATCTCATACTGGAAATGGAAAATGTGGTTGCATGTTTTGCAAACTGGGGGAGATGGCTTGGCTGTTTGCACCTGGAAACATAAGTTTGCCTACTGGTCTGACCCATAGCAGCCCTGCTTTTTTTTTCCGTGGCCGAGTGTTCTTCTGTGGATAGCATACCGTGAGACATTTATTAACCTTATGCAGTGGTCATTTGAAGTTTGAGCCCATCCAGCGACCATTGCCCCTTTCTCTGGTGACAGTAGTTCAAATTCCCACTGCTTTCCTCACAGTGTTCAAAAAGGGCTTCCTTGCAGGGTTTAGACAGGAGCATGTGACTTGCCCGGGTAATGTGTGTCATTTAGTCCCAGTGTTGGTTCATTTATTTATTCCTGGGTCTTGGGCAGGTATTACCATTCAAGAATTGACTCTGAGAGGACATAGGTTGATAGTAACTCCTGGCAGTCATCTTGCTACTTGTGCGGCCAACATGGAGAAGGGCAAATCTGAGAGATTGATAGTGAGGTCCTGATGGCACATTGTGAGCCTAGTGTCCTGCTGCCACTCCCTTAGATTTTCAGTGACATGGGCCAACACAATTTATTTTTTGGCTTGACCATTTCATTATTAGTAGTCATTATTATTAATAATATTTTTGGAACTTAGAGCAGAGTCTTGATAAATACAGTTTCATTGGTCTAAAGCATTTTATTTTCTTTGTTATTATGTTGTAGAGAACCTCCTGAGTTGTGTTTTGTGTCTGGATTAAAGCACTCATCTGAATTATTGTGGTATGTACATTTGAGCCAAATGATAGTCCAAAGCTAGAGAGACTCCTGACTCATAGAAAGACCATACTGAGATTGTGATGATAGAAGTTGTGATATTTACTCGTGGCTAACAGTGTGCCTTAGGGCTGTTGGTTGCTTTAATCTGGTCATTATTTTTCTTGATGTCTTGAAATGAGCCAGTAATGGAGATATTTATCAGTTGGATACACAACTGAAAGTGAGGAGTGATATTTTGCATATCTAAATCAGGATACACAAAGGTCTTCGATAATTAAAACAATTATTTGTAAGTAACAAGATGAAATTTAACAGTTATGATTTCTTATAATTGTATACACTGGTAAGATTTTTCAAGCCTATTTTTCTTATTAATTTCAGCATTTTACTACATTTACAAAAACAAATTAATATTTTAATCGTAATTTACTTGGCGGAAACAATTTCAAATGGAATAAATGAGGAGAGAAGATAAAGATATTTAGGAATTTATTAAAATGCAAGTACTGGATACTCACATTTTTTTTTATCCAAAAGCAAAAGTAGCTCTAAGGATTTCTAGAAGTAAAGACCCATGGTTGTGTCCTTCATATAAACTTCAGACCTCGGGAGCACAGGATGAAGGAGACGTGTGGTTTATCCGCAGCACTGTGAAAGTGATTGAGTGGTTTTGGTTGATTGCAAGCACAATATGATTTAACAACCTGGTGTAGTAGCCAAAATGGTTAATTTGGATGCATTGATTCAGTTGTAGACTGGCTTCATCTGGATACAAAACCCCAAACTCAGAAGGTAATAGTCACCTTTCATCCAAGGGTAATGAGGCCACCTCTACAGAATCAGTTGTTTGGCATGGTGGTAGGGGGAGGGGGTGCTGGAAAAGGGTGGGGTTCAGAGTAAATCAGAACATGGGGAGAGTGCTTGTCACTGTTCTGAGGGATTGGGATTTTTGCCTTAGAAGAATGAAGAGTCATGGCAAACCTAACTGTCTTTAAATATTAGAATGATATTTACATGGGAGAGTGAGTAACGTATTCTGAGTGGCGTTGGAGAACAGAACTGGGCCTGCTGTTTGGAGGCTGGTTTCAGGTTACTCTAAGACAGAACAGTCTCATAGAACCGTCCTGAAGCGGACTGAGCTTCTTCTAGAATGGTTTCTGCCAGACAAGCCTCCAAGAGTATGGTAATACCAGTAGATGAGGTAGCGGTGGGGTGCACCTGAATTTTATACTCCGCCCAACTTGGGATTCTGGCACGTTCTTTCAGAAGTGGAACTGGTTTCAAGTGGTATCAGTGGCTGAGTCACAGACATTGGAGGAGATCCTTAGCACGTTCTAGAGCCATGAGCTGCTTTGATATCTTACATTTTCAACTCAATTGCTTCAGTCATTATGCCATGTTAAATAATTTCTTGCTTCTTTGATAGTACTTCCTTCTTCCCCGACTTCTACTTGTGCTTGCCTGGGGAAGTAGATACTGAAAAAGGTAAGCGGCTGCTCGCTCTTGACCAGCAGCTTAGCTTCCTTCAGTCCAATTTATAGCTTTTGTCCCTGTGAATTGCTGAAACTACATTCTGATGTCCTAACTTTCCTTGTCATAGAACTTCCCCTTCCCTGAATTTACTGCCTCACTTTGTCCCTAAACATGGGTTTTGTAAAAACCTACTACTTTCCACTTCTCTTAAAATTACCTGGTTGTCAAAACAGTCATTTTGTGAACTTTTTCGAATAACACTTTCTATTTGGTCAGAGAAATCATCTTGAGTTTCCTTGTTGATTTTTTGGCAGTATGTGAACTTGAAGTTACTTAACGCCATTATTCCTCCTTCACCAGGGGTTTTTCGGCCTGAAATCTAGGTGAGCAGAAATAGAATACCCATGGAAGGGGAGGGAGGTAGTCATAGCCCTACCGATTACCTCCATAAATACATTGCAGAGATAGCGAGGTTTGCTTTTGTGCTAATTCAGTTAAAATAATTTTGACATTTGTCCCCAACTAGAATTGAAGACTGGCAAGAGAGAAACTCTGGAGGGAGGCTTCAGAGGCAGGAATGAGATATTAAGTTTAGGGAAAGAACCAGCACACTGTATTAGAGGAAGTCACACTTGTTTCAGAGTTAGTATCAGCCAGATTTAGAACTACGAGCCAAAATCCAACCATTTTGAGTCAGGGAGTTCTGGGTTGTTTGTTTGCATTCAAAGTGATAGTGCAGCAGATTGTGACCTAATACGTACTCATCTGAGGGCATTCAGTGGAATATATTTTCCAAATACAGGGTTTCCATGATCTTCGTTCATCATCGCTGGTAACAACAGGATAGCTTTGGGATGGGAGTGCCTTTAGCCTTTCTTTGAGCACCTTTGGCTTCACTCCATTCTTTGAAGTGAATAATTTCAATGCCATTTCTAAAGAATGCTGTTCAAAGGACAGCTTTAACGCATAGCCTCTCATATCAGGCCTTCCGTATCCAGTAAGTTTTCTACCTTGAATCTTTTATGGAGAGATAGGTTTTAGCTGTATTTGTCACTTACGGTTCCACAAACAGAAGAATAGAGGATGAAATGTGAACTCGCAGGGGGTATAAAAACCAATGGCATGTTTGAAAATGTAAGACCAGAAGACTTAGAAATACTTAGGTAAAATTAAAGATTTCTGGTTCTCATGGAAATCTATTTTTTTTTAAAGATTTTTTTATTTATTTGACAGAGATCACAAGTAGGCAGAGAGGCAGGCAGAGAGAGAAAGAGGAGGAAGCAGGCTCCCTGCTGAGTAGAGAGCCCGATGTGGGGCTTGATCCCAGATCCCTGGGATCATGACCTGAGCTGAAGGCAGAGACTTTAACCCACTGAGCCACCCAGGCGCCCTGGAAATCTGTTATATTAACTTAACTATTATATTAACATTTAGGTCAATGTTTTCAGTGAAAATAGTAACACAAAGAGGAAAAGCCCATAATGGATCATTCTTGGCAGAACTTGGTGTCCTTTACTATGGAGGTCTTTAGATATATTCATGTGCAGCTTGACACAGGAGGCTGTTATTATTATGGATTTATTCTACCTTTACCTTTATATTTAAGCAAGATAAATGATCACGGAGGAGGAGAGTCCATGTGGGCTATTCATGAATGGTGCATCGTGATAAGCTCCATCTTCTGTAATAGTGGAAGAGAATAGATGTCTCCTACCACTTCTAGTTACTTACTATATTATCAAGGGAATCAAGAACCCAAGAAAAGGAATTTTAGAACTTGAAACCATTCCTTCAATTTTGTAATGTTTGTATCTGTGGTAGGTAGAGTAGTGTACCATCTCCCTACTTCCAAGATACCCTTGACCTCATCTCTGAAACCTGGCATATGTTATGTTACATAGCAAAGAGCAATTCAGGTGACAGATGGGACTGATGTTGCTCATCAGCTGAACTTGAGATGGAAAGATGATCCTGGATTTTCTGAATGGGCCGAAGGTAATCACCAGAGTCCTTATGTGTGAAAGAGACAGACAGAGTGATGTACATGAAGAGGACTCGATCAGTGATTGCTGGCTTGGAAGATGGAAAGGGGGCCACAAGGCAGGATCCTAGGCAGCCTCTTGTTGTGAAAGTTCAGTACATGGATTCTTTTCTAGAGCCTCTGGAAGGAGCAGAGCCCTGCTGACACCTTGATTTTAGCCTAGTGAGACACGTTACACACAACTGACCTTCAGAACTGTAAGACACTAAGTCTTTGTTGTTTTAAGCCACCAAGTTTGTGGTCATTTGTTGCAGCAGCAATAGGAAACAAATCTACTGTCTTTATTAAAATATGTTTTCTGTTTCTTCACTATATATGACAAAATTCTTAAAAGTTGAAGACCTTGCTTTTTGAAACTGGTGAGTTAAGAAAAGTTGTGCTGGCTGTGCCCTCCTCCATTGTCAGTCTTGAGCAAAAAGGAGGAGGGCAGGGCCTCCACAGAAGTATATGTGCTGTTAGCCTCTGAAGACAAAGAAAGAGTCTCTAGGGACAGGTGACTAGAAGAAAGGGAGGGCAGAGGAATTCCTGGACTTGAGATGCTTCCTCAGGACCTCAGTGTAGAAATACTCCCAAGACACTTGAAGAAAAGTCCTGAGTGAAACAATATGAAAGTACTACAGAAAATACGATATATTTTTGCTGAGAAATGTGACTTAATAAAGATAAGTGATCTATTACTTTCCTTATGGAAATAACACGTTTTGGGGGCTATTTTTTGCCATCGACAAAACATACCTAGTTTGCACGAAGGAACATAAAAGCTAATACTTCAATTTTGCTCATAAAATATTCATTTTGAAACCCAGGTTTTTGTTGTTATTCTTTTGTTCCTTTCAACAGAGGGTCAGAGTAGAGATTGTAATAGAATGATGAATGGAGATTACATTACTGGTTCTGAATATTATACATATTCTGGAGATAGAGGCAGTAGGTCAAAATATTGGCTTTTGGGATAAGAATGACACAACTAAATCTATGTAACAAGGATGAATGCATCACTATTCACCACTGCTTCATGTTCCTGCTTGCTATGGAAGACTTTGGGTCCACCATTTGACATTGCACACTCCCTAACACCCCTCCCCTCCCACCCCTCCATTTGTTTTGCAGATCAGTGTAATTAGTACAGAAGGAAAGGAGAAAAAAGAGAGGCAGTTTGTATTGGAAAGCTTTGTGATTTGCTCCAGAGAAGTTGAAGAGAATGAGGGTAACAGAGAAGGGAAATTAAGAGGGAAGCACAGAGACTGCGCAAACCCTGTGTCACTGAGGCTTTGACCGGGAAGGTTGGAAGATGTGGTAAAAAGTTTCAAGGGTATCCCTGAGGGACAGAGTCAGTGGTATCTGTTGTGTTTTGAGTTAGATCTCAAATGTTCTTTGAGAAGTATGAGTAAATAATTCCTTTTAATGATTAGATTTTATGTATGTGTGTGTCAAAATGCTAAATGGTGAGACTAAGGCCCCATGAAGATCTGCTGTTTCTTTGGGTTACAACTATAGTCAGTACTATGTTATTGTTTGATAGAAAATATCACCAGTCATAGTGGTTAAACTCAACCCTTCATCTGTTCTACAGTTGTACCCTGGCAACTGAACATAGCCTGGGAGAGGATCCACAATTGTATGGTTGACTGTTCTCACTTAAAATTCCATACAACACAATTCCCACAGACACTTGGGAGTACCTAGGGATTCTATCACAACCCCTTAGGACATTTACTCTCTTATGGTCAAGACAACCGTTTCATGTCTTCTTTTCTTAAGTCTTCAGCAGACTCCGCTCTCCTTCCACTGAGAAAGGAACCGAAGAGTGTTGTCTCATCTTGAGTCACCTTGCACCTGTGCTAAGCCTTGCTGCCTTTCCCAATGGGGTTATTGTCTCTACTTCTGTTCATGGCCACCCCAAACTACGCACCAGAATCCACCCCTTTCTGACTTCTCAAGGGTTTGACTTTACTATTCTTCTTATTTTGCCTTAGTAACCTTTTCCCTTTCTACTTGAACATTCTCATCCTTATACCTTCCTCTTGACTCGATTTGAGGACATCCTGTGTGGAGGCCCTGATCTCAGCACTGGAACTACAAACATGAGTTGGAAATCCCTACTCTCATGGAGTCTATATGGGGGGAGACAGATGACAGAGAGATATAAGGAATTAACATACATGGTATTAAGTGCTGCAGTGCAAACAGCATGGGGAGTGCTGAGAGGGTTGTCTTAAATCAGAGGATTAAGGAAGGTTTCACTAAGAAGATGGCATTTGAAGGTCTGAAGGAGATGAAGGATCAGCCATGAGGAAAGTTCAGTAGGAGAGGAGGCAGTAGGCAGAACCCTCCTTCCCAAATGTCTTCCATTTACTTCATATTGATGAAGCTGCTTTCTGGAAGTTCACCCATGGCCTTTCAAACTGTTCATTTATTCTCTTGACATCTCTGTCAGTCTTTCCTCAACCATTTTCTTTCTTTTCTTCTCTTTTTCTTTCTTTTCTTTCTTTCTTTCTTTTTTTTTTTTACTTTTTACTGTCCTGCTGAGATAATTTGGTTTTCCTTTGCCTTCTGGTTTTTGTCTTTTATTTTATTGGAATATATCTTTTAATGACATTTATGGTGACAATAACACTTAACATGAGATTTACTCTCCTAAAAGATTTTTAAGTGTAAATACAGTATTGTTAGCTCTAGGCACACAATTGGTCTCTAGGAATTGTTCCTCTTGTATAACTGAAATTGAAAATGACACCCGCGATTGCCAGGGTGATGTGGGGAAGTGCTAATCATAGTCATTTTTAAGGGTTGCTTCTCTTCCTACCTGTTACACTCATGAATTACCTTCACTTCTATTACTCTTTTCCTATCTTCTTAACCTGAAGTTCCTATGGTAGGATTGCATGGGGTTGGTGCTAAGTACATGCCTTTTCAATAAATTCATTAGAGATCTTTTGTCCTTTTCTAGATCCAGCTTTCATTTTTCTGTGCATACATCATTCTTCTGCTGACCTGTTTTCCCAAGTAAATGCTCTCATGGGGCATTTTTGCTTAATTCATGAGCTTCCGTTTCATTATCCTCCCTGTGCTTAAGATTGAACTCCTTTCCCTCTCCAGAATCTTCCTTTCTGACTTCTTTCTCCTAGTGGTCTCAGGGATCTTGCTGTCTAGACTTCATGTCTCAGAGCTGGCTTTAGCTTTTCTCTCTCCTCCAAATCAATTCTATATTCATTCTTTCTAAACAACGTTTCTCAAGTCCATTTTTTTTCTTCCATTCCTGCTGCCACATGTGAGCCTAGGTCTGTATCTGTGTCCTGTTTTAGTGGCCTGATCTCTGACCTAATTGATATTTTGTTTTTCTTATCTCCTGTTTGGCTGCTGAAAAAAATCTGGCTCCGATCCACCATTCCCACGTTGTCTTTGTCTATCCTCAAATTCTACCTGCCTAGTGTCCTTTGCTAGTAAACACCTTCCCTGTCTAGAATGACTTTCCTTCTTCCTAAGCCCTCTTCATGTTCCAAGACAAAAATACTTCTTGTAAATGATTCCCTCTCTCTTCTACCCACCAATTCATCCTTCCTTTCTCTTTCCCTCTCTCCCTTCCTTTCTTCTTCCTCCCCCACTAAACTCTCTATCACTTATCTTCTCTGTAATTCCTTTGGCCTTGTCTTTTATTTAGCTGCCATTTCCTTTTACATGTCCTGCCCTTGGCTAAATCGTAAGCTTCCTGGGGAACAGATTGCTGTTTATGCCTTATCGTATCATCTGTAGTGTTCAGTATGGGACCTTGCAGGTGGGAGGTATTAAAAAAAAGGATTTCTTGGTTAGCTCTTTGAAATAAATGATTGCAGTGGAATTTTATTCTAAACAAGTATGTCTGAAGTCGTGGACATCTCTGTAGGGCTGCTACACAGAGATATGAATATGCTCAAGCTGTTCCTGTCACCTGCCCCACCTTTCTCCTGCTAACTTGCTGGCCTTCTTCTCTTGCCTCTCCTTGCCAGTTACCAGAATACAATCTTGAAGACACCCTCATTTCCTTTTTTTTTTTTTTTTAAGATTTTATTTACTTATTGAGAGAGAGCAAGGGTAGGAACAGAGGGAGGAGTAGAGGGAAAGGGAGAAGCAGACTCCATGCTGAGTGTGGAGCCCAAGCAGGGCTCAATCCCATGACTGATGAGATCAAGAGTCAGATGCTTAACTGACTGAGCCACCTGGGGGCCCCAAGGCATCCTCATTTCTTCTGTTTCCTTTTGTTATTCTATACAACCATTCACCAAATTTGATTAACTCCATCTGTGCTGTGGGAATTCCCAGTGCCATTCCCTTTCTCCATGGCCATAGTTAAAAACCCCAAGTCCTTTCTCTTCTATTGTTAAAATAGCCCACTCCTCTGCTTATTTCTGCCAGTCTTTTCTGTCATATTCATGAATTTCAAAATATGTAAGTATTTATTTTATCTTTGTTGTTAGAGATTCTTAGAGAAAATATGTATAAATGAAAGTTTAAAGAATAATCATAATGTGAGCCGCGAGACATCAACCCAGGCCAAGAAATAGAATATTGCCTGTACCCACATGTGCCTTGTCTTTATCATAATCTACTCCCTCTCCACCAGAGGGAAGCACTTTTTCTGACATTTGTGATAATGTTTTCATTTCTTTTATTTAGTTATCACTAAAGATATGGATCTTCTTTGATTGGCTTCTTACGCTCCACTGTGTTCCTAAGATTCATCCATATGGTGTCATGTTGCTGTATGTTCTTATTGCTATATAGCATTCTGTTGAATGAATATGGCACAGTTTATTTATCCATTCTGTTATTAATGGACATTTGTGTGGGTTCCATTTTTAATATTAAAAATAATACTGTTTGGAACATTTTATGAATATATCATGATACAGATATGCATGAGTTTCTGTGAGATTTTTATCTGGGCATGGATTTGATGGTCATGTGTATCTTTAATCTGTGAGTGGCAAGCTCTTTTTTAAAATAATGAAACCAATTTACACTTGTTTTCGCATTGTGTGGACATCGATATTATTTCATATTGTAATAATACATGGTATTATCAAGCTTTAAAAGTTTTTGGTTTTGGGGCGCCTCGGTGGCTCAGTCCTTAAGCGTCTGCCTTCAGCTCAGGTCATGATCCCACGAGCCTTCAGCTCGGGTCATGGTCCCAGTCGAGCGGAGAAAGACAATTATCATATGGTTTCGCTCATGTGTGGAGCACAAACAGTAGCCTAGAGGACCACAGAGGAAGGGAGGGAAAACTAAAGGGGAAGAAATCAGAGAGGGAAACAAACCATGAGCGACTCTGGACTCCAGGAAACAAACTGAGGGTTACAAAAGGGAGGGGGTAACTGGGTGATAGGCATTAAGGAGAGCCTGTGTGTTGATGAGCACTGGGTGTTATACGCAGCCAATGAATCGATGAACACTACAACAAAAACATATGATGTAATATATGTTGGCTAACATAATGAAAAAAGATAATGAACATAATGAAAAAAAAAGTCAAAGGTTTAGAAAGAAAAATTGAGGATGTTCAGTCAAATTAACAAAACAAAAGGGGAAAAAAGGAAAAAAAATATAAGGAAGAATAGAAAACAAAAGGAAGATATAAAAGCATTTAAAAAAATCAACTTCAAAGTTCTAACATTTGAGAAGTAATAATTTCAGAAAGGCGAAGCTGGAAAAAGGTGATGAAGTAATGGAAGAAATAACAAGAAATTTCCCAGAAATGAAATATATCAGTAACTAGATTGAAAGATTTTTATCAATGTCCAGCTCAGTGAGTGAAAAGAAACAAATCTATGTCAAAGTACAAATGGCGAAATACAGAATACCAGAAGTAAAGAGAACATCATAAAATTTTGCAAAGAGAAAAAGAGAGAGAAAAAAACTCAACTTATATACCAAAAAATGGAATAAAAATTGCATTGGGCTCCTGGAGAGGCACTTTGGGGTCTATAAGGTAGTATATCATAGCTTTTAATGGTTTAAGTAAACTACTAATCTAGCTTAAATGTAAAATAAAGAGATTTTCATACCTCTCTATTTCAAAAACTATTTTTTAAATGAAGCTACTTAATGATGTGTTTCAACAATACAGTGGAGTAAACCAAGAAAGCAGAAACTACTGGAAAATATTTTCTGTGTAAATAAAGAGAAAACATGAGAGTTAGACACAGGGTATCTAAAACAAGGACGAATAAGACGAAAGGACTGTCCAGGAGGTCTGTAATGGAAAGTTATAGAACTAGGCTAACTCATCTAAAAAATAATTGGTCTAGTTTATAGCTTGAGAACGGAAGACCCATAGAGACCTTAATTTAAAAGACCTTTAATTAAAAAATGCGTTGGTAGATTATTAGGTATATTTATGAAAACTGCATGTCTTGGTTTTCTCAGTACAATCCTGATTTATACCTGTGGTTCTGGCGTAATCATTGATAACACATACTTTCACTTTCAGAAGTGTTGAAGCGTATTAAATTACGTGGTCACCCTAGATTTGTTCTCCCATGTGGAAGATTGGCTCAAAGGCCTCATGTGTGGTGTAGGAATAGAAAACCATAGACACAAAGCAAACTAAGCAAATGAAAAATGATATGTATTTTAAATTCCAAGAACATTAAATATTGCATAGAAAAGCAAATGGAATTATTATCACTGAACAGAACATATAGATGTAAAACACAGATGCTGAATTATTGGTTTAACAAAAATTATATTGCATGATGAAGAGAACAACTGAACTGAGGGATATTCAAGATATATTTGAACTGTAGAAGGGAATGCCAACTCATTTTGGCTTCACCAAAATTCAAATTTAATATCTCCCATAAAAAGAAGTCTGAGATAGGAAACTGCCCCAGTGCTGGCCAGGTTTAGGCTCCACTTCTCATCAGATGTTTAGTTCTCCTTTCCTTTGTTCTGGCTTTATCCTCAGACAGATTAATAGGATGGCCGCAGAAGTTCCAAGCATTACATTCGGTTATGAGAAAGCCCAGAAACAGAAAAAAAAAAAAAAAAATTCTTTTGAAGTCTTCTTCTTAGGATCTAGGAAACCTCGTCCAGTAACTCTGCAGAAGACTTGGCCACCAACTCTCCATGAGCGTGATTAGTTACCTGCTCACACCTAAAACCAAATTTCTGTCAAGGAGAACGGATCACTGTGATGGGCTTAAAGTCTTAGATCAAGGGTAAATGTTGGATAGGAACCAGCAGTTTCCTTCTGAACTTGAAATAAGTGTTCAGGAGTAGTGAGACCTATGTTCTTAACTTCCTTAGAAGTTAGTCTATAATGTCCAAAATTGATGAATTAAGATATAGAAGTGTAAGTATATTATTTAGAAATCTGGTGCTCAGTATTAGCAGAAAGAAAAACAGTTTCAAAACAGTTAACTCTACAAGCAGAACAAGGAGAAAGGGGAGAACTTTTTTTTTTTTTTTTTAAATACTTCATTATGCCTTTCAGTGTTATTTGATATTTTAAAGAATGTATATATATTTGATAAAATGCTACTTTAAAATAAAATAGTATTAAATTTGATACCACCATTTTAAGTAAAAGGTAACTTTCCGCTGCCCAGTTTTTCATTACATTTAATCAGTCCCCTATTGAAATGTATTTAGGTTTTTGAAAACCTTTGCTGATACAAACACAGTTGGTGAGCCTTGTTTCATTTAAAGTACTTTGGCCATGTTTGTAGACATTAAATAAACTTGGTTTGGGGCCAATTATTATTAGGAAGAAAGTACTAAAGGATTAAAATGGTGGTTCTGAAATGTTACAGCACACAGGAATCACTTGGAGAGATTTTAGCATATCCCAATACTTGGGCTGTACACCAGACCAACTGAAACAAAAGTTTTTTGAAGCTGGGAACAGCTACACAGACAGAGTTTGAAAACTTCCAGTGATATAGTGACTATAGAAGTTTGAGAAATACTGGATTCAGGGAAATTGTCCCCCCGCCCCAAAAAAATGATTTAAAGATATTAACTTTGTCTATGGTGCCTATTGAATTGATAATATAATTATATAATCTCTTACACCCATTATTTTCTCCTTCATATCTTCTCTCATCTGCAGTCTTGCCTTCCCTGTCACTCACACTCCAATCCCCATGCATCAAGGCAAGAAATTTTAGGATTAGAAATGCAAAAGTTGTAACTGAGGGTATCATGTCTTTTTCTTTCCTTCCTTTATATTGTAGCCAGTCTTCTCATTCTCCTAAAGGAGCAGAGGATGGCTTGTCTGTATTGGCCATTCTGAGTTATGTGCTTCCTTAACTGACATTACTCTCCTGTCTGTTTTTATACCCCTCACACTTGGGTTCCTCCGTATTCTCGAATGGCTCTCGCTCTTACTTTTCAATATGAATACTTTGTTTCTACTTTTCCATTCTATTTTGGCAAATAAATTGAATTTAAAGACTAAATATTTTTGTTTTTATTTATTCTGTACTTTCCCCCTTATAGTAGAGTGTTTTTTAAAATCAGTATTTGTATTACAGAACAAGTAAAATTCATTGTTTTCAAAAAGTATTTGTGAAAATGGATTTCTAAGTCTTCAACATATTCATTCTATTTCTGGACCAGTAGAAAAGTGTTTTCAATTTACTTTTCTGATCAAAGCCAAACTTGACAAATACATTGTACTGCTATGCCATCTGTAGCAAGCTATTGTAATTACGCATCTGTTTCAAATTGCACCTTTGTTAGTACATTTTTGCATTTGGTGTTTTGCATAATTAAGTTCATTAAAGTAATACCCTTGAGTTTTAATATTTAGGGTAATATTTTTGAACTCTGGCATTCTAGAGAGTCTGTGTTAGCATGTAGAGTTTTGATAAAAGCAAATATTTTATTCCTCAGTGATTTGTGTTGCTTAGGGAAGCAATATTTTAAAATATCATGAGTGTATGCTCTGAATAACCACATATTTCAAAAGGATTTTATACTTTAATGAAAGTTAGACTAAATGGCAGTGATTAAGTAATGATGATTCAGACTATGGTTTTTCTCATTATGGTTTATATGAATTTAATGAATGTTTACCTGAACTTATGACATTTATTTTCATCCTGCTATTGGCACTTTTTTACTCCTTGCATTGTATATTGTTTTGCCTATAATATTTTGGTATTCCTATGATTCAAAATGCTTCATATGGTTTGTGCCAAAATGCATTATTTTACTTTTATAAAAAGTTTCATGTGCTACCATTTGTATTAAGATATATGTAAAAAGGTGAATGTAACTCCTTTAGGTAAAGGCTACTGATTAAGTAAGTCAGGATACTGAAGTTCATTTTTTTTTATTATTTTTTTAATATTTTATTTATTTATTTGACAGACAGAGATCACAAGTAGGCAGAGAGGCAGGCAGAGAGAGAGAGAGGAGGAAGCAGGCTCCCCGCCGAGCAGAGAGCCCGATGCGGGGCTCGATCCCAGGACCCTGGGATCATGACCTGAGCCGAAGGCAGAGGCTTTAACCCACTGAGCCACCCAGGTGCCCCCTGAAGTTCATTTTAAATGCAGATTTTGTGGTTGATATCTTTAAGATATAAGAGAATTAATATAGACCATTCTCTTTCCATGATGCCTTCTATAGGAGTGATGTAGAATAACATAGTTTTAGAGTTATGGTTTATTTGATTATATGGTTTTTATAGGTATGCTTTGCAATTATGCACAGTCACCTAGCAACATAGGTAGAATGTTGCATTTGGTTAATAGTAATAATGATAATAATAATGTATTATTATATGTAATTATATTTTATTATATATTATATAATTTATTATATATTATATAATTATATATTATTAAATGTAATAATAATAATCTATTGATTGCTTATCACATACCGGAAATGATATTTAGGAATTAGCCTGCTTCATTTCTTTTAACCTCACCAAAACAAATAATAATATCTTAAATAGGTATTGCTATTATATTTAATTTACATATGTGTGAACAGAGGCTTAGAGGTTATACTTTTTTTTTTTTTCAAATTAACCCAGATCTTATGGCTAATATGATTTTGAACCAGAAATGGGACCACTTTCTTACACCATACACAAAAATAAACTAAAATGTATTAAAGACTTCCATGTGAGACCCAAAACCATATAACTCCTAGAAGAAAACATAGGCAGTAATTTCTTTGAATCAGCCTTAGAAACATTTTTCTAGATATGTCTAGATATGTCTCCTCAGGCAGGGGAAACAAAAGCAAAATTAAACTATTGGGACTACACCAAAATAAAAAGCTTTCATACAGCAAAGAAAACCATGAACAAAATGCAAAGGCAACCTATTGAATTGTTGTGCAATGTGAATGGGAGAAGATATTTGCAAATGATATATCTGATAAGGGCTTAATATCCAAAATATATAAAGAACTCCTACAACTCAATACCAAATAGACAAAGAATATGATTAGAAATGGGCAAAGGACCTAAATAGACATTTTTTCCAAAGAAAACATACAGATGGCCAACAGATGCATTAAAAGATGCTCAACAGGGGCTCCTGGGTGGCTCAGTGGGTTAAAGCCTCTGCCTTCGGCTCAGGTCATGATCCCAGGGTCCTGGGATGGAGCCCCCCATCGGACTCTCTGCTCAGTAGGGAGCCTGCTTCCTCCTCTCTCTCTCTGCCTACTTGTGATCTCTGTCAAATAAATTAAAAAAAAAAAAAAAAAAAAGATGCTC
Source organism: Enhydra lutris kenyoni (assembly GCF_002288905.1). Taxonomy (NCBI): domain Eukaryota; kingdom Metazoa; phylum Chordata; class Mammalia; order Carnivora; family Mustelidae; genus Enhydra; species Enhydra lutris. The sequence continues at coordinate 94,188,130 of NW_019154085.1, read as the reverse complement.
AACATCACTCATCATCAGGGATATGCAAATTAAAACCACAATGAGCTATCACTTTATACTGATCAGAATGGCTAAAATAAATAATAATAAAACAGAAAAAACATGGGAAATACCAAGTATTGGCAAGGCTGTGGAGGAAAAGGAGCTCTTGTGCATGGTTGATGGGAATAAAAGCTGGTGCTCCCACAGTGGAAAACATTGTGGAAGTTCCTCAAAAAATTAAAAATAGAATTATCTTATGATCCAGTAATTTCACTACTGGGTTTTTATCCAAAGCAAATGAAAATTTAATTCAAAAAGATATGTGCACCCTTATGTTTGTGGTAGAGTTGTTTATAATCACCAAGATAATGGAAGCAACCCAAGTGCTCACCCAATAGATAAAAAGATAAGGAAGATGAATAGATAAGGAATATATATAGATACACACATACACACACACATAATAGTACTCAGTCATAAAGAGAATGAGATTTTGCTGTTTGTAACAACATGAATGGACCTAGAGGGTATGATGCTAAGTGAAGTAAGTCAGTCAGAGAAAGACAAATATATAATTTTTCTTATAAGTGGAATTAAAGAAACAAAACAAATTAACAAACAAAAACAAAAACCTCAGACTCCTAAATATAGAGAACAAGCCAATGGTGCTTATCAGAGGGCAGGTGGGTGAGAGGATGAGTGAAATAAATAAACAGAATTAAGAGTACTTTATCTTGATGAGCAATGAAAATGTAAAGAGTTGTTGAATCCTTATATTGTATTGTATGTGAATTATACTTCAATTAAAAATGTATAGTATGTTAATCAGGCTCCAGTCAAGAAGTAGAAAATACTGTAGGCTTTTAAGAAAGAATAGATTTGGGGCACCTGGCTGGCTCAGTCAGCTAAGCGTCTGCCTTCAACTCAGGTTATGATCTCAGGGTCCTGTATTGAGTCCTACGTGGGGCTCCCTGCTTAGTGAGGAGTCTGCTTCTCTATCTCTCTGCTCCTTCCTCCTGTTTATGTTCACTTGCTCACATGCTCCCTCTCTCTCAAATAAATAAAATCTTCAAAAAAGAATAAAACAGAATGGATTTAATATAGGTATCTGGAAGCTGAGAGAGTATCGAGTAGCCAAAGAGATAACCTAGAAATTGGTAATTGTAGAAAGTGGCTGTCACTCTTTGGGCTAGGTAACAAAAGGAAGAGATGGTGCTATGAGAACCTAGGGACTTACGGTGTGGATACCATGGGGCCAAGAATGGTGACTCGGAGAGGCTCCACTGGGAGACTAGGGCCTTCAGGAGAGTCTCTCAAGGCGGGTCTTGGTCCTGCCGGTGTGCCTTAGGGCTGCCGCTGAGATGTCACAGGTAGGGGAGTTTAGAGCTATTGACTGCCACTGGAAGAGCAGTGATGGGAGTTGGAAAGAGAGAGAGAGTATTATCCTCCCTTTTCTCTTCATTTCATCTCTCTCATCTTGTATCAGTGCCTCCCAGCAGCAGAAGCTAACCAGAAGGCAGCTGTCCAGGGAATCTGAGAAATGTATGTAGTTTGCAAACTTCCAGGCCCAGAATCATAAAGCAGAGTACAGAAGAGGTAGACTTGGGCTGAGAGGTAACTGGTTAATAAATGGAATATATGCTGTGAGGTTTAAAAGGCTATATTTCCAGGCCATCTCTGAATATAGAGCGTTACAGTTTATTTGGTATTGGAGGTTAAACATGTTAATTATTGAGCAGTTGGTCAGATTGTTGGGCAATGTGTATGTTTTGTTAGGTTGATCCAAATAACTGAATTTATACATCTTTTTTTAAATTTTTATTTTTTAAATTAGCATATAATATATTATTAGCCCCAAGGGTACAGGTCTGTGAATCGCCAGGTTTACACTTCACAGCACTCACCATAGCACATACCTTCCCCAATGTCCATAACCCAACCACCCTCTCCCTACCCTCCTCCCCCTGGCAACCCTCAGTTTGTTTTGTGAGATTAAGAGTCTCTTATGGTTTGTCTCCCTCCCGATCCCATCTTGTTTGATTTATTCCTTTTCTACCCCCCAAACCCCCCAAATTGCCTCTCAACTTCCTCATATCAGGGAGATCATATGATAATTGTCTTTCTCTGATTGACTTATTTCGCTAAACATAATACCCTCTAGTTCCATCCACTGAATTTATACATCTTGATAACTCAGCAAAGTGGCATGGGTGGTAATCAAATTGTTTAAGAGTTGTCTACTATTGCCAAAGCCCAACTTGATTGGGAAGTGATCAACCGGTCTGTCATATCGTTGAGGTCAAAAGCATAATGAGCCAGACAGATAAGGTATATAATAAAATTTTTAATTAATTAGTTAATTAATTTATTTATAAGAAAGAGAGAGAGAATGAGAGAGAACATGAGAGGGGAGAGGGTCAGAGGGAGAAGCAGACTCCCTGTTGAGCAGGGACCCTGATATGGGACTCCATCCCAGGACTCCAAAGTCATGACCTGAGCTGAAGGCAGTCGCTTAACCAGCTGAGCCACCCAGGTGCCCCTATACTTAAATTTTTAAAGAGTGTTTCATTTTATGTAATTTATCTATATAATTTAGATTAACTTTGTCTGCATTGCCCAATATCACTATTTGTTGTCTATTTGAATATGTGCGGGTAGGTTTACCGAAAGAGAAAGTAATGCTGTATAGGAATATGAGTGCATAACCTAAAAAGGTATAATTAGCATTAATTTACTATTTTAAAAATACTGAGCAAAATAAAATGATTTTAAGCAATCATGCATGTTTTCAAAATATTCCTTTTCTCTCTCTCTCTTTTTTTTTTTTTTAAGATTTTATTTATTTATTTGAGAGAGAGAGTGTGAGAGAGGAAACACACAAGCAGAGGGAAGGGCAGAGGCAGAGGGAGAAGCAGACTCCCCGTTGAGCAGGGAGCCCGATGCAGAATTCGATCCCAGGATCCTGGGATCATGACCTGAGCTGAAGGCAGACAATTAACTGACTGAGCCACCCAGTCATCCTCAAAATATTTCTTAAGTTTTTCTAAGATAAGCAATTATGTTAATTAATATATGCTCCTCTGTCTTCTTAGTTGATTCCATGAAAGAATTGTATACTTTTGAACTTGGTATACTCAAAACAAGGGGAAAATGAATAAATGAATTCTATTCTTACTAGACATGAGGGAATGCAATTACATATTTTTTTTTAATATTATCTTCCTATTGGGAAAATGTGCTTAATTTGGATGGCAAAATGTCTATTAGGAAAAAAAAAAGATGTATTTGACTTCCTCTTCTATGAAATTCATAGAATCTTCCTCCAAAATAATTATGTTAAAATTTAAAATGTCAATTTTTCCTGGTACCCCCTAAATGAGAATTTGTATATGTAATATATTAATGCCAAACTGAACAATAAACTTAGAAGATTTTATTTTCTATCTCTGTTACAGAAAAATGTCTATATTAATACAAATTATTGATACTTAAAGACTTTTCTCTATAGCATAGTTTGTGGAATGATTTCTAGAAACTTGACCCAGGGAGCTGGCAAAGTTTTTTCCTGTGGGAGAATTGCCAGGCAGTTGTGATGTAGTTTAAACAAAGGTGGGCACCTCAGTTCTACGCAAAAACCAAAGCAATGTGCTGGTGTGCAAACAAGAGAGAATATGTAGTTGTCAGTGCTATAGCTGCACAGGGCAAGAAGATTCTCTTAGTGTCTTAACCTTGAAAATGATGTCAGGTGCTGGATGAGGATTCTGGTTCCATCCATCCAGCACAGGATGCTGAGGAGATGAAAGAGTCAAGTGTTGGGCAGGAAGAAGGCAGGATGCATGCTGATCAGGGCTCTGTGGTGTGTATGGACGTAGCTGTGAGAATCAACCTTCCACCTTAGATATCTGATCTTCCGCCTTGGATGTCTGATAATTTAAATAATCTGCAGAAGTGTTTTTCTTCTTGCTTCATTATGACTCTGCTGTTTAAAAAATTTTTTTTTATTAGGTTATGTTAGTCATCATACAGTACATCATTAGTTTTTGATGTAGTGTTCCATGATTCACTATAACACCCAGTGTGGGACTTCGTGTGGGACTTTTTTTTTTTTTTTTAATTTTTATTGTGTTATGTTAGTTGCCATAAAATACATCATTAGTTTTTAATGCAGTGTTCCGATTCATTGTTTATGTATAACACCCAGCGCTCCATGCATATGTGCCCTCCTTAATACCCACCACCAGGCTCACCAATCTCCCCATTCCCCTCCCCTCTAAAACCCTCAGTTTGTTTCTCAGAGTCCACAGTCTCTCATGGTTAATCACCCCCTCTGATTCCCGCCCCTCCCCGTTCACTTTTCCTTTCTTTCTCCTAATGTCCTCCATGTTACTCCTTATGGTCCACAAATAAGTGAAACCATATGATAATTGATTTCTCTGTTTGACTTATTTCACTGAGCATAATCTCCTCCGGTTCCATCTATGTTGATGCAAAAGCTGGGTATTCATTCTTTCTGATGGCTGAGTAATGTTCCATTATATATATGGACCACCTCTTCTTTATCCATTCATCTGTTGAAGGCTATTTTAGCTTTTTCCACAGTTTGGCTATTGTGGACATTGCTGTTATGAACACTGGGGTGCATATGGCCCTTCTTTTCACTACATCTGTATCTTTGGGGTGAATACCCAGTAGTGCAATTGCTGGGTCATAGGTTGACTCTCCTTTTAGCTTAATTTGATTTTGCCATTTCTCTTTTGAGGGTAGCTCTGTGTCCTTTTCTCTGAGGAGCTCTTAGGCATTGAGTGTTCTTACTTCCTCTGCACTACGGTTTGCAGAGCCTTGGGTTCTCTGTTGTTATCACCAATACTACGTCTTCATGCTGATTCAGTTCGTAAGTCTAGAGTGAGTGCCTTCTGTTTGTTCGCTCAACATACGTCTTCTTCATTACCACTTATCTGGAAAGCTTGGCCTGACTCCTCCAGTCTGAGTAGCGCCCTTCTTTGCCCACTTAATTTCCAAGCCACCTATGTTACAGCTTGTATGGTGATACCTTGTGATCATTGGTTTATCTAACTCTCTTGCTTACTGGCCAGTGAGCTCCATGGCAGCGAGGACTTCGTCTTTTTCATGTGTTGCTCAGAGCCTAGCCCAATGTCTGACTCTGATAGTGCTCTTGACAGCCACTATGGAGGTGGCCCTGGGTGAGGTTTGGGGGATACCAGGATGTATGCAACTCTCTTTTGTTCTCCAGGCACTCACAGTTTTGTTCACAAGGAACTCACAAGGGGATAGACACACAAACAGCTAACTGCAACACAGTGTGACCTGTTTGTTTAAAAGCTCTGACAGAGAAATGAGAAGTATGCTGTGTTAGAGCCAAGAAATACCATGATCTATGTGATGTGTTGAATATAAGGTATTGAGTCCCTTCTTTCAGGAACTTGCAGACCTAACCTGGACTTCATGAAAGTGCTTAGTATGTAGCACAGCCATGTTGAGTGAGAAGTTTCTGGATGATTCAAACACCTTAAGCCAATGAGGGTTAATTGGGCACTGACTATTCAAGCTAAAGTGTTTTATAAGATGCAAAGTGTAAGCATGGTTTCTTCCTTTAAGGTAGTACCCCTTAGATAGGAAAATATGACATGAAAGCCTAGAAGGTGAGATTTTTTTTTTTAAAAGAGAAATCATTCTACAAGCACCAATGAGAAAGTCTGTGTTGAATTAGCAAGTGGACATAAGTTCTGTGAGCTTTGTGTTCTTCCCTTTCCATAGGTCTTATCTATTCGTTTTATCATGTAGAATGGTTTCGCTCTAAAGGATGTGAAATGAGCAGGTATATAGAGGCAAATAACATCAGCTTCAAAATATAGAGATAGTTGGCTTCTCTCGGGTTTCTTAGGGAAATGTCAAAAAACACTGATGTTGCCATGATTTTTTCAGTCAAATAAGTGTACATTGTTTAAGAATATGAATCACGGTATAGATAACGATTCCTGCCAATAAAAGCAAGTGTGACTTTGTAAACTTCATTGCAGAACGTTTATTTCTGTCATCTTGTCAGCTCCCACCACTAAGAAACTATGACTGTAAGGACAGCTTATAATTTTGGAAACCGGACAGTGCTGTTTCAACACACTAAAAATTTGTCTCGTGGTTATTGGGAGTAACTTGGTGCCAGTCCAGGATTCGGAGATGCTGGTGGCAGTAAAAGTGTTGATTCATATGTTATTTAGTCTCCTAAATTCAGCAGCTACTTCGTGGTGGTACCATGGTGTTATCTCACTACCTGCCAGCAATCCAGAAAGGTAGTCATCCATCCCTCCATGTCTCAGACGAAAACAGATTCACAGTAGTCCAAGCGGCATTTTGGTATGTTTCATATATATGTCTTATCCCATCTTCCCATCTGACATTCAGAATATATGCCAGAGAGCAAACAAAAGAGAATCCTTCTTTCGATTTTGTGAGGTCATTTAGCCAGGACTGGTGACTGACTGCTCTGGAATCAAAGATTGGTGTGTCCTTTTGGGGAAAGTATGCGACACGTAAGGAAATTCTGTGGTGGAGAACCACTGGGGCTCTTCACTGATTTAGTGCCTTGATGATAGGGTCATTTTAAAATTAAAATTAGGGTGAAAACAGAACCAAAAGTTAGTCATAAATGGAATAGGAGCAATAGAGACAAGACAGATGTCAGGCATGTAAGGCTTTAGGTGAGAAATAATGTATGCCTTTTCACTACCTGAAGATAGGGATGAGGCCACTGTGGAGACTGGAAATAATAAGTTGAGAGTCTGAGAAAGACTGGAAGTCCCACATTCCCGCCAGCCTTTTCATCTCACAACATAGTCGTCTGACTTAAATTCCAGACTGGTGCCACTTTAACTTGATTTGGATCGTTCTCTCAACATTTGATGTGACCTAGTCATTGTGTCCTTTTGTATTTGATCAAGTGAAGGATATCTGCTAAAGATTTTACATCCAGTTATGTTACATTTGCCAACAAGGGTTGAAGAAGAAATGATAACATTATTTTTGGAGTGGAAACTACCTCTTCTGGAAACCTCTGGCAATACTATTATGAAGACCTCCACAGATCCTTACATTAAGTTGAGAGAACAGAGAAAACTTCATTTTTACATGGCATGGAGCTGTCTCCCTTGAAATGGAAGGCCAGGCAAACCCAGCTGCTTAAGTTGAAAAACTTCCTGTAAAATAAAACACAACAAACTCTATTGAGACATAGTTTACATTCCATGAAATTCACCCTTGTTAAGTATACAGTTTAATAATTTTTGGTAAATTTACTGAGCTGTTAATTCATCACACTAATCTAGTTTTGGAACACATCCATCACCCTAGTGAGACCCTTGCTGCCCTTCTGTAGTTAATCCCCTTTTCCTCCAGTTCCAGGCAACCACCAATACACTTCAGATCTCTATAGAATTGTAGAAGGCTTTATATTAAGGAAAGCAAGTTGGGCCAGGATGTTTCAGTTGGATTTGGGTGTCTTTGGCTTCCGAGGGTGGTGGGATAGGAATGCTAAATACGAGCTCAGGTACTACAGTCTGAATTGCGCAAGTCTTATGATTTGTACCTATTATATGAGAAAGAGGCCTTGGGCAGTGGAAGAAACAAACCTAATCTGTACTTGCTTCCAAAGCTGCCAGAATGAGTTGAGAAGCTTCATTAAAAAATAGTTTGAGGGACGCCTGGGTGGCACAGTCAGTTAAGTGTCAGATTCTTGATTTCAGCTCTGATCATGATCTCAGGCTGGTAAGATCCAAGCCCTGGGTCAGGCTCCACGCTCAGCACAGTGTCTGCTCAAGTTTCTCTCTCCCTCTACCCCTCCTGCTCATGCTTCCTCTCTTTCATTCTTTTCTCAAATAAATTAATAAATCTTAAGGGGGAAAAAAAAAAGGTAGTTTGAGATTGTTTAATACTTTCTCTGGCCAGACTGTGAGCTCAGATGATCTTACTTGGGAAGACTGGCCTCTGCAGATACATGTAAGTGTCCTGGTTCAGTATGTGAGGAACTTCCACTGAAGACTGTCTATCCTTGGTGTGACTGCAGGTGAGAGAACGTTGTTCTTACCCTCGGAAAATATTTTCTCTTCCCAAAGAATCTTGTCTATAACCTTGAGAAGGCTTTCATGGGTTCCCAACTTTGGATATGTGAAATTTTTTTCTCACGTGTTTGTGGAGACCACTCTTCCCAAGTACGGTCACCTGAGGTCACACTTTGGCCAAAGGATCAAGTCATCTCTGCTTTTTGTAGATGTTTTTCAACTCTCTCTGGTTGATTTGGCAGCAAGGATGCCTGCGACACTCTCTGTTTTCCATTCAAAATCTGTTTCAGAGTTGCACAATGCAAAATCAAGCCTGTCACTTAAAATCTCCAAGAAAGCTTCTGCACCCTGATAACTCTCCCTTCTCTCATTTATCCAATGAACAACAGTGTCATTTTGAGCATTGTTCTAGATGATGGGGACACATGTGTTAAGAGGAAAAGCAATGCCATTGTTCCCCTAAAGTTTACATTTTCGTGGGGGAAGAGAAATAGTAAATAAGTAAGGTAAATTTAGACAGAAGGTAGTGATAGAAATCAAAGCAGGGTGTTGCAGTGGGAATGATAGGTGATGTAGGATGGCATTGTTAGGATAGGTAGGGTGATCAGGAGAAAGCCTCCATGAGGAGATAATCATTTCGGCTGAGACAAGAGCCACACAGGAGCCGGTCCTATGAAGATTTATTGGCTAGACAGGCATTCCAAGCAGAGCATTTAGCAATTGCCAGAAGTAGTGGGCATGAGCGTGGTGTGTTTGAAAGACCAAAACAAGGCCAGTGTGGCCATAATGTTGGAAAAGACAGAATGATCCAAGTCATCTTGGATGGTCAGAGAGGTTGGATCCCGTGGTAAGGCATTTGGTATGTATTCCAAGTGCAGTAGGAAGCTGTGGGGGAGGGGAAGAGGCAGTGATATGATCTGATTTACATTTAATCCAGATTACTCTAAGGGCTGGGTATAAAATGGAATCTAGTCATTATGGGAGGGAGCTGGGTGTGGCTAGTACTAAGGTCATAGTGACTTCTGGTAGTTTCTCACATGTTGATTCTTAATGTGATGCCATTTCTCTTAATTTTTTGGTGCATGTGTCCTGTTCCCTCCTCCTCCTCCTCCTCCTTCTTCTTCTTCTCCTTCTTCTTCTTTTTAATAGTCCTCAGTGAATTGTCTACCTAAAATGAGGATGACTTTAAGTCACTGAGTGAAAATATTCTTTAGAGGTAACAGGATACAATCCCCCCATTTTAGAATTGAGGTCACTGAAGTCAAGAGGGAAATCAGTGACTTGTCTTAGTTTATTCACCTTGTTAATGACAGATCAAGAGTGTAACCCAAGCTCCAGGTTCCTCACCAATTGTTCCTTCCACTAATGTCCAGCCTGGGTGGTAGTCTCGTAAAATGTGCTCATTTTAGTATTCTGTGATGTGAGAATCAGGTATATTGGTCGGTGGGCAGAGAGGCCTGAGTTAGTTAAGACAAGTTGGAAGAGTACATCATTGTGTCAACCCAAGGTGATCAAGATGCCTGAGCAAGGGTGGGAGAGAGCCAGCACATTGACAGGACTTTAAAAGGTCAGAGTGATGAAGACGGCAGATGGACAGAGCTGTAGGGGGGTAATGCCAAGCAGGGAGCAGATGAACCTGAGACTGTCTGAGGGCATTACAGGACATTCAGCAGATGGGCTGTGCCAGAACGTGGGGTGAGCAACACTGTTGTTGACACTAATTACTTGTGATGGAGGTGCTTTGCAAAACGTGGGGGAAAATGGCCTTATTTCATAGAACATTTGCTGTAACAGTGGACAAGTTCGCAACAGCTTTCCATGTTAAATGTACTAAATTGAGGAACCAGGGAAATATTTGCTGTTTGCTTTCCCCCCCTCTAATCATGTTTGAGATGGAGATACCAATTACGACATGCCACAGTGCCCAGATAATGGCATTTCTTCTGAGCACTGAGCATTTTCAGAAATTAAATTTCCCTTTAAAGTAAAATATTCAGAAGCGAAACAATGCATAACATGACAGATGAGGCGATTTTTTTTTAAGAGAAACCAGCAAGTAAATCAAGAGAATCAGATGTGAGAAACACATCAAAACTGTCACATCTTCTCTGTTGGCACAGTTTCATACCAAAAAAAAAAAAAAAAAAAAAAAAAGGAAAGAATAAAAAATAAAGATGGTTATAAAAAGCCTGAACAAATATGAGATTAAACGGAGAGGCTATCCTTTCAATGTTAACAGAAAGGACTTTATATATAATTTAGCATTTTAACTCAAGAGATTTGTTTGGAGCAGTTATTATGGACCAAATGCAGTGTTTTGGTGATAGAAAATTGAGCTGGATGGGATCCCATATCTCAAATCGCTCATCATTTAGTCAGAAGGGACACACACATAACTGCTATTAAGGAAGTAAGTTTTTTTTAAAAAAAATGCTTTGGTCACGTGACTGATCAGCTTCTGTGGTCATGAGAGTAAGAAATGAAACTATGGAGGTCATCCATGATCTTGAGAAAGGTGGGTTGGTTAAATGGTACATTTGTCCTTCGGTTACCTTTGTGTTGATTGTCCCTCCATATACTGGGTGTGCAGTAGAGAGGGGCCTCTTCCCTCCTGACTTTTGTTTTTTAATCTCTGGCTCCAGAGAAGCAAAATGCTAGATGGTACTGGGTGATGCCCAGCGTCCAATTAGCTGGAAGAGGTGGGCACATGGAGAGTGGTGCCTCAGTCTGGTTGGAAGCACGTCGATTTGCTGTTCGTTTATAAGGCAGTGAGTTTGTGAGTTCTCCTTAGCCTTATTGTTTGCATTCTCTCCTCATAGCCAATTCTTTCATCCCATTAATTTTTCTTCTGCCTCACTTCTTTCCTTAAAAAATCTCTTATTTCCTCGCCACTGCCCCAAGGCCAAATTAAATTTGTCAAGAGTAGTTTGGAACTCAGGTCCATAAACTTTCAATGCCGAACTGCAACTGTTGGGTTTTCACAGTTTTCAGAAGCTTGTCTGGCCCTAAAATAGGATTTCTTACTTGGCTTCTGCCTTCTCCATTAGTCACTTTACCATAATGAAAATTAGAGTCCTCTTCAGTACTCACATAAGCTATAAAGTCATGTTCATGAAAACAAATTAAAATTTTATCCTCATTGTCTCTCTTGCCCAACACACCAATATATAATTTTATTTCAGACTTGGAAAAATCATTTAGTTGATTGATATAGCAATAAAAAGACATGTTAGATCAACCAAGATTAAAACAAAAGAAAAAAGCAACTCAACTAAACTGTCTTTGTTTCACAATAATCTTTTATCTCAAGTTACCAGGACCTTATTTAAATGACTGAATGGGATATAAAAGTTGTTCTCTGACAAAACTTTTATTGACTGAAGGCTAACTGATCCGAAGGAGTTTCTCAAAGTGTCATTTAGGTTCTGGGATGCTCATAGGACCCAATTTAATTATTCGTTTCTTGGTAGTTTAGCTATTGCTAATGCACATATGAATTACGGAGGGTTCCTTCAGCAACACGTCTGGAACTGAACAGGGTTGAGAGGAAGACATTTACGTGGAAAGTGTAGGAAAAACCTGGAGGGAGTGGGAGAGTGATGGAATGAAGGGAAGGCAGCCAGTAAAGGTGAGCTGTTCAACCAGCATTACAGTGGGAGCCCAGAACTTGACCCAGAGGACAGACTCTGGGAAATAACCCAAAACACACAACTGAAGCTGAGGGGGTAATTGCTGTTACCAACTCTCAAGACATTGGTGGAAGACTGCCCTGCTCCTGGGGCTATTAACTTTTTGGCACTTCTGGCTTGCCATGGTGTAGCATGTCTGGGCAACTCATCTTTCCATCCTTCCAAAGGTCAGCTACTCGTAATTAGAAGTCAGCCTGAGCCCAGCACACAGAATGGTCCCAGGACAACAGGAGCCTTTGATAATGTTGTTTCTCCAATTTTAGACTACCTGACAAACAGAAGAACAGAGACCAAAGTTAAGTCTTAAATCTTTGTTCCCTTTTTAAGTCATTACTTTTATCTGTTTCCTTCATTGATAGTTTAATCAAGAGATTCCTTCATCTTTCCACTCATGCTCCTGCACTGGAGGAGATTCTCAGAGGCGATCTGACAGTGGGGAAAATGAAGAGAAACAAAGCTACCTGAATGCTTCATAAACTGGAGAAGTAGATCATGAGTAATCAAGGGTTGTCAGAGCAGGCCTTTGTGGCTAAGAGGATGCTTTAGCTGTTTCAGCTGTACACAAGAACAAATCATCTCGTGCTTGTATCATTGCCATCATGAATGTCACACATTTAATAGGCATCTCCATTTGAATATGACACTTTTAAACAGTATAAAAAGCAAGTCATACCAGTGTGCTCCTTTCCCCTTGGAATCTAAAATCTGAGCAAAACACCGAAATGGATATAATAGTGTAGTCCAGAGTGCACAAAATGAAACAGGGGCCACGAAAGCAATGAAATGAGCATGAGTGAGAAGGCAAACCAGGTGTAATATGATAAGCAGTAAGTAACACAACCTTGTGGTCAGGAATAGAATTGTGAGTCTTTAGGTTTTAGTAAAATGGACAACTTGAGCTCCATCCGAGGGGGACAGGTTGCCACATGGAGGTGTGGTCTTAGTGGTAATGGATCAACCAAACTTTCCATAATAGGTATATGGATGGTCATGTGACATTGTCTGAAGTTCTAAATGAATAATAGGTAATTCACATACATTTAAAACACTGGCTCAAATGTATTCAGGCCAGATAAAACACATTTGCTGACCAGATTCAGCATACAGTTCAAATTTGATTGGCGACCTCTGACACAGGGAGATGTATGAATACCAGATGATTTTCATTGCTAAAGATGAAAGAGGGGTATGTGTGAGAGTGAGAGAGACAGAGGCAGAGAGAAGCACCTGTGTGCTTATGATGAATATATATATACATATGCAATTATATATGTGTATATATGCGTACATGCATTTTAATGAAAACAATGAGAAAAGTATATTTTCTGAGTTGATGAATGGGGAGGATTGCAAAGGGAAGTGTTTTCCACATTCTTCTGCCATTTTAGTCATGTTCTCACTTCAAGGCCAACTCAGCCATTACCAAATCACTGACTCCTTGCCTGTATTAGAAACGATTTTTACTGAGAGTCTCTTGGTATGCAAGTGGATTTGCAGGGAAATCCGTAATTGACTAGGCCTGGCATAAGGTGAGAGATTTAAGTGGCTTGTTTTGTAAGAGGGGAGAACATGGAGAAGTTTGTAAGAACTTTAGGTTCTGGCTTAAAAATAAGAATGACATATGCTGAGTGCTGGGTCCCAAGGTATTTTGCCTTTGTTATCTCTTTTAGTCCCAACAACAATCTTGTATTAAGAAACCATTTTCAAGAAGGGATGATACATCTCTGTATACATACATGTACATAGAGACTTAGAGTTTTAATGGTTTCTTACAGATTCTAGAAGCAATGCACATCAGTACCAAGGCTCATACATATCATACTTCTTAAAGTCTGTATACAGGCCCATGCATAAGGTATTCTGAGTAATAAGTATTTTTTCCACATTTTCCAGCAAGCAGGAAAAATATACATTCATTTGTATTTGTCCGTAGTATTCCTCTTTGGAATACAGGTTGATAAATGTTGCTTCATTTGGCGACTTTGAGGTAGAATATGTGCCTCTCATGATGCCTGAACTCACCTGACTGCATTTCTCCATGACCCATTTGTCTACTGGAGTCTTTTAACAGCTTAGTTAAAATTTTCCAGAACAGTGGTTTTACCTATCAACAGTCATTTCAAGCAATTCAGAGCTTGTGCTTGGAGTAGAGGGAGAGGGTCAGTCCTACCCAACCTAGAACTTTGTGGCTGAGAATGGCTGCCTCAGAACAAACTCTGGTGGGGGCTGTGAGACGGTGGGAAATGGGTGCTTGTTAGTAGATGGTTATAGAATGTGTCATCAAAGCAGCAAGAGCAGAGATAGAGTTGGAGGTTAGCATTAGGCAGGCGAGCAGACTGAGAGTAGTAAAGCAGAAGCGCGCAGAAGGAACTACGGGCCAGCAAATCTATATCCCTGCGAAAGGAGAGGGCAACACTTCTTCACCTCTTCCTTCTGCAAGAACAAGCTCTTCTTCCTGCCTGTATTTCTACCCTGTTCTCTGAATTCTTCCAATAAATACCTATTTTTAATCTGAACTAGTCTGTATATGTTTCTGTTCCATGAAATGGAATGACCCCATCTAAGGGGACCTTTCTTGGGTAAGTGTGATGTGAATTGAGATTGAAGACATCATTTCTTCTTTACTTGGGAAAAGAAGAATATAATTGGCAAGTAATTACCTCTCATGATTTCATCATCTTAAGGAGACAACAGCTCATGCATACCTCACTAAGAAATAAGAAAGGTAGTTGTTACCTGCTTTTGTCTGTTTCATTTTAGAGAGGAAATTGAGAAAAACTTGCTGAAGGTAGAATTGTTGAGGCAATTTTCTCTGGGCTATTCATTTTTAATGCTAGGTCTTATTTATAGATAGTTGGGATGAGGACAGAATACGTGTCATTATTGAGATCAGAGTCAACAGCAGTGTGTCCCACATTAGGTTTTTCACACCTCATCCCTTGATCCACCAACTGATTTTTATCCCAAAAGTTTTGAGGAATCGTCTTTACTTTTTGCTTTGTCTCACATAGCATTTTGTATCCCTGAATAGCAACATATAATTTAAAGATGTAATAGCATGAAGTTATGCTAATTTTTTAATGGCTTAATTCTGTGTTGACACCTCTGCACAGATGTTTGTGTAGTATTAATTTCTATTTTCCCTCAACTGCCTGTGCGCAGGCTAACGGACTGGAAGAAGCTACTTCGCAATTCGGTAGGTAGTTAGAAAAGACATTGAACCTATTTTAAACTACTAACAGATGAGTCCGACTGTGTTTTTTAAACACCTGATTTAGAAACCTACTAAGAACACAAAATGGTGCTTTTGATAAGATAACTTCATGATTAATCAATCAGTATTCATTGGACACTCTTGGAAAGAGCATGTTGGATGCCAAAACAAATATATCTAACAAATGCACGAAAGTGTAAATAAACGATCAAGAGAGCAATCTTTTAATGATATTAGTGAAACACTGTCCTTTCTCTGATGGGACTGAATTGGAAACACTCATGATTAAATTTTTGTGGAACAGAGTGTTGGGAGAGTGGATTATGTGTATTGGATACATTTCCTAAGTAGTGATGGAAATTATTTTTTCTTACATACTTATTTTTGAAAGCCTATAATACTATTTTGCCTGCTTTTCATCCTTAGAAACAGAGCCCCAATAATGTAATTGATAGCTCTTTGGATTCGGGATGTTTTCCAAGCACCACTAGTTAGTCGTAGTGAGCATCGAGCGTTATTGTAACGTTGAGGAATAAAATAGATGTCTGAACCTCTATGCAGCTGCGAATATTCCTGGTGTGGGAAGAGGCTCCTCTGTGTTCCTCCTTTTTCTTCTCTTTTATCTCCTCCTTAACCTATTCTTTCTTCTCTTTTTTAGTCAAAATCCTACTTGTGAATTGTTTTATTGATTACTTTATGCTTCTTAGAGTACAAATATAACCCTCACTCCACATGTTTGAGAGATTTAATTAGGGATTAAAGTATAAAATATCTTAGATAAGTTCTCTGGTTTTGGATGGCTTTTGTCATATCTAGACTCCATGGGGATAATATTTTGAAAATATTAAACCAAAGTTGTTGACATTCATTTCCCTCCCTCCCTTCCTTCCTTCCTTCCTTTCTTTTTTCCCTCTATCTGCTTTAGAAAGTGGAAAGCAGATATATAGGTTCCACCAGATGGTGGAAGCGGAAATGACAAAACCCTCAAGTCTCTGTGAGGGGAAGCATAGAGGAGGAGAAACGGAAACAGTAGAAACAAGTGATCTGACACCTGTGTATGGTCTCATTGCCTCATCCAGTCACCACAAAATAACAATAGTTGGTCACAGCGAAAGGCTGAGTTAATGACTCCTTGCCCAGGCTGGTAGCTTTCTGCCCTAGAAGTGATTTGGATGTTTCCTGGTGACCTTTTGGGGTTGCAGGAGGAAGTTGAACTCAAAAACTGGTACCACAAGGGGTGTAGGTTAGGCTGTGGTCAAACTGCGAGACATGGCTAAGATCCAGAAGGGGTTCCCCAGCACTACCAAAGGGGGAGGTGGGGAAGAGAACTGGACTGGACTGAGCTAAGGGGAAACAAAGAAACAAACAACCAAGAATTTACCAGGTCCAAAATAACAGACAACTTCGCAAGGTGCTCAGGACACACTAGATCAGCAGAAGACACAAACCAAACACCCATGCAAAGATCAAGGACCCCACTAATAATGTGGTATCACCTAAGCGTTTGCTACTCTTTTTCTTTTTTAAAGATTTATTTATTTATTCGAGAGAGAGAGAGAGAGTGCACGCACAAGTGGGAGGAGCAGGGAGAGGGAGAGAGAGAATCTCAAGCAGGCTCCATGCTCAGCACGGAGCCTGATGTGGGGCTCCATCTTATGACCCCAAGATCATGACCTGCACTGAAACCAAGAGTTGGACATTCAACTGACTGATCCACTCAGGCGCCCCCTTTTGCTACTCTTAAGGTGCCATTTTGGGAAGAGGAAAGCCCATAATTTATCCTTAAAAACCAGAGTTGACTTCCTAAAATCTCATAAACAGAAAGAACCTAAAAGATCTGTAATGTATCTTTATTTTTTTTTAAGATTTTATTTATTTATTTGAGAGAGAGCACGAGAGGGAGAAGGTCAGAGGGAGAAGCAGACTCCCCGCAGAGCTGGGACCCCGATGCAACACTCGATCCCAGGACTCCAGGATTACGACCTGAGCCAAAGGCAGTGGCTTAACCAACTGAGCCACCCAGGCACCCCTGTAATGTATCTTTTTAAACTTCATATTTTTATAGGGTAGGAATATGTTTGCTGTATGTTTGAGTGTAACATGTTAATTTCAACCCGTGGTTCACAATAAGATGTCTTAGAGCAGCTGGTTGTTTTCTCCACATCCCATTTGTAGGAAGAATGGGGAGGACATCTCTTCTTCCTTATCTTTGTCTCTGTCTCTGTCTCTGTCTCTGTCTCTGTCTCTGTCTCCGTTGTTGTCTTCATCTTCTTTCTTCTTCTTCTTTTTTTTGCTTTGTTAATCTACACTGCAGTATTGGTTTCTGGAGTAGAATTCAGTGATTTGTCACTTACAAACAACACCCAGCGCTCAACACTATAAGTTGCCCTCTTTACTACCCATCACCCATCCAGCCTATCTCCCACCTACCTTCCTCCATCAGCCCTCAGTTTGTTCTCTATCCTTAAGAGTCTCCCCTGGTTTGTTTCTCTCTCTCTCTCTTTCTTTTTTTCCCCCTGGGGAGAACACTTGTAATGGCAGAAACTGGAAGATCTTTGTAACGTTCTCCTGAGGAATTAGACTTTAAACATAAAACTTTGCAATATCAAGTTATATGAAGGATTGGATTTCACAAACACACTTTTGAGAGTGAGTGTTTGCTGCTTGTAGAATACAGAATGGCTTTCTAGCATCAAAGAACACACTTGCTTTCATTTAGTACTTTTCACTCAAGAATACTGCTGGTGGTGCATTCTTTCAGGAGAATGGGAAGTACAGGTCAAAGATTTTCAAGTTCTACTTCGAAAGCTGTTTCAAGAAGCAGAAAGTTAAGTGACAGCCTTGAGAAGCTTAACACACTTATTGATAGGTAAAATAAGTAATCAGTGGTATTCATTTTCTTCATCTATTTCATGCTTTTTGAAATAATTCTAACGTGTGTATGACTGCACATGCTTGCATGGGTGGGCGTGCCCGTGTGCACACATACACCTACTGCACACTCCTATCTACTTTCCTTTTACCTAAGTTTTAAGCATAGATGAAGAGCTTAATCAAGATCCATCTCCTTGTTGAAGGCTTACGCAGACACTCCCATTTCTTCCTTCTTTTGAATATTTTTTTTCTGTCTTCCTTATTTAGGGACTAATTGTATTTTGCCTGTAGATTTACTAGTAGTTTTCTGGGAGCTTCATGTTTCCTCAGGAAAGATTATAAGCCCCATACGGACAACAATGATGTCTTGTGATCTCATTCTGCTCTTCTGGGCACAAAGGAAAAAACTACTACTTCGTAACTAACATTAGAACCACACAACTATCCCAAATAAGCAACACAGTCTTTCAGAAATTCCTGGTGATTCCTTTTAGCTCTGCTAGGTCATGTTTACTAAAAAGCTGAGCATGATGAACTTGTATGTTGACTGAAAAAAACGAAAGACTAGGAAGGCTCTGGGTAAAAGTGGTGGAGGACGATAAAGTGAGAACTTTGGTTACTTGTGTAAGCATGGTAGTGATTTTGATTTATCCTTTTTGTGCATCATTGTGAAGTTGCCTGAACTCACCCTAGAAATAATGAGAAATTATGGCAGCAGGTAAGGGATTAGTAATTCCCCAAATCTACAAGTCTATTCCCCTACCCTCCCAGCATATGATTTTGGCATCTGTCTTACTAGCAAGCTGCTACGAATCTACAACATTATGAGGAGAAACTCACAATATTTAAGAAATATGAGCATACTGTTTAGATTACATATTTCAAATATTGCACCTCCCCCTTAATGTCTGACTAAAGCCCAGCTGGGAAGTAATTTTGGTTCAGTAGAAGTTGTATGCCAATTTGTATTTTTCAAGTTTTGCTTCAAGGCTCAGGGAAGAGACTCCATCCTGTGCTAACGTGTTCAGTTTGGGACTTTTTGGAAATGCATGGAGAACAGTTGGAGTTCCGAGTCTAATTGTGTGAAATATTCCTGACATTTTGGGGTGGATTCCAATTCCAGTGGAGAAATTTCATTAGAGAGTTCTATATTAAGACAAATTATATTTACTGTCTTTTCATAAATTGTAACAGGACTGTCTAACTGCAGGTAGTAGCTACCAGTTTCTTGCCAGAGAGGTTAAATCATTTTATGAGGTCAGAGGAGCAAGCTTACAAGTTAGGGTACAGTGAAGAAGAGAAATAAATTTGGCATTATGCTCTGAAGCTTGCAGAGCAGAAATGTTTCCTAAGCCTTCCCAACATTCTCCCCCTAAGCTTAACTTTTCAAAACTTAAGGTGGCTGTAACTAAGGTCTGTTATGTCATCTAGAACTTGTGGAATTCCTATCTCTGAAATTAACTGAGAAGCTGTGTTGATATCATAGAACCTGCAGTGTCTTGGAAAGTCTTTTAATGCTTAATCTCATTAAGAGGTAGTATATTTTAACATGCATCACAATTGTGACTGCTATCTTTAGCATTTAAGAAGGAAGACTGAGCCTGTGGGGTTTGATTATTAACTCTGTTATTATGTTGCTAGTGTATTCATGAAATTGTTTGATAATGCACCCATAATTTATTTTTATTTTATATTTTGGAAGCGTTGTTATAGGTTAATTGGCTCTATATTTTACAAGTTTGCATCACTAATACCAATAAAAATCTGTTTATATTGTTCTTCTGGGGTTCTGATTGCATTAAGGAATGATTAGTCCTAATTAAGTTCTGTAGTCTGTGCTAATTACAATCAAATAAGACTTTACATAAAAATGTGGAATTATGCTGAAGTAAATGCATTTTTGACCATTAATTAGAAAACTACTGGGCAGACCTTTGAAGATGTTTTTACTTTCTTTCATATTGTTAGTTGTGAGAAGGAAACTTCAACAAGCCAATGCATTTGCAAAGGGTGTCTCCCATAGTTGTGCAGAAGCAATCTTGTTAATTATAAATTTGAGTGATGTTTCCTCATTTTACTCCTCATGAGAACTAAACTGTCCCAGCTGTTCCTCAGCCACCCTCCAGGTAGTAATATCATGTTTACATTACAGAATAAAAATGCAAGGCTGAGGGTTTGAAGAGCATGTGTTCTATCATATTGCCTCATTTAACTTTTATGCACTGCAGTCCTTTTCACGTTTGACATTTCCCTGATTTCTTGCTAATGCTGTCGCTTCATCTGCGCTCTCCTGTGTGTGGTGGTAATGATACTTCTACCTCAACTTCCCTGGTGTGCTGCTGACAACTGATGGAGACAATCCTTTTGCCCTCAGCACTGACTTTAATACTCTTCCTTACGGGAGTGTTGAATTTCATATGTAAATGAGGAAAAGATAAACAGGAGAGAATCACAATTTCTGGCCACCTACATCTGTTTCTGTCCTTTCATAGGAAGCACGGAATGAGATAGTGCCTTTAAAACACAGCATGTTTCCTGGTGCATGGAAGGGTTCAATAAATGTTAGCTAAAATAACAATTATTGTTACCATTGCATTGTGCTCAATCCTGCTGGAAGTCCAATTTGAGACCAATTAATTGGTTTTGGGCTCAGAAGGAAGAAAGTATTTCATCAGAATTCTCCCAGCAATTTTTCTTCCTCTTCTGGACCACTCTTGCTTGGAGATGCTTGGAGGTTGGTGGCTAAAACACTTACAGAAGCCAAACTCTCTTGGCTGCTTCAATGACATTTTGATGCAGTCCTATGGGCTCCAGCTCAGAAATAATACTCAGATCTTTGGCCATTTATCTACGCTCTAACCTTAATCTCCTTTTTCTAAACCACCTCCTCCTCATTCATTTCCTCATGCCCACTTGCTTTTCTCACCTATTTATCAACCCAAGAGCAATTTGTCTACTTTTCTGACTTTTAATTGTGCCTTGATTTCTTTGTTTCCCATTTTCAAACATTTTTTCTTTTTGCCTTAAGTTTTTTTTTTTTTTTTTTTCTCCCTCTTCAGATACTCTTCATTATTTTATTCCTGTTATTTTCTGCTGTGGCCCTATCTTCACTTGAGCTGCTGGTCTTCAACACCTGACCTTTTTTCTTTTTAAATCTCATTACTGTTATTTCTCTCTGATTGAGTCCCCATTTTAATCAATAAAGTATGCATTTTGCCTTTCACATAGACTCTCATTTCTAGCTCTGGGTTTGATACATGACTTTTGCTATGCGTGGAGTTTCCTCTTTGACCCTTTGTCAAGACTCCCTTCACTTCCCTTTCCTTAAGTTTGTCAGAATTCTTTTCTTTCAAGAATTTTTTACATCCAGATTATGGGATATGCCTCTGCTTGAAGCATCTTTGAGATCATGTAGCCAAATCTTCTTATGGTACAGATGAGGAAACTAAGGCCCAAGGTGGATCACCTGACTGCCCAGGATTATGAGACCCTTAAGTCTCAGAACAGGACCTCCTGACTCCAAATCCCATGCTCATCCTTGCACCTGCTGTATCTCAGCACACACAAATATATGTCTTTTTTGGTATCTTATGAGTTTAGTTTTTGTTTTTTAAATTTATGCATATGTCTTTTCCCCCTCAGTTACTTTGTAAATTCTTAGAACTCAGGGACCCATACCTCTTTGTTTTTACTCTTTGTCTTCCACAATCCTGCAGAACATCTAACACAAACTGAATTCTCAACAAGGCTTCAGTAAATGCAAACATCATTCTCCGTATCATGTTAGCATTTTTATTTTCTGTTTCCTGTCTCGATTTCTCTATGTTTGATTCCATATCATTGTTTTCATTTCTTTCACTTCTTTTTCCCTCTCTTGCCTTAACTCTTTCCTCCTAAGTTATTTTAAAAATTATATTTGTCTGCATCATATTAGCTTTCTCATTTGTGCTCAGATCTTTGTTCCGACATTTCTTATAACTAGATTTTAGTTAGAAGATAAAAGGTAGGTAGTTAATGGCTCTTTTCTTAGTGCGTGGGCAGCAAAACCCAATAGCCTGTGTGTCGATTATTGTCGGAGTCTTTGTACTTTATTTGTATAGTATATGAGTAAATTAACCCTCTGTGTACTAACTCCAGTCTTTTATCTAGTTGGCTGCTGTTACCTCATGAACTTTTCAAATGTTTGACATGTTTCACTAGGAAGTCTCTTCATTTATTGGTTTGTAAGTCAGTTAGCAACCATATGGCAATCTGCCTAATGGGAAGGGTTGAACTACATGCAGTTTTTCCGTGTTGGTGGAATGGGGACATCCACACATTGCTTTTTATAAATGAGTAGCATACAAAATTCAGAGACAGAATTTGAATGTTTTGGAGTCCTGCTCCTTTAGAACAATCTTGAAAGAGTGAGGCCAGTCCTTTAAAGAATTATTTGATGTAAAACAGGAGAGCTAGAATGTTTTCAGGCTTGCTTTCTTGTTTTTTTTTTTCTTTCTTTCTTTTCTATGTTGAAGTTAATTTTTTATTTTTATTTTTTAAGATTTCATTTATTTATTTGACAGAGAGCGAGAGGGAGAGAGAGCGTGCACAAGTAGACAGAGGGAGAGGGAGGAGCAGGCTCCCCGCATAGCAAGGAGCCTGGCTCCGGGCTCTATCCCAGGGCTCTGGGATCATGACCTGAGCTGAAGGCAGATGCTTAATCAACTGAGCTATCCAGGAGCCCCTCAAGTTAATTTTAAATGAAAATGTGATTTCAGTTCTCAGCCAGGTCCTTTTACCAATAATTTTCCTCTTGAGCCAACAAATGTTTATGAACAAGTCAGCTGGAGGACTTGGAATGTGCTGAATCCCGCCGAGCATGGCGGTTCTTTTACATTTGGATTCCCTAAGGAAAGAAGTGAACATCACCTGCTCTTTTCTTTCCCCAGGGCAATGGCTTCGCTTTGCAGGCAGTAGAACCGCCTGTCCTCTACTTTGTTGCACTAGCACCTTGTGACCCTTTCACATCTGTTGTGCTGTTCAGACCTTACAGCGCTTGAAGCCCAGGCTGCATGTGTTGTCATGACTGTACACAGATGTTGAGATATCTCTGTCTTTTTTTTTGTTAAGACTTTATTTATTTGTCAGAGGAGAGAGCAGAAGCAGGGGAAGCTGCAGGCAGAGGCAGAACCAGGCTGTCTGCTGAGCAGGGAGCTAGATGGGGAACTCGATCCCAAGACCCCGGAATTGTGACCTGAGGTAAAGGCTGACGCTTAACCAACTTAGTCACCCAGGTGTCCAAACACTGAGATTCTTAACAGAAGTAACCATGCACCTCTCTTGTTGGCTGCTTTAGGTCATAATTACTTCTGTAGTTGCCAAGTTCCACAGATTTAAAGTCAGCCCATTAACTTGGCTTCCCTGGTAGAGAAAGCTGAACCTACAATTTAGGTTTTTTATTATGTAAAGAAGAGGAAGAAAAGTTGAGTTTTCTAGATTCTGTTATATATATTTCAAATGACACAGTCTTGTCATTTGTTCACTGAAGTTTTGCCTTCTAAATATTTCATTTTGTCTTGGAATTAAAGTCAGTCTAATCCAGTGTTGATTACGTGGTTGTGTTGCTACCAGAGTGGAGAGAGAACTCCTTTGACTTTTTATGTGTATGTGTGCCCATGTGTGTATGTATGTGTGTTTGTGTGTGTTTGTGTGTGTGTGTGTGTGTGCATGTTTACAACGAATCCTAAACTTTACATCTTTTGCACATTCTTAACAAGAAAACCTGAGCTAATGACCATATTGAACAGAGAACCATTTTTATACCTTTCAATACTGAAGCAGTAGGAATTATCTCAAAAAACATGCAAACTGGGACGCCTGGGTGGCTCAGTTGGTTGGGCGGCTGCCTTCGGCTCAGGTCGTGATCCCGGCGTCCTGGGATCGAGTCCCACATCGGGCTCCTTGCTCAGCGGGGAGCCTGCTTCTCCCTCTGCCTCTGCCTACCACTCTGTCTGCCTGTGCTCATGCTCTCTCTCTCTCTAACAAATAAATAAATAAAATCTTTAAAAAAAAAAACATGCAAACTGAAGGCCCATCTGAGCCATTTGAAGTAAAAAATATGGACTGTTTGTGAGTGGCATGAATATTTGTCTGTGACATGGCCTGAAGGTTAACGAATGTCTCCTGTAATCCTCATCCTACTGGTATGTTGGCTGTATCCCCGCTAGATCCCCATCCACATTAATGATGAAAAAGAAAGCTTAGCCAATTCTCCCAGCTTTTTTTAGATATTAGTGGGACATAACAAAATAACTAAATATTTATCTCCACCAACATAAGTATTGTAACAAATATGAATTAATTGAATATCACATCTTATTTCATATTTGTTGACCATTTTGCAAATTATGTGTCATGTAGTCTTCAATTTTTCTATATAGTTGTAAACTGTTTCTCATCTTATGACTCTACGAAACTGTGATATCAAAGACTAGAATATAAACAATTGAAAGAGAATTTTCTATGGAAAAAGATGCAAATTTTGCTCAAATAGATTAAAAAAAAAAACCATTTTCTTCCTAGCTGTGTAGATGACATGCAAATTAATCTTAGTGTTCTCTTCATTTTGAAGGTATTACATTTAATTCTATTAAAAAAATTTTCTATGTCACATCATTACCGATGACTAATAGTGAAAATCTGCATGCAGACCGACATTCCTGAGTGTAAATATGTTGGCCGTCTCAGCTCTAAGATGTAAATATTCATGTAAAAATGGGCAGTAGTGAATGAAACTTAGTCAAATAAGACATTTGTGATTTTAAGAGGAAGATTTTGTGGGCAGCTAAAATTATGCTTGAGAAAATTTAGATAACTAGAATATGTACTGATTCTCACAGGAATGTTTAAATTACAGTATGAAGCATTTTAGCAATTAAAAGTTTCCCATGGAGTTGAATCACATTAACAGTTAGTAAAGACAGATGACCGCCTAACAGAGAAATGAAGGCAGGAGTTATCTGGAGAGGATTAAATAGGGGTGATTAGTTTAATATATTTCTGTATCAGAGGTTAAACAACTCATGAAGAAAACACAAGTTAGTGGAGGATAACTTGTAAAGTTTATATCAGTGAGAGACAAATGATGCCTGTGGCCTGGTCAGACCTAGAATTCTACACTTAGACCATTCATTGTAAAGGTATGATGTAGTGGGGTAAGAATTGCAAAGAGACACTCTTTTGCCACTTACATGGTAACTTAAAAAAAGCAGAGATTAAGGCAAACGTCAACAATAATGTTTCTACAGGGGTCATATTGCCAATGCAAAACTTGGACAAAGAATTCTTTATGATGAATTCATTAGGCCAGAAGTCTATTTGTTTAATGATGAATCACCTAAATACCAATTTAATTCCAGGTTAATTGATGTTATCATTAGTTCCTTTAAAATATCTGTGAAACAAATATCCCTCATAAAATATGGAATGATATATGAAGTACTTTTCTGAGCATGATTGATATTTGTTGGCTGGTTTTCAGCAATAATTACTAGAAGGATCCAGCTATCTAGATAACTTTTATATGATGTCAAAGCTATAAGACTTCATGGTTTCATATTTAATCCATTCTACTAGCAAGGCCTGGTTAAGCATTCTATTATCAGTAAAAGACTATATCCTAGTTTGGACTAGATCAGGAAAATACCCTGTGACCAAAATTTCTATTTGCAACCCAGAGTGGAAAGTCCTTTCTGCTTTCTATAGTGTAATGATAGAGTGGGTAGAAATGCATCTTAATGAGGATGTTCTGTGGCAGACAGTGAATTGAACATGTGGAAATGGATTATTTTAAGAAGCTGTCCTTTTGGGGGGAAAAAAAACAGTAAGAGGTAAAATCAACCTTAATTAAGGGGAAACTATAAAACAAACACTCAGGCCAAAGGGTACATTACATCTTCACATGTCAACTTATAAAATGTCTTTGTTAGCTGTTAAACTGAACTTATGACCTAATAGACAACTTAAAGTGCTTGGTGTATTTCTTTAGTTGACTAGATGGAAGTAAATTCTCCCAGAGTGAGATTAAATTTGACTATGCTCTTTTGTTTAATGTGGTTGATTTTTCTGGGTTTTGTGTGTGTGTGTGTTTTAAATATTTTATTTATTTATTTATTTGTCAGAGAGAGAGAGAGAGAGAGAGAGAGAGGGAGAGAGAGAGAGAAACAGAGAGGGTGAGAGCCCTTATAAGGAATGGGAGGGGCAGGCAGAGGGAGAGGGAGAGCTGCTGGCTCCCTGCTGAGCAAGGAGCAGAGTGTGGGACTCAGTTTCAGAACCCTGGAGTCATGATCTGAGCCAAAGGGAGACATTTAACCAACTGAGCCACCCAGGCATCCCAGTGTGTGTGTTTCTATTCCTACTGCGAATAGATAGAACTTTCTCTGTGCCCCCCTCCCTTTTTTTTTTTTTTTTTTTTTTAAACAAGAGCCTATCTTATAGAAACCCTTCTATTTTCATGGACATCACAATGTGTAAAATATTTTGTTTTATATAGACGAGAATCAATAAAAATATCATTTATGTGAAATCTTGCCATTTGCAATGACGTGGATGGAACTAGAGGGTATTATGCTAAGTGAAATTAGTCAGAGAAAGACAATTATCCTATGATCTCTCTGATACAAGGAATTTGAGAGGCAGGGCGGGGGGTCAAGGGGGTAGGAAGGGAAAAAAATGAAACAAAATGGGACCGTGGAGGGAGACAAACCATAAGAAACTCTTAATCTCTTGAAACAAACTGAGGATTCCTGAGAGGTGGTGGGGAGGGATAGGGTGGCTGGGTTATGGGCATCAGGAGGGTATGTGCTGTGGTGAGTGCAGTGAATTGTGTAAAACTCATGATTCACAGACCTGTACCCCTGAAGCAAATAATACATTATATGTTAATAAAAAAAGATATCATTTATGAAAGAGATAGTGATAGTTAATAAATTGTACCTGTTGTTAATCACTGGGGAAACAAATGACCTTAAAGTCGTCTCCTTTTTTCTTTCATTTCTGAACTGATCCTTTGTTCCATATTCCTGTATAAACTGCAGTGTAATTTTTGTTATTGGAAACATCAGCTTGCTCTGTTCTTTAAGGGTTGACGTAAAAATGCTTCTGACAGTCTCCAGACCTAAAATGTCACATGGGGCCTTTTTGTTCTGCAAACAGAAAGGAACAGAGTAAGTTAAAAATCACTCTGAAAAACAGAATGGAGGTTCCTCAAAAAGTTAAACATAGAACTACCCTACGACCCAGCAATTACACTATTGGCTTTTTATCCAAAGGATACAAACATAGTGATTCAAAGGGGCACATGCACCTCAATATTAATAGCAGCGATGTCCATAGTAGCCAAATGGAAAGAGCCCAGATGTCCACTGATAGATGAATGGTTAAAGAAGTTGTGATATATATACAATGGAATATTATTCAGATATCAAAAAGAATGAAATCTTGCCGTTTACAAAGATGTGGGTGGAACTAAAGGGTATTATGCTAAGT
Organism: Enhydra lutris kenyoni; assembly: GCF_002288905.1. NCBI lineage: Eukaryota > Metazoa > Chordata > Mammalia > Carnivora > Mustelidae > Enhydra > Enhydra lutris. The sequence continues at coordinate 94,160,774 of NW_019154085.1, read as the reverse complement.
GAAATAAGTCAGAGAAAGACACGAATCATATGATTTCACTCATATGTGGAATTCAAGAAACAAAACAGATGAGTATGGGGAAGGGAAGGAAAAATGAAATAAGATGAAAATGGAGAGGGAGATAAATCATAAGAGACAAACTGAGAGCTGTTGGAGGGGAGGTGGGTGGAGGGAAGGGATAATTGGGTGATGGGCATTGAGGAGGACACATGATGTAATGAGCATGGGGTGTTATTTTCAATTGATGAATCACTAATCTCTACCCCTGAAACTAATAATACAGTATATGTCAACTGAATTGAATTTAATAAGGAATTTAAAAAATAAAAAAAATAGTGAAAAAAATTATTGGGAGTAAATTTCCTAATTCTTTGGTATGTTATCTGGTCCCTTCATTAGACTCAGGTGAATTATGATAAAACAATGATGAGTATCAAGAACAAGGGTGGAACCATGATTTCCTCTTGTGATTTTGTCAAGAATGTAGAGATCAGTCCTGCTTCCTTTGTGCGCCTATGGTATCTTAGGTGTTGTCCCTGGTGGGGCTTACGATGTTGGATTGTCATTATTTGCCTGCGTTATGTCCTTGAGGGCAGAAATTGTTTCTTTTGATCCTTAGGTCTTTGCCTGGATTTTTCAACCTTTATAATATTGACACTTGGACCGAGAGAATTGTTTGTTGTTAGAAGTGCTATTTTGTGTGATGTAGGATGTTTAGCAGCATATCTGGCCTCTACCCACTAGATGCCAGAAGAGTCTCTCCTCCCCATACACACACACACACACACACACACCCTGCCATGATAATCAAGAATGTCTCTGGACAAGGATCAACTTCTGTCTGGCACATAATTGACATTTAGTAAATATTTCCTGAAGAAATAAGTATAGTGATACTGCTGCCTAAAACAAAAATAACATATTTACCAAGGAAGCCAGAAATTTGCTCTGGGTTTGAATGCATCTGAACGCCTCATTTAGTCATGTCAGAGAGGGAAGACAACTCTGACTTCCCATCCCTAATTCTGGTGTCTAACTCTGAATCAGTTCAGGTGACTTAGCCCTCTCCACCCACACTCCCCGCCTCACCCACTCCGTCCCCATACTTCCGCTTGAGGGCTCGAGGCCCTGCGGTATTGGCAAACTGTTTGCAGCAGGTTTTCTTCCTGTGTAGATGTCTTTGCTCATTTTGATCTGATGAGTTGTGTTATCCATTGCAATCATATGAAGAACCATACACAGACCTCCTCATGGCCAGCAGGGGTGTTAAGAAACTTGATATAGGCTCTTACTGCAGTTCAGTGTGTACTATATTAATCTCCATAGCTAAGGAGTCGGTATATATTTACAAGAATCTCATCTCCACTTTTCTCCTACATGACTTAGAACAATTCCATTAAGATCTCCGACCTGCTGGGGCGCCTGGGTGGCTCAGTGGGTTAAGCCGCTGCCTTCGGCTCAGGTCATGATCTCAGGGTCCTGGGATCGAGTCCCACATTGGGCTCTCTGCTCGGCAGGGAGCCTGCTTCCCTCTCTCTCTCTCTCTCTCTGCCTGCCTCTCTGTCTACTTGTGATCTCTCTCTGTCAAATAAATAAATAAAATCTTAAAAAAAAAAAAGAAAAAAAAAGATCTCCGACCTGCTATTTTCTCACTGATAAAATTAAAAGAACAGTAATATCTACCCTCCTGACACAGTATTGGAATACTCATCATACTTGGTTGTAATTCTTTTTTTTTTTTTTTTAAGATTTTATTTATTTATTTGACAGAGATCATGGGTAGGCAGAGAGAGAGGAAGGGAAACAGGCTCCCTGCTGAGTAGAGAGCCCAATTCGGGGCTCAATCCCCAGGACCCTGGGATCAGGCCCTGAGCTGAAGGCAGAAGCTTTAACCCACTGAGCCACCCAGGCGCCTCTGTAATTCTTTTTTCATTGCTTGCCCCTCTTGCTGACCTTTTAAGGTATGGAAGGGGTGGGTGGGCTCAGTTCTCTCACTCACTAGTCTCCATCTAAGTGCCCATATATAGCATTCCTCAGTTAAAGAAATGAAAGTGCTTTGTAAGAAGGTATGCCATACAGATGTTAGTAATTGTCATTTACTCATTCAGTATATATTTAATGAGCACCTACCTTTTCAAAGGCCCGTCGGGGTGCTCTCTAAATTTAGAACTACGTTAGGGAATGGATTTAAATTCCTGACTTCATGTACCTTGCATTCCAGTGGGCCAAGCAGTCAATAAGAATTGAAATCTCTCTCTCTCTCTCTCCTTCATCTACCTACCTACCTACATGATTTCTGTTATTTGTGCATGGATAACTGCTATGAAGAAAATAGAGCAAGATGAGATAAGAGTGATGGGGGAGCCTATTTTATAGAAAGTGGTAAGGAAAGGCTTCTTAGGAAGTAATTAACATAATATTTTTACCATTATCTTGATTAACATTATCATCAAGGTGCTTCTATTTAGTATTTCATTAGTAGAACTTGTACCTTGATTCATCTTCCTAATAGGGATGCTGAACCATTTACATTCTTTGACCTGATTCCCCTTGAAACCACCAGTAAGAAATGTGGCCGGGGGTAGATCTCATTGGTTTGAAATGGAGGTTTTGACCAAGTAATGAATCATTCCTGTCACCTTAGTCCACCCCGCCTGCATATGAGGCCCTCAATAAGGAGGCTTTACCTCTAAAATGTTACATACTATTTGTCTCCTAAACAGGGCCCCTTTTTTCTTCCATTTGGTGTAAAGAAGGTTACTTCAGTGAGCTACATCAAATCCTTCTTAAGCTCTTCTGGCAGTAGGGTTTCTCAGCTTTGGCATGTTTGACGTTTTGAGTCAGATAATTCTTGGAGGGCTGTTCTGTACATTCTAGAATGTTCAGCAGCATCTCTGATCTGTACCCACTAGATGCCAGTAGCATCCCCTCTCCAGATGTGACAATTGAAAATGTCTCTGGGTATTGCCAAATGTCCCCTGGGAGCTGAAAGCGGCCTCAACTGAAAACTGCTGCCTTTTAGGAACCTTCTCTGCCCGTCTGGCTGTTGTATATAGTGTTTCCTGCAAGTGCTTTTTCTGGCCTGGCCTATTGTGTTTGCTTATGCAGCACCACAAGCTCTTTTCTCTTCTCCTGTGATGTGTATCTCACCCATCCATTCAGACCCAACTAAAATTTTACCTATTGCCTGAAGCCTCTTCCTGAAACCTACAGCCTGTTTTACCTCTTCTGCTTCTGAATTCCTCTTCGCAGTCATTTCTCTTTCATCCATTGCTGAGCCCACTGTTGTTTATTGAAAGGCTTAGATCCTTTTACGTGACTTAGATTATAAATTCTTTGAAAGAAGAGACCATGCGTTAGTCGCCTTTGAGTCTCCATGGGGCATCTGGAAAAATACTTGGAATAAGGACATTCATTAAGTAATGGGTTGAATTTACCGGAAGAATTCTTATTCACCAACAACCCCATCCTTAGCCAGGAGAAGTGATGAATAACACAGATAGCATGGTCTTCATAACAATCAGTCATTTGGGAAAATTAATTTTTTATGAACTCAATGTATAATTCAAGTGTAACAAATACTCTGGGGGTTCTATGGCTAATACTGGGGAAACTGAGTTTACAGAGCTACTTTTTCTGGAAGAAGATATCCACCTAGGGTGATCCAAAGTTGGATGGTCAGAACAATTTATTTGTTATTTAAAAAAAAAAAAACACATTTCATTTAATTATTTGAGAGAGAGAGAGAGAGAGAAAACAGCAGAGGGAGAGGGAGAAGCAGACTCCCTGCTGAGCAAGGAACCTGATGTGGGGCTCAATCCCAGGACCCTGGGATCATGACCTGAGCCGAAGGCAGACGCTTAACCATCTGAGCCACCCAGGTGCCCTGGTCAGAACAATTTAAATAATGGATTTCCACATCAGCAATGAGGCTCCATCTCATTGTTAGCTCTTTATGCAAAAGATAGTTGTAAAAGATAGTTTCATAACCATTTAAGAACTTGAACTTGATTATCTTTGGTAATAAGGTAATAAGATCCCTGGAGAGGACTGTGTGGAAAGGGGCATCCACTCAGGCAAAGCAAACATGTGTCTTTCTAGATGTTGATGATTAGATTTAACTCTTAAAACGTAGGTTAATAGGTCTCACTGGAAGAAAAGCCTGCACATTCTATTCTTTCTGTGTCCAAATAAAACTTGTTATTCAGAGTATAACTCTTTGTTCAGTAAACTGAGTACTCATGTGGCATTCAGGTAATTATTGAACACTGGAGAACCAAAGTCAAGGTCCTTTTAACGACATCTGAGAAGTGTAGGACAACCACAGCTTTCTAACGTTGTAGGATGGTGTCTCGGGGCTCCTAGTGTGTGTTTACTCCCCTTGGGTTATAATTGATAGTCCTCCTTCTGCTTTCATTTGCACATTTAACAGACTGCATAGGGATTTCTGAAACACGGGCCTATCTCATGCTTTCTCATAAATAAACTCTTTTAAATAGTAAGTGAATTGTAGTATTTCCAAATATAACAACTGAATAAAATATGCCTGGGGTATAGACTTACCGGAGAAATGCTCATGTGATGAGGAATTCATGGGTCAAATGCCGTACGCACTCAGGTGATTTCATTTCAGCCAGTCAGGATAACTGTGCTGGAAATGAGTATTTACTTGATTTCATTGCTAGGTTATAACATACTGATTGTTCTGTTGGCTAGCCACTCTACATGTGGCAGTTAAAGAATCCTCAACACAGCCTGTTGTGAGCTTTCCCTGTGAGGTATTCCCTGTCATTCCACAGGTCTTTCTTTAAGATCTGTGCCCAACCCCTACTCCCCTCCTCTTCCTGCCGCCCTGCCCCCAACCTCTAGCAGGGAGAGCTTTATGGACCAGGATGGTGTAAGTGGCTTGCTACTCAGGGATAGAGCTGGGCTACCCAGGTGCTCTCCTAGGAGTGAGGAATTAAGATTTGAGAAACTAGTTAGTCTCTGTTAGTAACTAGAAGTTAACAGGGTGGTCATGGAGAGCCACAGTTCATCACATTCAATTTGGGAACCAGAGTTTGTGGACAAGGACCATAAAGCAGAGGCAGAGCCATGGAGAGCGTAATTGCTCTCCACAAGCTTTCTAGTTTTTGCTTCCCCTCCCTGGGAATATTTGACTGTGTATCCTTCCAGTAGGATCCATGTCATTCTCCAAATCCTTACAAAAAATTCACCTTCTTTTGATTGTGCCGATTGACTGGGTTCCTGCTAGCAACAGAGCCTGGAAAGCAGTTATTTCCTGTATTTTCCTAATGAGAAAAGTGAAGTCCTGAGAAGCTAGTAAATCCAGAACAGTGGAGCTAGCACGTGGTTGAGCCAAGATTCCAGCTTCGTGCTCAATGTTCAGGTGTTTGTGCAGCTACTTGTGTGGTCATGGTTTCCGTCAGCATGGTTTAGTGTGGGTGCAAACAGTTTTGTAGAGGAGATGAGTTGTGAATGGTCTTGTGTTGGGCACCTGCGTGACTGTGGCCCTTTCCTTGGTGCTGTTGCACATGCATACAGCTGGGTTCATTGCTTCAGGCACGTTTCTTCACCTGCAGGCCAGGATTGACAGTTCTCTTTGCTGCTTTTCCACAAAGCCCAGAGCCATGCCTGTTTCCTTAAAGCCATTCCCTCAGCTTGGAGTTTTCAAGTGTTGTCAGTCCTGGAGCACTTTTATTTGATCTATAAAAGTTTAAATGCCTGTCTTAGTCATCTTTGGGTATTGTAACAAAATGCCCATAGTCTGGGTGCCTGAAACAGATATTTTTTCTCATCATTCTGGAGGTTGTGAGATCAGGTATCGGGGCGCCAGCAATTTCAGGTTCTGGTGAGGACTCCTTTAGTGGCTGGCAGAAGGTGGCCTTCTGGCTATAGCCTCATCGGGCAGGGGAGAGGCTCTGGAGGGAGAGAGAGGAAGAGAGAGAGACTGTGAAAGAGTGCTCTGTGGTCTCTTCTGAGGGCACTAATCCCATCATGAAGACCCCATCCACATGTCTCATCTAAACCTAATTACCTCCCAGAGGCCACATTTTCTAATGTCATCACATTGAGGGATAGGGCCTCAAGGGATTTTAAGGGGACATAAACATTTGGTCCATAGCAGTGGTCTATTCTGTTTCCAGTGTAGAAGAGAGATATGGTACTCCCTTGTTAATTTGCATTGATGTCCTCACTAATTGGCCAGGAGCGCACCCACACAGCACTGATGTGCCCACTTTGCCATCACATGGAGTTCTTTCATCCCTGCTCTGAGCTTTCCTGGCTCCCCTTGGAGTTCCCCATCCAGTCCACTCGGCATTGGCCTCTCCCTCATCCCATTCTTCCAGCTGGTCTTCATGCAGGGCAGCCAGGGCTGCCCCGGCAAATGCACGAGAGTCATTCAGTGAGATTGGCTCTCTCTGCCTCCCTCAGACCTCATCTCAGGCCACCTCCTCCCTTGCTGTCTGTGCCCCAGTTCCAGTAGACATCTTCCATGTCCTGAAGTCTATTGTGTTGTTTTGGTCTCTGAAGCTTTGACGTGGGGTTCTCCCAGCCTGGGAGGCTTCATCTGCTTAACTGCTCCCTTCCCGAGGCTCAGCTTTATCCTCACACACTCAGAGAGGCCTTCCCTCACCCCTAGACTTGGTTCTGTTCCCTTGGATCCCCATTTAGCTCGGATTTCCTGTATTATAACACATAGCATCATGACTTACTAAAACTGCTTTTGAAGTGTCTGTCTCTCTTCTTAAACTATAAACTCTTGGGGGCAACGACCATATATCTTGCCCACTGTTGTGCACCCACAGCCTCTCACAAATAGTCGTCCAGAATCAGGATGATGATCCCTGAAGCAGAGGGTGTGAGTCTTGTTCTAATCCCCAGGTCCTTCGAGAAATGTCCTTGTTTATGGCTATGGGTACACGTAATTGTTGTCTCTGAGTTCCTTGGATGGACTGTTAGGAGATGTAACTTAGGTTGACTAAGGGGCTCCTCCCTCACTGAGCTTGTGTTTTATTATTGGAACTTTCCCAGTTCTTTCTTGTGTTCATGGAGGTTACTCCTGAGACAACCGTTGCCTCTGCAGCTGCCTGGTGCCGTGGGAGGGACTGGAAGTCACTGCTGGGGGTAGAGCTCAAGGCCTTCTGAGCCCACCTCTCTTGACATAACGGTATTTCATTCCTTGAAGGTTATTTCTGCCTCCCTCAGTGCAGTTAGCGTTACAAGACCTGAGTCTTCATTATTCCAGAACTAAAACCCTCTCCTGTACCATTTCTCCTACTTTAAAGAATCTCTTTCTAATCTCAGGAAACCCCGCTCTGCTTCCCACTTCTCTGAGACTCTTTATTCCTTCCCTAAATACCAGATATTCTCTTTTTCTTTCAAAAGTAGACTTTGATGTCCTGTGATTTTCAGAACCTGAACTGGTGGGACACAAAAGCCATTTCCCTTTTCCTTGCGAGCAGGGAGGACTTAAATCATCGAAACCTCTTAGGAGATGAAGAGAATTGGCAATATTTGTGTTCTCTTTTTCCAGTGCAGCAGTGAATGGTAAAACAAAATAATTAAATTTGCATAATAAAAGAGTCGGAATGTTCATATCCTGCTATACTAACGTTTGTTGAATGCTTGCTCTGTGTCAGATACCCTGCTAAGTGCTTTACAGGGAAAATCACCTGTAGTCTTCACAAGAATCCCCAGAGGTAGGTGAATCTCGTGTATGAGGAACAGAGTGGCTCAGAGAGGGGAAATCATGTCACAAAGTCACAGGAGAGGATTTCAGGCCTGACCTCAGAGGCTGCTCTTTCCCTTTTAAAGACTGATGGGGGTTTGTTGGATGAATAATTAGATGAAGGAGACCTTGAGAACTTTCCCCACTGACTAATAATAAGAATTCTGTCAGCAGCTTTGTGCATACCGATGCCCCTCTCTTTATCTCCTAAAGTAAAGGAACAACAATAAATAGGAGAGTTGCAGGGTATATAAGAACAGAGTACACAGCAGACTTTGGGAGATGTTTTTGACAAATGTCATCTGTCACCATCTCTCTCAAACTACATCTTTTAGAGGGATCAATTTTGATCTCAGTTTTGATTGATGGTACATAAAATCTTACCTCCTTGGTAAACTGAACAAACATGGACGCCTGGGTGTGAGCCCCAGTCCCTACGGCCCACACGTTTCTGTGAAAACTTGCTTCTGCAGGCTCATGGTGGGGAGAGAATCCGTAGTAATTTTCTCTTTGTGTCTGTTGTTTGATTCTCATGGGGATCATCAGGGTTTATTTCATTAAGACAGCTCAACCTACGTGGACTAGGATACATTCTCCAAGAATATTAAATGCTATATGAAGAGTGTCTAGACGACACGTTAATGCCCCTTAACGTAGTACTGTCATGGAAATTAAACCACAGTTCTGTAGTCGGACTTCTTAAGTCAGAAACCACTGGTGTTTCATATTAGCCTCTGTATTAATCACGGATACAGTGTATAAATACTTTCACAATTGCTCCTAACTATTGAGATTGATATGAAAAATATTGTAGGTTTACAGTCCTTTACCCCAAGGCCTGGGGGCCAGATGCCTTTCTAACTGTGGGTGTTTTAAAAATAGAATGTAGTGCATATGTACTTTATGGTACATATGGCCCCCTAGCACACTATAATCAGTCACGGTGATACTTCCACCCAGAATATAAGAAAATTCAGTTCAAATGTTAATTTCCCACAGATTTTACTGTCAAATTAGAAGATCAGGTTTTGCTCTCAAATAAACTGCAAAATATGTGCATATACATATGTGTTTATAAAAAAAATATCGTTTTTAGAGCTTTTTGTATCTAGCATTATGGATGGGAGGCTGTGGACTTGTAGTGTGTATCAACTGTTCATAACCAGAAAGCAACAAAAAGGGGCCCCTGGGTGGCTCAATGGGTTAAACCTCTGCCTTCAGCTCAGGTCATGGTCTCAGGGTCCTGGGATCCAGCCCTGCATCGGGCTCTCTGCTCAGCAGGGAGCCTGCTTCTTCTCTCTCTCTGCCTGCCTCTCTGCCTACTTGTGATCTCTGTCTGTCAAATAAATAATATCTTAAAAAGAAGAAAAAAATGGTTAAAAAAAAAAGCAACAAAAAATGGAATAGTAACTCGAGGCAAAACTGGAGTTGAGGGGCACCTGTGTGGCTCAGTCGGTTAAGCATCTGCCCTCAGCTCAGGTCATGATCCCGGGGTCCTGGGATGGAGCCTGACCTTGGGCTCCCTGCTCAGCGGGGGAGCCTGCTTCTCCCTCTGCCTGCCACTCCCCCTGCTTGTGCGCGCTCTCTCTTTCTCTCTCTGACAAGTAAATAAATAAAATCTTTTTTTTTTTTTTTAAAGCAAACAAACTAGAGTTGAAAGAAGGGGCTCTGTGTTCTCTTTCTCTGTCTCCCTCTCTTTCATTTTATAAGAAAAACTTAATCATTGGTGGGGGTGGAACCAATTTTTGGAAGAGGCTGGAGGAGAGATTTGCACCTTGGAGAGAATAGAAGGGTCAGGATGCCAATTGCTCACCAGGAGGACGGGGTGGGGTGGCGAGTGTGGGGAGTGGACTGGCTCAGTGAGTGGGAAGTAGGCAGCACATGCAAGCTTAAGTCTGATGAGCTGATTTTGAAGTCATCATGGGGGGCTAGTGTATTCTTAATGTTTTAGGGACAGTATTTGGGTTTACAAGGGCAGATGCCAGTGCGTGAAACAGACCGCTAAGCAGAACTGAGCACGCGGCTGAAGCATGGGTTCCTGGCTCCCACGCTTTGATGTCAGGGCAGCCCTGCACTCTCTGTGTCAGTTGTACAGGCTCCCATAGACCCTCAGCTTCTGCAGGCCCCTCTCCCCTCATGGCGGCACAGATCTTATGCTCTGAGATGCTCCCATGGCTTTTCCATTCCTAGTTTGAAGAGTTGCGGACAATCATTTTTAACTTTTGAAGATCTCATCAAAAAAAAAAATATCCAATTCCTTTTTCTTCAAATGCCCAGCAGCTGGATTCAAAATTAATGCTGTGCTTTAGCTTGCACTGTTATAAAATGTCCAAAAGTTCTCTTGTATATGATGCAGTATGACAAATTTTAACATCTGTGTGGCTGAGGAAAGATACTTTTTGACTTATTTTTATTTTAACTCTTTTTGGAGTGGATTCTTTCCTTTCCTCAGTCAAGAGCTCTGATCTTTTTCAACTTTTTTACATGTAGATTGATGTTGGCGTGTGTAGAGAAAGTGAGTCTTGAATTCTCTCTTTTAAAACTAACGATCTGTCCTTAAATATAAGAAAAATACATTATAAATTTTATTTTTAGAATAAGTTATTGAGTTTATAAAACACATAGATCACATTTCTTCAGAATTTTTTTTTAAAAAATTAAGAATATTATAGTAGAGGACTGCAGAGGTGCTGCTTACTGTGTTTCCACATAAGTATAGAGACAATTTTAAGGCTTGAAAATAATGATCGATTGGTTGGCAATGAGGTTATGAATCTCATAACAAGTAAAACCAGAGAAACCTCATAAAGGCACAACAGAAGTACTCTGGACTCAGAGACAATCTCTGGAAATGTGTAAATCTATATTCTAAAGCTTGAAAATTTTCAGAAAACTACAAGGATTCAGAAGCACACATCTGTGCTCTCAGATTGATGGAACAAACAAAACACGGCTTCTGGAAAACTATTGTATGTTTGTATGTGCAGGCTTCACGTTTCCAGGGAGTTCAGTTTGCACCTTGCAAGACACCTATGGAACAAGAAAGCAAATAAAATAGGACTTATTATTTTATTAAGCTCAAACATGTGCTATTTTTCTGAGTGAAATGGCTCAATATTTACCATCATTAGCTAAGTGATGTAATGATTAATATTAAAAAAATAAGAAAAGTATGATACTGTTATCTGGCATTCTCTTCCTGCCTTTTCAGTATTTTCCAGTATTTCCAGTATTTTCTTTCTATACAGTTCTTTTTGTTTGTGAATTTTTGGCAGTTCCTCTTACTGTATACCAATACTTGGCCATCCCATAGTGACTAAAGGTTTTAATCACGACCCAGTTCTTCCCTCTGTTTCTTCCTGTCCCAATACCTATTCTAGTACATCAGCAAATATTTTAATCTTTTCTATGAAATGATTCTCAAATGTTCTTATTGTCTTTTTAATCCTCTCATTTTATTCCCTGTCTAATACCTTCCAGCCCATCCTCAGCCACCGCCAACATGCCATCTCCTCCAGGGAACCGTCCCCTGCCATTCTAAGCAGTGCCCCATGCTCTGTGTTCATATCATCCTGCACACATCTCTGTTTAGGAGTTTACCTTATTTTTCTGTAGTTCTTGGTCTGATCTGCTTTGCTCCACCATTCAACTGGAAATTCTTATTTATATCTCCGGTTTCAACACAATGCTTGGTACTCAATATATACTTGAGGAATAAATGAAAGAGATACCCACGTGATCTGATCATCCTCTGCATAAGAATCCTTTTGTGGCTCTTTTAACCCACAGAATACCTTCCAACTCTTACGTGTGACAATGCAATTCCCTACAACCTGTCCTTGACCGTATTTCTAGCATGCTGCTGAACTATGTTCTAAAAGTCTCCGGGCTTTCAGAATTCTTTACCCTTGAACCTGCATTTTCTCCAGCTAGAATACATCATCCTGCATTCTTTCATCCCTTTCCAGGCCTTGACCAGGCCCTTTCTACCTGCTAAGTTTTTTTTTTTTTTTTTTTTAAAGATTTTATTTATTTATTTGACAGGCAGACAGTAGGCGGAGAGGCAGGCAGAGAGAGAGGAGGAAGCAGGCTCCCTGCTGAACAGAGAGCCCGACGTGGGGCTCCATCCCAGGACCCGGGACCATGACCCGAGCTGAAGGCAGAGGCCTCAACCCACTGAGCCACCCAGGCGCCCCATCTACCTGCTAAGTTTTTATCCATCTTGCAAACCCCCTGTCAATGTCATATCTCTATGAAACCTTGTAATTCTTTGTACATATTTTTACCAAGTGCACTTATGATGATATTGTGAGTGACTTTAATTGATTATTTACTGTGTCCTTAGTGCCCAGCTCAGGGCCTGGCATCCATCAGCTGCTCCATAAAATGTAGTTTGCTTAAATGCCTGTGTCCTGAGTTAATAGAATAGTACAGAGGTAAAGGCACAGGTTTCGGAGACAGAAAGAAGATTTCATTTGAATGCTCATTTTGACAGTTACCTGCTGTGTGACCTTAAGCTAGCTAGTTAATCGTTCTGATCCTCAGTTTACTTGTCTGCAAAATGCTCTGGAAATCCCACAGAAGGCAAGCTCACTTAGAGCTGGGTTGGCTTTCTAGGAGATGTGCTTTTACAAGGACTTTAGAAGATGAATAAAAGGAGATGGAACAGGTGTCCCTGTAGGCAGAGGTAGAAGCTGAGGCAAAGCTGCAGGGGCAATTTGTTCTAAGTGTTCTAAGATCAATGAGATTGGAGAGTAGAGGCATGAAACGTGGGCAGGCAGAAAGGTCCGTGTGATGCAGGGCCTTGCGTGCTAGACCCAGGGGCTGTTGACTCCTTCCAGAACTGCTAAACTGCTGCGTTTCCTTTAGAAAATGGTTTCTGCTGATTTTCTGATGACCCGATCCAATGGCTGTCACCCAAGTCCCCAGCAGCGGGAATACACACATGTGAAGTTGTGGCACCCCCACCCCCTGCCATTGTTTCATTGAGCAGCTACTCACCGTGGTCACCAAGGGCACAGAACCCCTCAGCCCTTCCCACCTCTCTTCGGTGCTCCATTCCCAGAGACTACCTCCACCAGTCTCCCACGGCCCTTCCTTATGGCGAACAGCCAGAGTGTGTGGGAGCTGCAATTTCATTCCATCTTCCAGTTTCATTTTTCATTCTGTCAAAGAGAGGGAACTTCTGAGCACAGCATCAGCTTCCCTTTTGTGAATGTGTTTCGTCCCTGTCACTGCTCATCATACTAAACCCATTGTTCATGCGAAATAAGGGTTGGTGGGAAAAGCTGTAATCTAAAATAATTCACTTTTATTTATTGTATTCCTCCTTTTAAAATAAGGGAGTAGACAGAGGACATGTACATCTTATCGAGGAGGCAACATCCTGTTAGCTGGCTGTCTAGAGAACAATGCATCTCTATAAGCAGTTTGTCACAACTGGTTAGTTTTTAATACTGCGGAGGTTTCATTACCTCTTTTCGAATTGCAGAATTTTTAAACTAGACATGTGTATTTCTTTGTAGGATGTGTGCTTTCTGGGAGTAGTTTGATGTGGCCATTCTCTTGCTGAATGGTTCAAATTTGGCTATATTTTGGCTGGTTGTAGCCCAAAAAGAGGATCTAGAGTCACTCTGTGTAATGATTTAGCCACCTGCTACTTGTGGCTTTTTAGCTCTTGAAATGTAGCAAGGGCGACTAAGGATTGAATTTCTTTCTTTCTTTCCTTTTTTTTTTTTTAAGGTTTTATTTATTTATTTGATGGACAGAGATCTCAAGTAGGTAGAGAGGCAGGCAGTGGCGGGGGTGGGGGGAAGCAGGCTCCCCACTGAGCAGAGAGCCCGATGTGGGGCTCAATCCCATGACCCTGGGATCATGACCTGAGCTGAAGGCAGAGGCCTTAAACCACCGAGACACCCAGGCGCCCCAAGGATTGAATTTCTAATTTTTAAAAATTTAACCAGTTTTTAAAATTGATAAACTGATATATGATTCAGTTGATGGAAAACCTTCAGTTATGACAGAAACTTGGTTGTGTGAAACTATTTTTATGAAAATCAAGCTTTTTAGTTTGTAGATTTACCTGCAATTGTAAGACATGGTACACAGAGATTCCATGTATCCTTGACTCAGTTTCTCTAATGAGAACATCTTTGCAAAACCATAGCACAAGATCACAACCAGGATATTGACATCATATAGCTAGATTCAAAGCACTTCCATCACCACAAGAATCCCTCATGAGCCCTTCTATTTTTTTATAGTCACTCCTGTCTTCCTCCCTACCTCTCCCATCCAGACCTTGGCAACCTCTAATTTTTCTCTATTTCTAAATTTTGTCATTCCAAGAATACTATGCAAGTAGAATTGTGTGGGTAGCTGCTTTTTGAGTCTGGGTTTTTTCACTTAATTTTGAGATTTACCCACACTGTTCCATGTTTCAGTAGTTCTTGCTGAGGAACGTTATAGTGGATGGATGTCCCACAGATTGTGTAACCTTCACCTATTGAAGGACTTTTGTATTTTTTTCAGCTTGGTGTTATTATGAATAAAGCTACGAGAAAACACTTGTATACAGGTTTGTGTGTGAGCATAAGTTCAGATTTAACTGAGATATGTGCCCAAGAGTGCAACTGCTGGATCATCCGGTAGTCGGCATATTTAGTTTTATAAGAAACAGCCAAATGCCTTGCGGAGTGGCTGTACCATTTTACATTTCCAGGAGCAATGCATGAATGAGCCAGTTTATCTGCATCTTGGCCAACATTTAGTGTTGTCACTATTTTTGTTTTATCAGTTATCATAGGTTGTGTGTATTGTACATCTATAGTTTTCAACTATAAATTTTATGAAACCTAAATAGAAATCAAGTATTTATAATGAAATGCAGTACTATAAATGTAAAATACACAGTGCATTTTGAAGGCATAGTACTAAAACTCTGAAATGGCTCAACAGTTTTTTATATTGGCAACATGTTGAAAGTCTTATAGGATACATTGACTTAAATAAAATTGTATTGTTGAAATTGATTCACCTTGGAAAATTTAAAATTACATGGTAGTTCACACTATATTTCTATTGGATAGTGCTGTCTAGACTGTAATGATAAGGAGCCCACCTGGGCCTCTAGATGGAAGGTCTTATTTTTTTAGTGCAAGAGTCACGAAACATATTCTGTGAAAGGCCAGGTAGTAAATATTTTAGATTTTGAGTGCCGTAAAGTTTCTGTCACAGGTACTCAACTCTGCTGTTGTACAATAAAACCAATTATAGATAATACTTAAATGAAGGAGTATGGCTGTGTTCCAATAAAACTTTACTTACGAAAACAAGCAGTGGGCCCGAAGGCCATATTTTGCATCTTCCTGGCATAATGAATATAAACAAACTTAAAACAAAACCCACACACACATTGCCCATGTCAACTGTGTTCCAGTCTACATGCAAGAAACCATCCTAGATATTTTCACAGAGGGAATCTAACAGGGAATTGGATGCAAGAGCTGAGAAGCTAAACAGAAGGTGGCAAACTCTTCTAGAGTTTAGAAATTACTGGAAACTGTTATCACTCCTGGATTTGGAGGGACAATGGAAGGGAAGAGGAGTGTTCTTAGCGTTGATGTGGCGAGGGCTGGTACCATGTTGGGGGCTGCCAGTCGTGAGGTAGGACTGCAGGCGCACTGGTTGTCAGTGGGACTGGACGCTGGGAGAAGTCTAGTAGCTGCTGGGGTTCCCCTTGCTTTCCGCCCCTTCCAGTCTTCTGCCAGTGCCTTGAGGTGGGTGAACCTACGTCAGGAAGGAAATCTGGGAGATGTAGTTCCCTGCAATTCTGAGCAGAACCCTAGAAGCATGAGACAGAAAGGACCTATGAGCAATGCCTTCTTAGTCCACAGATTAAACGTAAAATGGAAGGAACGTAAGGAGCTTTGAGCTAGCCCGTTGGCCAACAACAGCATTTTGTGCAGCCTATTTCTTTCTTTTGTGTCGACTCTTTTTAGTAGTTTTACTATTTAATCCCTCAGGGAAGAATGGTTAGTCAAGAAAGAATAAAGATAAAAGGCCCAAGGACCAGAATCCTCAGATGGAGTCATCAGTTCTGTCAGGAAATCATCAGGAACTTGCGAGAAGTGGTGGCAGTGATGGAATGGGATCTGGCAGCTTGTAGCTGGATGAAGGGTGACAATTTCTCCCTCTGGGTAGGAGCCACCCATATAGTATGAGATTGGAAAATAGGAAAACAGAATTTCACCTCAAATCCAACTAATGGACAAGGCATTTTCTTCTCCCTTCTAGTTTTTTTTTTTTTTTTCTTCTTTTCCTATCTGAAGTAAAGTAAAATCTCAGTTTTGTTTCAATCTGTCCCTTTGTTTCAAGAGCCCGGTTTGAAAGTATCAGGGAAAAGCCCATTTCTTGCATGTCTGCCCCTCTTTCAAAAGACATCCATTCACTGAAAATTCTGTCCTTTTGTCCTCGTTCTATCCTATATTGGTATTTTCCAGACATCTATAATATTCGCTTATTTGTATTTGTTTTAAGGTAGAAACTTCTTTTCCTTTCCTTTATATTCTTGAGTAGATAATCTGTTGCCTTGCTCTTCCCTCAGAAGAATGGGACACACCTAACTGGTTAGTGGTGGGTTTAGTGGTGGGTTACTTACACTTGTGTGGCTCAGGCATTTCTGGCCTTGTTTCTCAGAAAGTACATATTAGAATATGTTCTCCATTATGTGTTTAGGAACCTCACTACAATGTAGGCATGCTTTTTTTCAGAGTTGCCTGTGACAGGAAAGGAAATGGGATTTAGTATCAGTACAGCTGCTTAGCCTGGGGTCCGAACTTATCTTCTCTAATCAGCATCATTATTTATGAAAGTGATATTTAGTTCTTTACATAATTAGTTTTTGGATTTGTTTCTTGGTCAAGTTCAAATTGAGACTTCAGAAGAAGGGAGATGTGATGTATTTATTGAGTTCCTCTAAAATTTCCAAAGGTTGGGGCACCTAGGTGGCTCAGTTGTTAGCATCTGCCTTTGGCTCAGATCATGATCCTAGAGTCCTGGGATTGAGCCCTGCATTGGGTTCCCTGCTAGAGGGAAGCCTGCTTCTCCCTCTTCCACTTCCCCTCCTGTGTTCCCTCTCTTGCTATCTCTCTCTCTGTCAAAGAAATAAATAAAATCTTAAAAAAAAAAAAAAAAAAACCAACAAAAACCAAAGGTTAGCACCCCTTCCCCATTATAATTGGGGCAACCTGATAACATAGATTAATATACCTATATTAAAAATTTACAGTTAATTAGTAATCTGTGTGAGCTTAAAGTACACACACATACACAATTCTTTTTCCCCACACGTAGTCAACTTAATATTTCTTAAGTTTTCACATCTCAGCAAAGAACACCACCATCCACTTGGCGTTTTGGGACAAACCTATAAGTATCATTGGTTTCTCATTTTTTTCTTCATCAGACTGTCCAATCCATACATAAGCCCTTTTAGCTCTAGCTCCAAGATGTAGTCTGACCTGACCACATTTCACCATCAACATCACTACTCTTCTGGGCATGCTTATCCCATGCTCAGAGTCCTGTGGTAACCTCATTCTTCAGTCTTGCCTACCTAAAGTCATTCTCCATGTAGCTGGCAGGTAAACTAGGTCATTTATGTCATTATACCTAAAACCTTCCAGGAATGTCCCATTAGACTTCAGATTTGTCCAATCTTCTCCCTAAGCCAGTAAGACGCAAGACTCACCAAGTCCATCCTCTCTCCCTTTTCTATCTATACTTCAACCACCCTGGCCTTTTTGCTCTTTGTTAGAAGTGTAAAACTCGTTTTTAGATTAAAAGTTTTACATGGGCTACAATTTTTGCCCCAAATGCTTGTCCGAAAATGTGCCAGACTCCCTTCTTTCTCAACAAAAATGTAACCTCCTCAGAGATACCTTCTCTGATCTTCCTATTTCAGTCATCCCAGCTAATTGGAATGTAGCCCTCTCCATTACCATCTTTTATTTTCTTCCTCGAACTTTATCTATTTAGAATTTTATTGTGGATGCAGATTACGTAGAGCAGGGTGAGCGGGGGGCAGGGGGTAACAAATGGATCACCACATACTCTGATTATACTATTATAGAAGTTTATTTATTGTCTCTGCAGTAGCTCAAGATAAATGTTCTTGTTTGGCAGACAACAATCCTCTGTTTGAGGTTTCATAGTCCTGGATGTCTTTCATCTAGGCATTATTCTCTAGAGTCTAAAGGCAGCAGAAGGGGAAAGTGTGTGTAGGAAGCATGCTCACTTCTTAAAATCGTTGTCCAGAATGGGCACATGTATCCTATTGAGAATCTTTTGGTCATAACTAGTCACATTCCCTCACCTATTTGCCAGGAGGTGGAGGTGATGAAAAAAAATTGCTCTCTTACCTTTAAATAAAGTGGTAGAACAGGGACAACATACAGATAACACAGTTCCCAATCAGAACAGGGCAGATGGGCAATCACATGGCCGTCAGTGGTCTCAGAGCAGTAATGGAATCCTCAGGAGAGGGATTATGAAGCCTCTGCTTTTACAGTGGAGGGATTCTCCTGGTTAGAACCTAGATTGCGTTTGGGAGGAACTTCCGTCTCTATTCTTTTCTGTAGTTCTTTACTTACCTTCTAAGAAGCTCTTCCTTGTTCGGTTTTCTCCATGGGCACATCTGAAGTGAGCTTTGGGAAAATACTTTTTTTTTTTTTTTAAGATTTTTATTTATTTATTCAATAGACAGAGATCATAAGTAGCCAGAGAGACAGATCAAGAGAGAGGGGGAAGCAGGCTCCCTGCTGTGCAGAGAGCCCTATGTGGGGCTCAATCCCAGGACCCTGAGATCATGACCTGAACTGTAGGCAGAGGCTTTAACCCACTGAGCCACCCAGGCGTCCCGGGAAAATACCTTTTTTAGAGGCCATGCAATTTTTGTAACTTGCTTCCTGTTCATGAAACTTTGGGAGACCAAGGATTGCTTTAAGGGTTTGAGAGTCCAAGGCTTTTAAAGGCCAGACTCATGGTTTCTTTGGCAATAAAATTCCTTAAGATTTAATATCCTTTTGCTCTGTTGGCTTTCAACCCATGTTGTGTGTCTATACCCCAACATCCACCAGCACAGTTTCCAGTATATCTTTTTTGAGACTACTTTGGTTCTTTGATTCCTCAGACTCACGCCTGTCATCCGATGATGGCCACCTGAAACAATAGGTATGAGTTGGGAAGCCATACCCACAGTATTATTTTTGTTTCCAACTGAGTATATTTGTTTAAATTATAATTTTTAATAAAGATTGGCCCTCATTTTTCATTCCCATCTCAGGATGTTTACAGTCATTTATCATTTGTTTCTCTAACCCAGCAAGTTCCTCAGTTTCTGTTTACTAAGCAGTCAACTTCACCCTGAGCTTATTAGTTTCTTGTAATGTATTGGAAAAAGCTACAAGTATAACCTGACAAAAACCAAAGCTCAAAAGTCAAACTTCCTGGAGCTATAGGCTACGTAGGTACTTGGTCTGTCTTTTCCGTTATTATAGGTAACAGAGTTCTCAAATATTTAATAACTGTAGGTCTTCATATTTCTAGACTGTGTTATCTGTTAGATGTCACTCACTGTTTGACCACTAAATTAATGTCACATATTTAGGTTATTTTCACGGCAGCACCCAAATCAAGGTACCATATTCTGTATTGTTTAGGGTAGTGCTAGCTGCTCTAAGAAATAGAGCCCTGAGGCACTTGGGTAGTGCAGTCAGTGGGGGTTCAACTCTTGACTTCGGCTCAGGTCATGATCTCAGGGTGGTAGGTTCTCGGAGTCATAGGGTCGAGCCCTGTATTGGGCTCTACACTCAGAGCAGAGTGTGCTTGGGATTCTCTCTCCTTCTTCCTCTGCCCCTCCCCCCTACGCTCTCTCTCAAATAAATAAATCTTTAAAAAAAAAAAAAATAGAGTCCAGTTTAATGCCTTAGCCCACAGATGGCTATTTATCACTCACAGAACAGTCACCCTGGTTGACAGTTATCTTTCCTCTAAGTAATAGAGAATCAGGCTGCATCCATGTGGAGGCTCCTCTGTTTCTTAGGACTTTAGGTAACAGAGAATTGGGGATTGCATCTCACTCCAGATTTCTTGAAGCCTTTGTGTAAGCAGAATGCAGGTCAGTTTAACTCACATTCTCTTGGCAAGTAGTAGTCACATGACCACATCTTGATATAAGGGAGCTGAGAAATTTAAGCCTGGCCAAACAACTGCTTCTCGGTGGCAAATATATTCCACCACAGAGGAAAGACGTGTTTTGGTGGGCATTCAGCCATCTTTGCACAGTATGCATTTACACATGTGTTTAAGTTTCTATCTTGATTAGGATATCTGATGGTGGGTACTAAGGAGGGCATGTAAATAAATCTTAAAAAAAAAAAAAAATGTAGGCTCTAGGAGCCCACGGACTTTTTGTTTGTTTGCTGATATATTCCTAGGACACAAAGCAATGTCTTTATTAGAATAGGCACTCAGTAAATATTTGTAGAAGGAATGACAATTTGATTAATAAATTGAACTCTGTCGTTCATAATCCTGGCTCTGGCACTTTGTAAACTCAAGATAGGTGCTTTAATTCTGCCCATCATTAGAGAGTAAAATTATATTATCTGCCTCATAAAGTGAGGGTCAGATGACATAATGTGTGTATATTGCTTAGCATTATGCCAAGCACACAGTAAGTATTCAGTAAATGAAAGCTAATCATGTTATTATTCCTGTTCTTATATATGTACAAATCTCCCCAAATGTACCATATCATAAAATTTTGAGGATAATTGAATAGAATTTCAGTTCTGAAATTCAAACAGTTTCCATTATTAAGGTGGTTGTTCTGGACCTAAGTAAGAATTTGATGTTAAAACAATTTACTGGTTTGGATTCATACACTTAGAGGACATAGAAATATGTAAGAGATGACAGGGATCTCTGTTATCCTTTAAACTGGGTATGGAGGAAAGAAAGCTTATAGGTAAAATTTCATGGGAAGTTTAAATTCGATAAGTTATCAAAAAATCAGCTGCCTTAATGAAAGATATTATTTAAGGGGGGAAATTTCATTGTTTTAGAAAGCAGATATTACATTATCTGTGCCCTATTTTATGCAGTACATTTAGGAAATGAGAAAACATTCAAACTTTCCATAGTTCAGTGATGTTAATTTGACCGGTACCATGTTTCAGTCACTGTGCTAAGCACCGGGATTACAGTGATGAGCTAGCTGGGCACTGAGAGGTTACTGTATGGAAGTGTATAAAGAAGTAAATGAGAAAATGGAACACGAAGTTTTAAGTGCCATGATGGTAAAGAGCAGAGTGTGCTGTGGACATTCTCAGGAAGGGAATCTACTGCAGTTCGGGGTTTTGAATAATCTCCCAGAAGCAATCACATCTAAGCTCATATCTGAAAAATAAGGTTAAACTAGTCAGGTACATGATGCTTTGGCAATTTCCAAGGACCTAGAATTGACTTTTTTTTTTCCTGAACAGAATTGGTTTTGTTTGTTTTATGTTAAGTTATACTGGAAATTATATAAAAATACCCTGATACATATATATATATTTTCCATATCCCATCAAGCAAAGAAAATCATTTTTAACATTTCAATTTATTTCATCCCTGTGTAAATTTTGTATAAATGAAATAGCAAAATATAAAATATTTTCTGCTTTGTCACTTAGAATAATATTATAAGTATTTTCCAGTTTTTTTTTAATTAGCATTGTTTTAATGGCTAAAAGATACTCCATCTTGTGGATAAATATAACTCTTTCCTCATTGTTGTACTTTTAGATTATTTCCATTACCTGCATTTTAAGAAATCACTGGCAACCAATACCCTATTTTTAAGATTTTCAAATATATGCACACATATTTGTCATAATATGGCAAAACTATATCTCTTGAGGATAGCTCAAAAGGCAAATCGAGGAAGAATTAATTTTCCTGGGCTACTATGAGTACAAAAGTAGAATCTTCTGAAATATACGGTTTCTCTAGAACACTCTTCCTGGAGTCAGGGCCCTGTTGAGTATACTTCTGTTATGTGAGCCAAAAGGTCTTTCAGTACATTGGTCAGGGGGCGCCTGGGTGGCTCAGTCGTTAAGTATCTGCCTTCAGCTCAGGTCATGATCCAGGGTCCTGGGATTGAGCCCCACATCAGGCTCCCTGCTCAGCGGGAAGCCTGCTTCTCCCTCTCCCACTCCCCTCTCTTGCTGTGTCTCTTTCCATCAAATAAATAAAATATTTAATTGAAAAACAAAGGAAAAACATTGGTCAATCTTGTGACACTTTGCTGTGGGATTTCTTAAAGGCCTTAATATGCTAATGTGCATTGCTGATCTTTGCAAGAGAGAAGTAACACCATGTTGTGATTCCTAAAGTGTGCTCATGCATGAGTACATAATTACACAGATGTAGAGAAAGATTGGTGGTATAAACACAAATACAAAAATGTCCATATTGTATACAGACCACAGTAAGTGCTCCAGTGGAAGGAAGGGGATCGTGAAGCTTGCGGAAGAGCCTAGGAAAGCATATTTTTGTATATGTGTGGGTGTTGGGGTGATTCCTTGAGCACTCTTCATTGTAGTGATCTCAAGTCTTAGATTAGGCTTATCCAGAATAATAGATAATTTTATTATTATATATGTGTCTACAGGTAAGACAGGTGGTTCTGCTGCTCTGGGCTGGACTTGCCCATATATCTCCAGGCAGTTAGAGGGCCTGCTGGAAACTGGCTGATGTGAAATGGTCATAGCTGGTGTGATTCATTTCTGCCGCCTGTGGTGCCGTGTCCTCCAGCAGGCTAGCCCAGGCTTAGTTCACATGGCAGCGGCATAGTCCTCGGTAAGCAGGAATATACAAGGCTTCTTGAGACCTCTCAGAGCTGGTACAGTCACTCCCAGCACTTTGTTTTGAACAAAGTAAGTCACGAGGTTAGCCCAGTGTTGGGGGATGAGGAAGTAGACTCCGCATCATGATGGAATTGCTGCAAAGTCATATTGCAACGAGCTTGGATACAGGGAACATTGAAAGTATGGCAGTACTGGTAACGTCATCAAGACAGAATGGATTCCAGGACTCACAGCCCCGGACAATAATCAGCCTCTGACTGGTGTGACCTTTGAGCCCAACGATCTGCCTTATGAGGAGGTGTGTATGTGTGTCTCTTTTTTATCAGGAAGCTATCTGTGTTCTGTTTGTTGCTGAAGTACCTGCTTCTTACCACTGTTTAACTGTACCCCTCTCTTTTTTCTTATTTTGCTTTGACTCACTGGCTTGGAAACCAGTTAACCAGTCCCTGTCAGTGATATGTGTAAAGTAATTCTCAGAACGTTCTGTGGCATGAGGAGCTCACCTCTTGGTGACATATTTTTGCTACTTGGAGGCTGAGCTTTTTGCTGCTAGAAAATGTTGTAGAGAGGTATGTTCCCAGATTATTAGCATGAGCTTTTAGATAAGAGAAGTACTGCTTTATTGTGTTGTATGGTTCCCCATGAATTAAAGTATTTCACACATTTCACAAAAAGTCCCAAGAAAGAGACCATGGAGTGGTGCTCCTGTTTTTCTGGACCATTCTTTCCCCAGGTGCTAGCCCATTTTCTAGGGTTCATCACAGACTGACTGAATGAATTGTGATTCAAATCAGCGTGATACAACTGATTGTATACATACAACAGTATGTATTGTATACATACATACAACTGAATGATTGTGATACAAATCAGTGATTTGTAGTATTTCTAAATCCAGGTAGATTTGTGAAAAGCCCCAGTGTGCTCTGTGTTCTAAAGAAAGGTAATGCAGGTAATACTTCCTTGCCTCAGAGGAGGAATTACAAGGATTAACTAATGTCAGGAAAGGGCTTTGATATGACTAGAGGAAGGGCATCCCATAACTATAATGTTTTATTGTTATAATGCCATAAAATGCTTTTTGGGACATATAGCTTACATATTTTCCATAAAATTAATCCATAAATCATGTATAAAATGTATCAAACCCAAAAGCAATGGATTTGACCTTAGAATCGCTGCTGTGGTAGTTTGATGATATACTACCCACTACATCAGCAGTACTCGGGAGTACATAAAATGTGCTTCCACTTATTCAAAATGTGCAGACACTTAAAACACATCACTAGATGCTTAAAAAAAGATTAAATGATTCAGAACTTTTCATATGGAATTATAAGTATTTTTAAGACATTATTACAAATGCCACAACTTTTAGTTATTTTCACAAATTCACATGAAATACCCACTGTTCAATTCAAAATGTTCAGTGGAATTACCTTATGATTTTCTTTTTTGAAAGGTAATCTTCATTTCCTGGTGTTCCTGCTTAATAGCCATACACAAACGTCCACAGAGCTTTTAATGAAATGTCAGCACACATAGTCCTCCTGTTACATCTTTTTTTTTTTTAATGTCACCAATGTGGCAAATGTAATATTCACAGTCATTTTCAAAGCAATACTCTTTTTTCCCTCTCAGTTACACTATCAAACTTATGAGTAACTATGAAGGATGAAGATATATTATCGTTACCAATATTTCCAGGGAGTGATTATTCACTCAGTATACTGGCAGGAACTGTTATAACTTTCTCAATATGATTTTCAAAAACACAAAAAGACATAGCTGTCACAATAGGCTTTTGCTTAAGTAGGACTATTTTGAAATGCCTCTAGCCACTCTGTAGTGTCTGTAGAACATCATTATGCAAGTATTTAATCAGAATGGTGTGTGCATTCCTTTCCCAGAGGGACTTAGCCAAGTAGGGGAATATCATTGAAAGGGTATCTCTATCACAGATGCAAGGTAACCTTTAAATATTTGCATAGTGTAATACCAGACAGCAGATTTAGAGGGACAATTACTCATCCCTACCAGAGTCTTTGCCTGTCTCCCTGTCTTACAGTGCCTGGACTGGAATTTTCTCTTTCTGTTTCCCACCATTCCTTTTTGTTTTTTGTTTTTTTTTTTTAAGGACTTTTTTCCCTTTGTATTAAACCATATTTAATTGAAATAGCAGCTTCGTCAACAACTTCTACGGGATCATCGCATATTTTGGCATCAGTAGCTATAGAATGTTGTGTTGAACGCTTAGGTTAGATTCTTATAGAAAAGCGACTGCTTCTAATGGCAATCAACATGGGCCAATATAGCTCTTTGTTCATAAGAGCAAGGAAGATAGCACACACTACATTCTTGAGTGCTTCAAGCAGTCAGCACTGTGGCTGGCAGAGAGCATATGATCAATAAATGTCAGGTCGCTTCTCATACCCAGACTCCTCCTTGCCTCCTTCTTTTAAACTGAAGTATAGTTGACATTTAGTATTAGTTTCAGGAGCACGGCATAGTGATTCAACAATTATATACATTATGAAATGTAGTTATCATTTGTCACCACACAAATTCATTACAGTCTTACCAACTACATTCCGTATGCTGTATTTTTCATCTCTGTGACTTATTTGTTTTGTAACTGAAAGTTTGTGTCTTCCCTCTCATTTGATTGACAATCAAATGGTGTGAAACCCTCAAAAATTGCTCACATCATTCCCATTTTCTCCTCCTTCTCTGAGAAAAAAAAAAGTGTTATAATACTCTGCTGTCCATGAAACATCCAGTTCTCAGTGTGAAAAATTTTTCTAATCCAGTGTTCCTAAAGCCTTTGTACATTGGTTGGAGTAACTACTGATTATTCTTTATATTGATAAGATTTTAGCTAAGTCTTCCTTTCCTTGGAGATTCTAAGCAATCTGAGACCGGAAATGGTACCTTAGAATATGAATTTTTGATATTTCTGATATAATTCTGATACCTTTGTTTTCTACATAGCAGTCACTTAATGCAGAATTGAATTGTTTATACATTTAAGTATTTAAGTACTATAAATAGTACTGTAATGCAATTTTTAGTTAATACTGAATTCATATTTTATATGGGTGGATATTGTTTCAACTTGAATACTTTGTGCTAATATATTAAAGTGATCTAAATGTTAATGAATACTAGATCCTTTTATGCAGACTAATGAAGATCCGTATGAAAATAGAGCTCATGTTTCTGAACTGAACATATGTGTATATGGCATGTTATGAATATTGGTCTTTTGTTCTAAAAGGACGGGTCTTTAGGGATCCATTGTATTTTTTTTTCTGTGTGAGTATAATCTGCTGTTTTTGTTCTTCATACTCGTTTGTCTGAGAGAAGGCCTTATTTTCATTTTTCAACTAGTCTTAACCTGGAGGGAGGGTGGATCACAGTTTTGCTTTATGCCCTCCTCACTACATCTCTCAAGGCGATAAATATGGATTTATCTGACTAAAGCATTTTCTAGACTAACAAGTTGTATCTTAAGATTGCTTTTTCTCACGTTTCCAATTGTGTGACAAAGTGGTATAAACAGTGTAGTTATATTAGATGCATGTCTTACTGATAGTATGGATAAGGTTATTCAGAGGACATTAAGAATAACTTTGGGGATGTCAAAGAGGATATTTAAAATGAGGCATGATATATAAAGGAGAACTGGTGTTGGTCATATCACTTACAAGAAGAATAATCCAAAATGTTCTTAATTTATATGTTAAGATTTTCATCTTATTTAATCCCTAATAAAAATTAAAAAAAACGTTTTGTTGGTCTCTTCCTTTGGTGAATCAATGGATTTTATTTATTTATTTATTTATTTATTTATTTATGCCCTGTAAAACTTCTGGCGCAAGACAGAATCCTAATCCATAGTGTTTCATTTCACTCTGCAGAGTTTAGGCTCAAAATGGTCATGTAGTTAACTCTCAGTTTAGAATTTAAGGGGTATGTATTCCTCTTTTTCTTTTTCTTCTTCTTCTTTTCTCTCTCTCTCTTTTTTTAAGATTTACTTATTAGAGAGATTGAGAGCATGGGCATGAGCAGGGGCAGAGGGAGTGTGGGAGAGAGAGTCTTAAGCAGGCTCCCTGCTGAGTGTTGAGCACCATAGGGGGCTTGATCGCAGAACCCTGAGATCAAGACTTGAGATCACGACCTGAGATCATGATCTGAGCTGAAACCAAGTGTTGGACACTGAACCGACTGAGACACTGAGGGGCTTTGTGTTTTTATAAATCTCTTACTCAAGAATGTTGCATGATTTCTGAAGTTCTAGAAGTGGAAAGTGATTAGAATATTTAACATTTTTCTCTGTGAGATTTTTAAGCATCTTATTAAAACCTCCTTATTCAGAATCACTGCAACAAGGGGTGAAAGGTAAACGGTCATGTTCAATCCAACTAGATGAAAGGTATCATTTGTCTGCACTGGGCAGCTGGTCTTCACTGCCGTCTCATGGACCATCTGCACTGTGGAAGACCCTGACCCCCTTCCTGGGAAAAGGGCCCCACACTGCCTTTGGCTGCCAGCAACCCCTGCCACTGGGCCCGTTGTACCGTATCTTAGCCTTAGACTGGCTGGGGCAGTTGGGTTATTCTGTTTGTCGTGTTGGGTCATTCTAAATTTGTGTTTCTCTGGGGGGATTAGATTCATCTTTTTGTATGTGAACAGGCAGAGTCCATTTAATGCAGGGAAATCCTACTGCCTCTAGCAAGGGCCTACACAGAAGGATGGAGGGCAGCGTTTCACTTCACATTTGCAATTATGTACCTTGGAGCTTGGCTCTGCATAGCAGGCTGCACTGGAGAGCTGGCTGTTGAAACAGCCATGAAGTTGACAAACTCTGGTTTGCTGTTTGGTAGGACATAAAGGCAAGATTAAGTTATGTGGCCATTGCCCCATAGCTAGCAAGTGGGAGAGCTGCAGTTCAAACCCCAACTGGGATTCCAAAGACCAGGTTATTTCTAGAGCAGAGGATGAGGATGGTAAAGTGAACCTTAATAAAGTAGCACTGAAACCTATGGGGAAAGGTGGGGCTCTGAAGATTGTTTATCGAAAGAGTAAAAATGGGGGAAAGGTGACTCATTTAGTCAAATAAATATTGCTTCAGGCAGCAAGAGGTTGAACACAGAATCCTGAATAGGTGTCAGTGGACTAATATTGTTCTTTAAAATACACATTTTAGGGGCACCTGGGTGGCTCAGTTGGTTAAGTGTCTGCCTTCGGCTCAGGTCATGATCCCAGGGTCCTAGGATCGAGCCCCATATCAGGCTCCCTGCTCAGTAAGGAGTCTGCTTCTCCCTCTCCCTTTGCCCCTTCTCCCACTCATGCTCTTTTGCTCACTCTCTCTCAAATAAATACATAAAATCTTAAAAAAAATACACATTTTAAAGATGGGGAACACAGGCAGAGTTCAGGCTCTTGGCTCACTGTCCTAGAGCTCCCCCTTATTACTGCTGGGATCCTGGATAGGTATTGTGGCTTTTTTGTAGAACGGACAAGTCACCCACCTCCCAGGCTTTGCGTTTGGATTAAATGGTGCAGTGTAGATCAGTGGTTCTCACTTGTGGCAGTTTTGCTTCCCAGAGTACATTTGGCAATGCCTGGAGACTGGGGCTGCTACTGGCTCTTGGACGGTAGAAGTCAGGGCTGCCTCTGAGTATCCTATAGTGCGCAGGACAGTCCTCCATGACGGAATTATCCGGTCCCTAATGTGAGCTGCCAATTTTGAGATCAATGCTCTTGTAGATTAAGAGCCTGGTAACAGACCGTGCCTCCCACATGGACCTGTTATTCCTTCAGTGCTTACTGTGTGCCAGGCACTGTGTCAGGAGCTTCTCATATGTCATGTCTGTTGCCAACCTACAGGCTGAAATGATTGAAAATCAAGGCAAATCGTGCTGCTGAACGTCACAGAGGGCCGAAAGGCAAAATCAGGATTTGGGCTCAAGTCTGTAGAGCTCCAGAGCACTTTGTACGAGCCTGCTTGCTCCTGTTTTAAAGTAGTTACCACGGTTGACTCTTTGCTTTAGGTGTTTGGAATTAAAAATAAACATAGGAATGTAAGGGTAGTGGGTCGAACCTTGCCTTGAGCAGAACCTTGCCCACTCTGCTGTGCTTCTGTCCATTTTCCGTGCTCAGATGGCCAGGGAAGTTGTTGATTTGCAGGTTGGGTGTGGCCATTCTTACTCCCTGCTCCATGCTCCTCTGCTCATGCAAGGCTTCCAAAGCACTGACACCTCGTTCACATCTGCAGTCACCCCTGTAGAAGAACGGAAGACGGAATGGAAGGTTCCGCGCAGTACTGTGAGAGCTGCTCTGCCCCCAATGGTTATTGCAGTCATCAAAAGAAAGAGGCAGGTCAAAGAGGAATGGTGGTGTTTTACCTCCAAAGGGACCCTTCAGTGAGAATTTCAAAGGCCAGACAAGGCTTACCAATGTATTCTAATGGGAAAAGCAGACAGGGGAGCTGTAGGGTCACCAGCCCCCCAGTCTGAGTATGAAAGCTGATTTTCATTCTTTCTCTCTTCTTGTTGAACAAAGAGGTAGCATTATCTCTTTCTGGGACCCAGTATGTCAATCGTCCAGCGTACCCAATGGCTCATGTGATCAGCTGGAAAAAGAGCAGAGGAGAGAGATTCATGCTGAGACTACATCTGTTTTGAACAGAGTAAAGGAAAACCTCAAGTTAATCTTAATGTAGATTAGGAAGTGTGCACTTCAGTTACTTCAAAGTGGCACAGGCTTTTGATAATGTGTTTCATCAGGATAGGAATTATGAGGTGCTCAGACTAATTCTCTGAACTCACAAGGGGGATAAAGTTCTAATAGCGTGTTACAGTAAGTTAGTGCCCAGGGAGTAGAATGTTATGGTCCACATTAAATTTCCATACCTAGACCATGAATTACATATTGATTTTTGGAGAACAGAAATACAACAGAGTACAGGTTGACAGTGAAGGTAAATTAATAATTATTTGGATGATTGAGAAATATTTTTCTGTGCGTCATCAGTTTCTGTGTGGTCTCTGTGTGGAGAAAGAACTGAGCTTCCTTAAGTGTTAGATATCAGTCCTCTGATATGCATACGGAGTAGTTCTCCCTTTGTCTTTGGGTAGAAGGAAGAGCAGCAGAAAAAGACTCCTTGAGGTTCCTGGTGGTGGGATGGGGGTTGGGGATACAGATAAGCCATCCTGTCTGTCACTGAGGCAATGGATTCTAGTGGTGGGTATTGATTTGTATTAATGAAATATAAGAGGTTTAATAGAATGAACAGGCAACATGCATATATATGTATGTGTGTGTATATCCTTACACACACACTCATACATACACATTATATCTAATATGATTATATAACAATCTGTTATCATATGATATATTCATTTACATATACTATATAATACATATATAGTTAAATATATCATGCATGTCATGTGTAGGAAATAGAATTGGCTTAAATATAAGTCACACATTAATATAAAATTTGTATATATTATATTTAATATAACATAATATATGAATGTGATTATATAAATGTATAAATATATTTAAATCAATTCTGTTTATTGTGGTATTACAGAATATCACATTTACGGAATATTCCTGCATGGAATATAGAGTTGACAAATCTGTGTTCAAACTTAGAGTCAATGATTACATTACTGCAGTTATACTATAATCCGCTAATACGTGGCCAATAAAGTACATCTTGTCATATCCTGAAGTAAAATCTAGCACAGCACAAGCTGTGTTTGAAATGACATAGAAAATCTAAAATTAGATATGTGGACCATATGCAGGACTTTTTTTTTTATTGGGCTGTGAATTAGTGACATGTTCAGGGCTTGCTCTGAGTCGCTTCGTGCCTTTACAACCTTAAACCTTATCACAGTTCCATGCACTTTGATCTCATGTCCTAGGTCTTCGAAATTGCCTGGCTAACACCTAACAGACAGATGGATCTCTGCTGTGTGTTTTATATCTGTTTCGTTCTTTGTGAACAGGTGGCAGATCTTAGATTTATTCTGATGTGTGGGTGACTTATTATAAATCATAAGTTAGACTTATTCTGATTTATACTTTGTGGTCTAGTGTGTGTGTATCCTGAGAGGATGTAAGTGCTAGGCTTTGGATTGAAAGTTGCATTGGACCTTAAAGTTAAAATGATAATTTTATTTCATGTTATTTAAAATCATTAAGGTTAAAAAAATATAGTCATCAACCTCATCTAAGGGAAAAGAGTCACCCATGCAAAATTTTATATATATATATACATATATGTGTGTGTGTGTGTGTGTGTGTGTGTGTGTGTGTGTTTGTGTGTATCCCCTGCCCCCTTCCAGGAAAAGAATGATGTAGGGAAAGATGTTTGTGAACCATTGCACTCTAGGAATAAATTCTTTGGAATTCAGAATCTATATTTAGAAAGCATTGAGAAGTCCTGGTAATAGAAAACTTTAAATTTTATTTAACTCTGCTTTGTCCCCATATTTATTTAATAACAGTGCTCCTCTCTGCGTACTGATCTCAGAGGATGCAGCTGTTCCAGTGAACATATTTTGGGATTTCCTGAATGATGATATGTTATCTTCGACTGGAATCAGATGAAGTGATTACTGTAGGAAAGGCCGGAAGGCAGCTCAGTCCTTCCTTATCCCCAGAAGCTGTTAAAATTAAGCAGTTTTTTTTTTTTTAATCATCTGTGTACTAACATTAAGTCTAGCAAATGATAAATGCTACTTTACTATAATTATTTTCATTATGTAGATGTAGACTACCCCCATAACTCAGATGACATTTCCTCAATTCACTTTCATTGTAAATTGGATTCGCACAAAGCACCCTGGGAAATTCCAGCCATGCAGGAGAGGAGGAGGCTAAAAAGGGTTGACACAGGCTTCAGGCCACTGCCTTCTGCTCACTCGGCTAGAAAAGGGTAATGAGGATGGATTTTCTCAGTGTGTTTTTGAGCCAAGGGCTTGAATGTCCTATGGGGCTGTCAGCCCTTGGGCTGGTAGGGGATATGTTCATTATTGCTTCTCTGATTCCCTTCAATTATTATATGTCGTGGTGATTATTATAGTGGGTACTCATCTCAGCTAAAACTTTAGGTGTACAAGAAATATAATTTTGTTTAACTTAGTTTGGTTATTTATTTGGAGCTCTTCTTACCAGCAGGGGCCCCACTTTTTCTTTGGGAGGTCCACCAATTTCTTATCTGTTCATACTGGTCATCACCTAGAAGGTCCTTATTCCTGGCAGGCTGGCTGTCCTCTCTAGAATTCTGTGCTGTGTTTTGTCCTTTGTGCTGCTTTCCCACTGTGCTGAGGCCTTAGATCTGTAGGAGGTGCTCAGTGGCCGTGGCTTTCTCTGCCTGGACACCCCAGGCTGCCATTTCCTCTCTGGAGAAGCAAGATACATGGTCTCTCTGTCTCTGTTACTAATACCAACATCTTTATTCTTATTAGTCTCACTGCAGACAGAAGAAAGGGGCAGGAAGGAAGCTTTTATTTTTGAGCTAGGAGGTATGTGTCAAGGGAAGGCCATTCTTCCCTCAGAAACATCTGGCATAACCTTATGGACAAGACTTCTGGCAACCCAAAAGGCACAATCTTGTTAGGCTATCTGTGCTAGCTCTCAAAAGAGTCGTCAAGTGGCACCTGGGTAACTCAGTTGTTTAAGTGTCCAACTCTTGATTTCAGTTCAGTTCATGATCTCAGGGTCCTGAGATCCAGCCCTGTGTGGGGTTCTGTGCTCAGTGGGGAATCTGCTTAAGATTCTCTCTCCCTCTCCCTTTGCCCCTCCCTGTTCCCCTGTCCCTCCCCGCCCTAACACCCCAACTCTGCACACACGCACAGTCTCTCTTAAAAAAAAACTCTTCCAAAAAAAGTGTTCTTCCCATCACCTTCTAATTAAAATCTGTGTTTCTGTAAACAAAATGTACTTCTTAAATATGTTTTTCCCCTCCCCCAGCCCCACACAAAGGTGGGGACTCGGTCTCTGACCGAAACTCGACCCCTCAGCATAACAGTCCCACTCAAAGCTTCACTAGGGTTTGAAAACAAAGACATTTTACACAGAATACTTCAGAGTCCAGCCAGGAACCTGCATCCTGGCAGAGTTCTTGGATTTCCTTCTATTCCTTCTACTCCTCTTGCTCTTCATGTTCCCCTCCTCAGGCAGAGGAGTGTTCCAGATGAACAATCTTTCAGTGCACTTTCCAGACCCTTCCCTTTTAGGTCTTTTCCTGGGTGTTAGAGAATGTAATCATATCAACAAACTCTACAGTGATCACATTCACTCTCTTTTCATTTCTTCTGCCAATTTTCCTGAAATTGGAAATTTAAGGCATCTGGGAATTCTGAAAATTAATTTACTTTGCAAGGCTGCATTGAGGACTGAGTGACATGATTGTTAAAAGTGTTGTGCACTTGGGCGCCTGGGTGGCTCAGTGGGTTAAGCCACTGCCTTCATCTCAGGTCATGATCTCAGGGTCCTGGGATTGAGTCCCATGTCGGGCTCTCTGCTCAGCAGGGAGCCTGCTTCTCTTCCTGCCTCTCTGCCTACTTGTGATCTCTCTCTGTCAAATAAATAAATAAAAACTAAAAAAAAAAAACAAAACAAAACTGCCTTATTAAAAAAAAAAAAGTGTTGTGCAAAGTGTCTGTCCACAGTGCCTGGGGTACTGCTGTTGCTGTTATTATACTGAAATTGTAACCACGTGATCATTTCATCCCTGGCCACTTTTTAGTTTTGTGAATGGTAGGCTGGGATGATAGGATCTGATACGCGATTTTCTGAGGGGGGAAAAAAAAAAAAAAAAAGATTTGAATCCTCTGAGGAACAGTGATAATCGTAGTCTTATTTGTTGAGTCAACTTCCTGGGTCAATTAGAATATTTGGATGAGACCTGTGTCCGAGGTCAAAGTTATTTCTGCAGACTTGTGTATTTATTAGTGGTAAAATTAGCATCCTAATCATGAGAAGACTGGGTACCCCATTCCTCAATGCGAGGGCTTTGTGGAGTCTGGAAAGAAGGGGCCCAGAGAGTTGCAACAAAGTATAATGGACGTTACAAGCAGGGTTGTGGAAAACAGTTACTTAAGAATTCTATTGGGCATCACGCTGAGGATTTCTTCTTTCAAACATATGCTAAGGAAACACAGAACAGACGTTTTTTGTTTTGCTTTGTTTTTTTTTTCCCTCTCATTTGGGCAAAACCATCAACTCATTTGTGTGATGAGTTTCCGGTGGTGACATTACTCCTAGTTCTATTTAGGCACGAATCTGCTTCCTACAATGCCGTTTGCTCCAGCTTCGATAATTGGTGGGAGGCTAACCATATGCCAAGCACTAGGTTAGTGCTGAGAATAGAGTGGTGAGTAGGACCGATCTGTTTCTGCCATCACAGAGTTTAGAATCAAGTGGGAGAGACAAAGTTTAAATTACACAGTTGGATTTGTAGTTGCAAGTGTGATGAGTGTTTTGTAGAGGAGTAAAGTAGTGCTGGAGTGTAGGGAAGGGTTCCCTAAGAAAGTGACTTAAGATAGAGTGAAAAGGAATCACTTTGACAGTAGAGGGTGGAGCATGTGATCTGGCTCGAGGAATAGTATATGTGCCTGCCCAGGTATGGCAAGGAAGCTGGAGCAGTGGAAGAATGGAAAGATGGCCCATATGATGGCAGAGCAGCGAGCGAATGTGGGTGGCCCAGGTGACCGGAAGTGAAGGGGGTGGGAAGGGGCCAGATCAGGTAGGCACTTTCATGTCATGTTAAAATTCTTTTCTTTATTTTGAGAAGAATGGGAAGCTATGGTTGAGCTATAAGCATAGAATGCCATATAGATGGTATGCTGCAACCAAAGGGGTACAGATTTGAATTTTTAAAAGATATATGTCTATAGTATGGAGAAAGGATTGATGCTGGGGTGCAGTGGGGGTGGGGGCATACATGCTAGAAGGCCAGTCAAGAGGCTACTCCTTTTTTTTATACAATAAAGGTGGTGATTTGGGCGAGGGGGGTGACACTGGGATGAAGAAACATGGCCAGATTGGATTGATGTTTAGGAAGCAAAACTGATAGGTGGTTGATTGGATGCTTTTTGTAAATAGAATCCTTAGGCTCTTTGTTAGACTATATAGGATAAATAGGTATTTCTAGTGTTTCTAGATAGAAAATAATACTGTGATTATGCCACGGATCTGCTGCTTCTCAGGTATTTTTTCAAATCTGTAACTTGGAAGTTATTTTTCAGATGACGAGAGTCTCAAGTAGTCTTAAAATTGCTATTTCAAAACTGAAATAATTATTCTTTTGGGAAGAAAAAATTGGATGAACTAGATGGTTTGTCCACTCAAATGTAGCTTACGTTTTGTTCTCTCTTGCTGGTTCACCACGAATATCTGCTATTAGAGAGGAGATGTATTGAGAAGCAGATATACTCCATGTAACTGTTAGAGAATTGAAATTACTAAGAAAAAAATATCATCTCAAGTATGCTCTAGTGCAATTTTTATCATAGGCAAAATTAATCCTTGAGTTGCTTAATGATAAATAAAATGGATGCCACCCTGCCATTTTGCTTCATGTATTTTTTTTTTAAAGTATTTTTATTTATTTGACAGAGAGAGACATAGTGAGAGAGGGAACACAAGCAGGTGGAGCTGCAGAGAGTGAGGGAGAAGTAGGCTTCCTGCAGAGCAGGGAGCCAGATATGGGGCTCGATCCCAGGACCCTGAGATCATGACCTGAGCTGAAGGCAGATGCTAAACGACTGAGCCACCCAGGCGCCCCTACTTCATGTATTTTTAAAGTCTACTTACGAATCTCAACATTGTTGCTTTTCCAGTGAACCTCTAAGGCAACAGTAAAAAAGACCTCCTTTATCAAGCCCAACATGTATTGATTATTCGCTGTGGAAATAGCACTTTATACTTTTTTTGGAGGGGGAGGAGCACAACTTAAGAATTTCAGTCTCCTGAGCACCTGTTCCAGTTCGCTTTCTGTGAAGTATAAAGCAAGCAAATTTCTGGCCCTCCTGAAGTTTAGTCACTGCCTGAGTGGCCAATAAGCTAAGAGAGAAATTCCTTCAGAAGAACATCATGTGGGATCCAGCTTTCCTCTCTTTCTGGCATCCTCTTCCTTGCCTTTTCCACTTAACTGATACCAAACAGCTGAGTAAATCATTTTCTTCTGCTTCTCCAGGGAATCTCGAGGGCTTTGCTGAAGCATTTATTGTAAGTAAAGCCAAAGTTGAGTGGAGCCATATTTATGGGATGAGAACACCCCATAAATATTCATTGACAAGTGTCCCAGCCCCAGGAGTTCCGGAGCCATACCCGAGCCATGCCATTGAGCTGAGACCACCGCAGGGGAGAAGGGCTTCAGGCAAGAGAGGAGTGGCTTTGCCCTGAGCCCCTCACACCAGCTGTGCCCAGAAAAGACCCTCTTCTAAATATAGTATATCTAATGGGCATTGCAAGGCTTCATTTGTTCAAGAGATATGGCTGCTAAAAGTAGTTGAACTGCAGTTGTTGTGAAAAAAAGGCATGGAGTAGATAGAACTAGAGAGGCCCGTGTCAGGGCTCCTGAGCTGTTTAACCTGGTTTATTTTTACTTATTTGTTTATTTTTAGACAGAGTGGTGTTGTGGCGGGGGGTAGGAGGGAAGGAGGGGGTGAGAGAGAATCTTAAGGAGACTCAACATCCAGTTCGGAGCCTGATGTAGGGCTGATCTCACGACCCTGAGATGGTGACCTGAGCCAAAATCCAGAGTTGGACGCTTAACCGACTGAGCCATCCAGGTGCCCTCAGGAATTGTTTACCTGGATCATGTTCTTTAACCTCATGCTCTGATGGTCTCATCTAGCAAAGCAGACCAATATCAACAATGTACATATGGTATTGGGAAGATGGTAGGTGTTCAAAACAATGTTATTATTATTAATTGTTATAGTTACTCCAGGGATAGAGAATTCCTTATCAGTGCCAGGGCTTCATTTGTGCTCTAATGCTTGGACTTTGTTTGTTTGTTTTTTTAAAGATTTTATTTATTTGTTGGAGAAAGAGAGAGAGAGAGAGCGCGCACAAACAAGGCGAGCAACAGGCAGAGGGAAAAACAGGCTCCCTGCTGAGCAGGGAGTCTGATGTGGGACTCCATCCCAGGACCCTGGGATCAGGACCCAAGCCTAAGGCAGATGCTCAACGGACTGAGCCACCCAGGTGACCCCCCTGTAGTTTCTTTATGTTCTTGAACAGTAGCTTAGTCTGTGTTCTCAAGCATGCAAAGGCAGAAAAGATTCCATTTCACATAACACATTGTGAAGGGCCCCTGGGAAAAACTCCAGGTGCAGGAGACTGAAAACTCTCAACATTCACAGGTGCTCGTTGCTTGTGTTTTACTGTCTTTATGTAATTTCTACTTATTTTTATGTTTTTCCTCCTTCCCCTCCCACACATCTTGGGTCACAACCATTTACAGAGCCCTTACTCTTCCCTTGCAGTCTTAGGACGTTACAACAGAAGCCAGCATGATATAGTGTAAAGATCACTGGACGGGGTGTCTGGAATGGAACTGTCCATCCCCTTTCTGCTCCAAATGACTGTGTGACCTTGGGCAACCCATTGGGTTTGTCTGGGCTTCGTTTCCTCCTCCAAAAGCCGTCGGCTGTCACATTACCTTTCC
Source organism: Enhydra lutris kenyoni (assembly GCF_002288905.1). Lineage (NCBI taxonomy): Eukaryota > Metazoa > Chordata > Mammalia > Carnivora > Mustelidae > Enhydra > Enhydra lutris. The sequence continues at coordinate 94,123,420 of NW_019154085.1, read as the reverse complement.
CTTCCCACATTTGAGGCAGTTAGCAGGCCATAGGTTTTAGTGATCGGAAAGGACCCACTTTATGTCAGAATGCGGTGAAGAATATGAGGTTTGAGATTTCCTTTTAGGCTTCAGAAGTTTTAGAAAGTAGAATTCAAACCAGGAATATTGATAAACAATTTTTAAAAGGTGGTTTTCTGTCTCTGTGGTGTTTGCATTAGCTGATGAGTCTTTCAGATATATTTGTAATCTGCTTTGCTGTCAAGCTACTTTTAATGGATGTTCTAGCCACTGGCAACTAATAATTTGTAATCATAAAGGATAAGTAACAGAGACACTTTGCTTTTCAGTCAGAGACATCTGTCCACAAAGATGAAATGGACTTAGAACGTGCTGTTAGGTGTCAAACAAAAACACAAACATCCAGAAAGAGCCAGGAATGTTAGTAACAATGCTTTGTGCTTTCTGGAAGTATAAATATTCAGTCTGAATGCTCCGCAGTGTCCTCGCGTGGACTCAAACTGTCTTCAAAAGTAAATCTTTGTACCTTTGAAAATGAAGTTACATTTGTTAGCTTTGAACTGTTGCTGTTAAAATTTTCTAATGAGAATTATTGGAATACTTTAGCACACATATCCTTCAGACCACAGATATGTTTTGAAAATAGTTTTAGTATTAATATAGGATTTTTTTGGTTCCTGTAAAAACTACAATGGACTTTTTAAAATAAAATACATTATGGTTTTAATTTTTTCTCATTTGAAATTTTTTTCCATTTTCCATGTGTTTCTCTTGATATCCAATGCATAACTCAGTTATATATATATATAGTAATATAGTTTTATATATATATATATACACACATATGCACATATGTATATATATAAAATGAACAGGTTTTCTCTGTAAGTTTGGGACGTGCTGCATGGCTTTGAGCATTCTCTTCTAGCAGGAGTAATTAATTAAGACTATAAATTCAAAAATGCAGACTTGAAAATGGCCATCTCTCTGGCTTCCAGACGTGTCCCTGCCTCCAGTGGTCCCTCTCGGTTTCTGGTTTGCTGCGTTAGGTCTAATGAGCTCTGGGAACCAATACATTCAGTGTTCAACTGTGTACCAAGTAAGTGTAGGTAGGCCTGCAGAATAGACCAGATGTCCTCGTCAGGAGGAAAATGGCATTACATTTAGCACACAGATATTGTAAGAGATACTTGGTGTCTTGTTTATTTTTATATTTCCAGACTCTAAAACACTACTTGTCAAATAGCAGCTGATGAGTAATTGTTATTTTAGTGAATGAATGCTCAGATGCTATTCTTTTCTCATTCTTTGGGTTCTTTGATTTATTTTAGAAAGTGTGATTTCTTAGATATTTGTCCACTGTGCAAGGGAAGCATTACTTTAATTACTCCACACTAGAGGAGAAGGCTTTTTAGGAAGTCAAAGCTACTACATAAATTTCAAGCTATTTCTTGGAGGTGAGACATCTTACCAGTGAGTCAATGTTATTTTATTTCAATGTTGAGGTTTATGAGTGCTTTGGTATAGTAATTATCCACAGATAATTTGGTTAAGATATTAAAGCTTTGCATTCACATTCCTTTCATGCCTCAACCCCATTGCCCAAGTTAAAAATAAAGCAATGTCAGGATAATAAAAGCTGTGGTTGAAAAAAAAATGCACAGTAAAATAAACATCTTTTCCTATTGCATGAATGGTATTAAGTCAGGGTTACTGCCTCAAATGGTGGCAAATGCTGTGCAAAAACCAGAATGTGTTTGTTCTCTCCGACCACTTAAGTTCCCTTTTTCCTTTGTTGTAGGCATTTTAGAGAATGCCACACCTAAAATTCAGGCACCCAGCAGGTCGTCTTCAATATGATGATTTAGATTGGGAGATACATTCATCTCAACTAATCCACTTAAGGGTGACTTAATTAAGAGAATAAAACATGCCAGCACTTTTCTGCTTCTGGGGAATATTACATTAGAGCATCCACATATTTGTACTTTCTGTAAAAACAGAGGCAGGAAAAAAAAAAGGAATCACAGCGTCTTAAATGTGAATGCAGTCCAAGAATTCATCCATGCCACCCTTTTGCATCCAAAGATTTTACTTCTAAACCAAAATGCTAGCATGTTAATTAAAACTGATGTGATTTAAAATATTTAGCTGTTCATTCCAATGCAACTGTGTTTATCGCACAGAAAAGGTAGTGACTTGCAGGTGGATGGTATTTTTATATAATGTTGATCCAGGTAAACAAGTACTGAATTATTATTCCTATTATACCACTGAAGTATTTTCTGAGAATGTAACACAGCATGGGTTTTAGTTTAAATGCATATTATGTCTAATTAAACATTTAATCCTTTACTGGTTCTAAATTTTGTTTTATTTGTATTACTTGGGACCTGTTTTCAATTAAGAAATACCAAATATGGGGCACCTGGGTGGCTCAGTTAAGCGTCTGCCTTTGACTCAGGTCATGATCCCAGGGTCCTGGATCCCCAAATCATGCTTCCTGCTCACTGGGAAGTCTTCTTCTCCCTCTCCTTCTGCCTCTTCCCCTGTTTGTGCTCAATCTCTCTCTGTCAGATAAAGAAACAAAATCTTAAAAATGATTGATGTTTAAAAGCATGGGTTTCCTATATGTTTCTTTAGATTATTTATCTCAGATATATATTGTGACTATAATCACATTTTATGTATGTGGAAAGTTTAAAGGTGATATTCATTTTCTCCATGCAACTGCTCAAAACTTTAATATGTTCTATTTCTGAGCTTGGACAAGGGAAACAAGATTTCTCAAACTGTAGTTCACATTTTACTTCAATATGCATGTTTTCTGAAATGGCAAAATCCCTCAGGGCTATGTGATTTTCACTAGTGTGTATGTTTAAAGTTCATAGGCAAACACAACTGAATAAATCATGGAACACATTTTTTTCTGTGTGCCCGAGAGATGCAAATTATAGTATTGCAGGTTAATTGCTGAGAGGTCTGGTCTCCATCTTGTATATCTTGTTTGCAATTTGTTTTTCATTTATTCCAAGTGTACACAATTCACTTTGTATTTGCTTGTTACTTACATGTTGTTCAGTTGTCTGCAAAGTTTGCTTTTTTTTTTTTTCCAAGATTTTATTTAGTTATTTGTCAGAGAGAGTGAGCACAGGCAGACAGAGTGGCAGGCAGAGGCAGAAGGAGAAGCAGGCTCCCCGCTGAGCAAGGAGCCCGATGTGGGACTCGATCCCAGGACGCTGGGATCGTGACCTGAGCCGAAGGCAGCCGCTTAACCAACTGAGCCACCCAGGCGTCCCTGCAACGTTTGCTTTTAACATGAGGGGAAACTATTTTTCCCTGACTGTGCCTTCCTAAATGTACTGACTAGTGCTTATCAGCATTTCCGGGGCTAGGAGGGGGAAATCCTTGCTCACATACTACCTTGATTACTTGTACTTATTTTCAAAGGAACAGATCAGAGGGATCATAGCTAAGCTAAGAAACAGATCTGCCTTGTGATGTTAGGATTGCGTATACTAATGCACACCCTGGAAAAGAGTCTTTTCAAATGCAGGGCAAGAGCCCATGCTTAGAGTCTCACATATCTGGAGTCCCACTCTAGTCTGCCCCGAACTAGCTGTGTAACCTTGGATGTGCTTTATAACTGCTCTGAGCTTCATTTCCCCAACTGATGAAATAAGCATTCTAGCCCCATGTCAGAGGACTGTTGTAGGAATAGGAAGGAACTGGGCAAATCACTAGGGGTATATGACAAACCACCTCTTCAGTTTGTTTGTTTTTTAAATGTCTTGATTTGCCTTGATTTGTAGTGTGGTGTAAATACTCTCATCATGGTTGATTTCAAAGTATGAATGATTTAACAACCACCTGGTAAAATTCTTGAATATGTAACAGTCCTCTAGTACTATCCAAGCCTAGCACAGCACTGCTAGCCCTTAACAAATGGTGATAATTACTTCTTAATAGTTATATTTTGTCTTCCCTTGATCTAAGAAAATTTTTGCTGTTTGATGCATTTCTATATAGACAAAGAATGTGAAGGCTCAGTGAAGGATAGTAATGTATAAGGTTTAAAATATTAATGATTTCAAATAATGAAAAAATAGCTACCTTAACAATTTTGAAAGTAGTTGAAAAACTTAAAAGAAGGAAACATTTTAATAAGAAAATGTGTTAGTAAAATGCTTTAAAAGTAAGAATAAAGATCACTTTGTAAGATGTTCTAGATGAATTAAATTTAATATCAGCTTTTTCAGATTGGTTAGAAATGGTTTGATTTCTCTGGTCTTTCTTTCTTTACACAAAAAGTCCTAAGGGGAAAATTTTATGTATTTGATACGTTAACAAATAAAGATATGCAGACCGCCACTATTTAGAAACCTAGTACTTTCAAAAAGAGCTACTTTCAATTTCATCCAGTAGCCGTTTTATGTTATTCAAAACTGGTTTTAGATTTTAAAGTTTGTTACAAGGATGTATTTTTGGAAGTATTTCATTACTGAGTAACCATGGCTATTTTTTTTTTTTTTTGACAATAATGAAAATTTGCATATGTAGTCTGACATGATGGACAAGGAATGGCATACTTGAACTGAGATTGCTCCAGAACATCTGGACACATGAAGTCTGTAAATGACTTTCATGTAGCAATGAACATCTCAATTAACAAAGCACAAAATTGTGGGTGATCGAGGAGAAAATGACCAGAATTATGGGCAGTTGATGAAATCAGTTTGTGCTGAGAGTACCATTTTTTATGCACATTTACTGTGCCCAGGAGCAGTCAGTGCTGGGACACTGCGCTTGGGCAATGTGTGGGTAAACTCAAAGACATTTCTTTT